>NW_028274818.1:24855000-25158030 GCF_037043125.1 Eumetopias jubatus
GATTGCCTTCGGCTCAGGTCACGATCCTGGAGTACCAGGATCGAGTCCCGCATCGGGCTCCCTGCTCATCGGGGAGTCTGCTTCTCCCTCTGACCTTCTTCCCTCTCATGCTCTCTCTCTACCATTCTCTCTCTCTCTCAATAAATAAATAAAAATCTTTAAAAAAAAAAAAGAAGTAAATCCTATTACTCTACTCACCACATGGTTCAGGAAACTGAGGTACAGAGAGGCTAAGGAACTGGCCCAATGTCACACAGCTAGTAACAGACACCACTCAAAGACTTGAAGAGCCAAGAATTAATGAGCTTAATGTTTCCTTTCTGGTCTTCAATGTAGTTGTCTTCCATCCAAAAAAGTCAAGTTTTCCATTAGCCAGCTTCCTGTATACATCTTTCCCTATTAGACCTTAGTTGGTTCTTTTTTCTTTTAATTAAGATGGTAGCAACTGCATCTCCCTGCTCAGTAAGGGAGACTTGGTGTGCCTGTACATGATAAGAATGCTAGTCTTTAGAGGGGAGGGGGGTGGGGGGATGGGTTAGCCTGGCGATGGGTACTAAAGAGGGCACGTTCTGCGTGGAGCACTGGGTGTTATGCACAAACAATGAATCATGGAACACTACCTCAAAAACTTATGATGTAATGTATGGTGATTAACATAACAATAAAAAATTTTTAAAAAACATGCAAATATTTGTAAATAAAAGAATGTTATTTGGGAAAAAAAAGAATGCTAGTTTTACACACTCTGGAGAAAGAAAAAAAAAACTTAGGCAAAACTCAATTTCCAGCTTTGCTGCACTTCTATCTGGAAATGAAGTCTTTTTCACTAATTCAGATTTTTATCTTAGAAGCAACAAATGTTCACTAAAGAGTATATACCTGTTCTTTAAACTTTTTGTATGTCTCAAATATTTCATAATAAAAAAGTGAATTAAAGGACCACCCTTTGCAAATGGCTCCAGTTTTAGCCTTCGTTATAAGCTTGTATTTAAAATCTATTTATATGGAATTTCAGAAGCAGCCTTGCCTCTGATGAGCACTACTGAATCTTTTGATTTTGAGGACAGCAAAAACAGGTATTAAATCCATATTCGAGTTTTGCCTTAACTTGTATAAGAGCGGGATGACAAATATCAAAAGATTAATTGGATCTGCCAAATACGGGCACCATAGAGGTTTGCCCACCACAATCCACCTCTACACCTCTATTCACACAACCCACTTCCTCTGGAAAAGGGCCCATGGTAAAAGAAGGCATATGGGAATGATTCACTTGGGGAAAGCTGTACCCAGAATATCAAAACAGTTTGCTTTCTGTCTCTGCATCTTTGCCATAATTTTTCTACCCAAAGGAACCACCTGCTATTATGGCTATGACACCTGAAAGCTTTGCTGTATATTGCAGGAGATTGCTCATGCGTGGGTGGATTTTCAGGCTGTTCAGTGGTATTTAAAAAAAAAATGGTTTTTCGGAAGAAACATTCTCAGAGACTGGAACACTGCCTTGTCTTATCAAAATCACTCTGTAGCCTTGTTCACAAATACCTTAAAACATTGAGCTACAGATGGAATTCAGTAGAAGACACACTGAGCTAATTTCCTTTGCATGATGTTACCCAGAGAAATCAAGCTGTCAGTATCCTGAAGAACAGCCCTCAAAGAGAGATGGCCAAAGCCATAGGAAGCTGGAAAGATGGAAGAGCTTGCCCTTCAAGAACTTCTTCCCATCCTTCCAAATTCATCTTTTTTAATGAAAATTTATTACGAAAAAAAGGGGGGGGCTCAGTGTGTCTGATTCAAGATGGTTCTACAGAAACAGCAAAGTGGGCAAGTATTAGACTGAAAAACATCTTGAATTCTATTTTTATTTTATCTTTATTTTCATTTATTTATTTTAGAGAGAGACAGTGCATGTGCGCTCAAGTGCAAGTTAGGGGAGGGGGCAGAGGGAGAGAATCTTCAAGTGGGGCTTGATCTCACAACCCTAAGATCATGACCTGCGCCAAAATCAAGAGTCAGACACTTAACCAACTGAGCCACCCAGGCACCTCAAAATGTCTTGAATTTTACATCTTTCTCGATATTCCAGGATATAGTCATAAAGGGGAATGACAGAGTCAGGGTTTTAGACCTACAGATTATCATTCTCTGGGCTAACTAGAGACAAATTGTGCCTTTCTCTTATCAGACTTTAGTTCAATCATTTAACAAATATTTAATGAGCATCTCTTAGGTGCAGGTGTTGCATGAGTTGCTGTAACAGTGAACAAAATGTTTTTTTTTAATCCTTCCTTCTGTGCTTTTCAGCAGTGCACAGGCTAAGAAGCTATAAAGTACATTTTCCAGATCCTCTTACAGCCAAAAGTTCAGGCATGATTTACCTTTTGCCAGTCAGATGCACTCACACAAGTCTTGAATTCAGAACTAGCTTAAATAAGGGAAGGGTGGTGGCAGCACCTTAACTCTCTGTTCTGCTAACGTGGCATGACTGTGGCACGACTCTGCAGCCGGCAGATCTTGTGGTGATTTCCTGATGTCCGGATCATAGCTGAGGTGGTGTGTTTCTGGCACTAGGAAGTGGTGGATGGCTTCCTGACCCTTAGCTTCTAGATTATGGCAGAAGTAGCAGCTTCTCTGGCAGGCCGGTTCTGCAGTATCATTCTGGGAGTTATTCTGGGAGGCCTAGCCTAGAGCCTGCCCTTATAGTGCTCTAGAGGTTTTGCAAGCCCTAACTTTGCCGACATTTCAGTTATCCGTTGCTAATCTCCTCTGGGCTCACATATGTGGTTGCATTTGACCGTCAGCTATGGCAGGCTGGAAGGTCCTAGATGGCCTCCCTCACATGTCTGGGATGTTGGCACGGATGCCTAAAAGTCTGAGCCCTGTCTCTCCACGTGGTCTCTCGTCATTCGATCATCTAGCTGAGCTGCTTTATGTGAAGGCTGCCTTCCAAGAGGGTAAAAATGGAAGCTGTAAGAGCCTCCTTTATGGCTAGGTCTGGGGATCACACAGCATCACTGTTGCATCATTCTGTTGGTCAACCAGAGGGCTGGCCCAGATTCAAGGGAAGGGAAAATCAGATTTCATTTCTTTTGGGGAGTTGTGGCAAAGTCACACTGCAAAAAGGCATGTGGATGCAAAGGACCATTGTAGCATCAACCTACTACAACTGTATTAAATCCCCTTCTGCTTCAAACAGAAGCTTCTGCCATTGCCATTGAACTCTGACTGATCTAGAAAGCAAGCAGAGACACCAAGTCGCCCAGGGGGCAGAGGAAGACCTGGGGCACAATCTGACAGAGCTCACAGGACTCTGATGGATTGGAAGTGAGTAGAAGAGGAAGTGAGGAAGATATCAGGCATAGAGTCAAGAACGTCTCCGAGGTTTTGGCATGAGATGCGGTGCTATTTACTGAGATGAGGAACAAGTTCAGAGAGAAAATTAAAGTGTTTGTCTTTGAATGCGCCTATTAGACATCAATCTGGCAGTGAGATATAGAATTCTGGAGCTTGGGGGAAGAGCTGGGGGCTGCAGGTAAATTTGAGAACCATTTGCATATAAAAACATTTAAAGGCATGAGACTTGATGTAATCAAGGGAATGAGTGTAGGTAGAGAAGGGTTTGAGCCTTGGAACACAGCACGCTGAGACAGGGAGGAGGAGCAGAATCCGTTTTAGTATATACAGGAGTCCCTGGGGACACTGGTTAACAGTGTGGATTCCAGGGTCCTACTCCCTTCAAGTCTGATTTGAGCACATAAGGAGGCCTGGCAGTCCGCGTCACTGACAAGCTCTTTAGGCCATTCCGAAATGGGTAATTCGGAAGTACTCTCTGAAAAACACTGAAATAGATTACAATCATCTTAGGAAACCTCTTGTGGGTCCTTAAGTTCAAGTATACTTCTTTTCTTTCTCCCCACTTCCTCTCATCAGTCATGCATAGACTTGTTAGATGCTCACAGGGGAAGTTGGACCTTCTCTTTTTTCGAACCGCCTTCTATAGGGTGGGGGAAAGCAAATCATAAACTCCTGCCTGGGACGGGAGAGAGGGTAAGGCCTAAACATAGTGTCTACCCTCCAAAAGGGGAAGATTCTCCTTTAAATATCCAGTCTGATGCCCAATAGCAACACTTAACAAAGCAAAGAGCACTTTATGAGAGCAGAGTCAGTATTTCTTTGTCTACAATTATAAGTAGTATATACTCCTCCCGTATCGCAGGGAGGGACGAATAGTCCTATTCTTCCCCATGTTTCGTGGCAGCTTTAGAGAAGATTGTAGGAAAAGCAAATGCTTAGCAGCCTGCTGTAGATTTTCCCCTCCTGTTTATCAAAATTAATGCTGATTAGGCCTGTCTACGGGAGAAATAACCATCCCTGTTTATAGCGTCATTGATATAAGACTGAATTCTTACTGACAGTGAACCTGTGTTTCTCAAATATAAAGATATGAATATATTTCCACTTGGACCTCGCCTGGGACTGCGAGTCAAATGCCGTAGCTGGTAACAATTGCATGGACATATTCTCCCTTTTGCAGTTCAGTGGTTACAAGGGGGCCTGAAGCTGCAAGAACCATGTGCTGTGATAATGATTACATTGATTAAATGCCAATTACTCCTGGACACTTTTCAAAGGCCTCTGCTGCAGAGTCAAAACTGGGCTTTCTGTCTGACATTAGATCAGATCTCCGTAATCCTAGGTGATAGCTGTTTTGGGATCTCTAGCATTACTTGTGTCACGTGCTTTAATCAACAGCATGCTTACTATTGTAACAAGTCTCCACACCCACTGTGAAGCATTACGCAGGCTCGATGCCCCCAGTTCCCACCCTGCTCACATGAACCTGAGCTTCTGACCCATAGATGATTAAGTCACTCTGGTGAATCATCCTCATTGGGGTGGGGGTAGCCTTCCAGCCAGACCTTCACCACCAAGTGCCTGCCTAAAGGGATGATGGATCCTATCAGCCCAGCCAAAGGTCAAGTTACCTGTCTCAGTGTTCCACTGGGTATCAATCTTCTGGCTGGCACCCAGCCAGCAATTAATTCATCTACTTAGCACATGCTTCCATTAGCCAATACTTAGGAGGGCTGATGCTTGCATAGTGTCCCCCAGGAAATTCTTTCCAACAAAGTTTTGGATCCAGTCACCATCAAACGCTGATTTTGCCACCATCTTTGAAATGGCCAGCAGGCTACACCAGAGCACAATGAGCTAAAGGTTGAGCTAAAAGGGTGACTAAGTCACCAACTTGCTGTGTGACCTCAGGCATTTCATTTCAGAACAAGAGGGTCAAGCAATATGTTTTCAGAGATCCCTTCCAGTTCTAGAATTCTATGGATTAGGTTTGTTTTGTGCAGAGAGCTCCTTAATCATTTATCAGAGGCAATTCTACTAGTTTGCTTGGGCTGCCATAACAAGGTACCACAAACCGTGTAGCTTAAACGAAAGAAATTTATTGTCTCGTGGTTCTGGAGACTAGAAGTCCAAAAGCAAGAGATTGAGAGGGTTGATTCCATTTGAGGGCCAGGAGGGAAGGATCTGTTCTAGTCCTCTCTGCTTGGCTCGTAGAGGGCCATCTTCGTCTTCACATGGTGTTCTTCCTTTATGCATGCCTGTGTCCAAATTTCCCCTTTCCATAAGGACACCAGTCATATTGGAACTGGACCCACTCCGATGGCCTCATTTTTACTTGATTACCTCTCTAAAGACCTTATCTCTAAATGAGGTCACATTCAGGTACTGGAGGTTAGGACTCCAACACATGAATATTTGGGGGGACACAATACAAACCATAACAGCGGTTAAATATCAACTATATGTGAGAAATAAAGAACAATGATTTGGTTGATTTTAAGGCTGGTGTAGGCAGAGTAGGCTAGCAAATAAGTATAGATTGTTGAATTTTTTTTGTATATGCTAATGATTCAAGCCTACAGAGTGTACTTATCTTTGTCTCCACATATGGGTTTTGCATAAGAATCAGCTCTGAATCCCTTCGTATCTGAAATCTTTTGCTTTCCCATGCTTTATAATATTCTTTCATCTGTTTTTATAATTGAATGTGAAACTTCTCAAAAAAAATCTTATGACTATTTAACCAATTATTGTTCAAAGGAGCCCCATGGGGATTAACAAGTAGGTAGGCCATTATTTAATTAAATGACCCTGTGGAGGTTTAATTGAGTTCAGCCATTGGGAGATACAATTATGTGTAGAATATGCTTTTCTATGCTGACTTGAGGCTTCTGATCATATAATGCTGTATGACTTATATAGAAGAGAGAGAAAAGGAATGCATTAGATTCTGCTGACTCACAGCTTAAATGGAAATAAATAAAAGAGCTCACTCAACATGAACAAGGACGGATTGGGGTGGAACAAGGTATTGTCCATAAAGAAACTGACAGGCCAGATTTATCAGCCAGTGGTCTCTTTTCAGATCCTCTCTAGCCTGGAAATCCACTAGGTGGAGCAAAGCACCAAGAATTAGCTGACCAGGAGCCCTCACAAGCAAATATGACCAGCACTGCAGCCATTTCTTTTCCTCTACAAAGGCTAGGGGAAAACGGGGTTGCGGAAACAGCCTAAGATCAAATGTTCCCTGCTCATTAAAATGGATAGTAGCCCAAAGAATAAAGAAACTCAGATTTGCTGAGTTGGACATGATTACTAAACACACAGGAGGCACACCCATCTTGGAGTCTTTCCCCATGGCTTGGCTCTCTCTACACATTTCCTTTCTGCTTTCATTGGTGGCAGATGGAATTTGGGACAGACCTCTCACCCAGGCTCCTGCAGTCAAAAGATCCTATGCTTAGATCATACATCTTCTTTGTCCTGCCTGCTATCACCATGCTAAAATTCTGCTATCAACCTGGTTTCTATTTAAACATGGTCTCTTTGACTCCAGGCCCATGGATTCTGACACTTCCTGCTTTGGATTCCAATCTTGTCCTCTTTTCTGCACTTACGGGCTGGTTAGCTGAGCAGAGGCTGGGAACTTGCCTGATTTTTATTTGAGGATGTTCAAGGTGTAAAGGGGAAATATCCTCATTTCCCCTTTAGGTTTTTGTCCCTTCTGCAAGGTATACTCTATGTGCCTTTGCATTCAGACTACGAGTACTAACTGCCCCACGTCTCAGTCCAAATTTGTACCAGTGGAAGATATAGTTTTATTTATCTTTTACAGTCATCATTCCAGAATGACACAAGTTCAAACACTTGAAGATGGAAATGATGAGGGAGATGAATTCCAAACCCAAAAGTATTGTTTTTCATGACTATGACTCTGTGGCAGGATAATTGATTGAGATATGAATTTCTTGGTCTTCTTCCTCTATTTTTCTCTTCCCCTTTTATCTAAGCAAGTTAGAGAGGCCCTAAGTAATTTCTCACCATATAAATGTTTTGCAGAATGATCTTGCTGTCTTTAGATAAAACCTGAGCTCATTGAAGAGAGTATTCTTCATGCCTTTGAAGGCCATGCAGAAAGGAAAGGAGCAAAGTTCCTGAGAATATAAAGATGTTTGCAGCTTGGGTGTGAGAGTGGGCAGAACTCCATTCTGTGACTGGACAATGTTGAACTGGGTTGGACATCTTTGTGGTCATCATTGCAGGCTGACAACTGGCAAGGTCTCTGCCAGGCTTTGCTGCCCAGTAAGACCCCAAGACCTTGCATAACCCTTGGAGGGGTGGCCCTAGAAATGACTGAGATTACATTTTCTGCCAATAAAGCTGGATGGGGACTGAGAATCTGATGTAAATTGATTCAAAGAAAATAAAGAAGTGAGCTATTTCTTGCACATCTGAGTTTGTTATCTAAGTTCTATACTGGCTACACTATGAGATTTCATTATGGAGGTCTGAGATTATATGGGAGCAGTATGGTATAGTGGCTAAGAGTCTGGTCTCTGGAACCAGACTGCTTGTGTTCACATCTTAGTTCATCCACTGACTAGATGTGAATCCTTAGGCAAGTTATTCAGTCTCTCTGTACCACAGTTTTCACCCTCTGTGAAATGCAGATAATAGTACCCACTTGGGGTGTCTGGGTGGCTCAGTCAGTTAAACATCCAACTCTTGGTTTTGGCTCAGATCATGATCTCAGGGTCCCAAGATTGAGACCTGCATCAGACTCCGCACCGGGTGTGGAGGCTGCTTGGGATTCTCTCTCTCCCCCTCTCTTTGCCCCTCCCTGCTCACTCTCTCTTAAAAAAAAAAAAAAAAATGTACCTACCTTACACGGTTCTGGTTGAATCAACTCAAATAACATATGCAAAGTGTTGGAAAATCAGTACCTGACATCTAGCAAAATTCAATGAATGTAAGATATTATTCCTATGGAATTTATGTGTCACTATTGTGGCTATTGAAATTTTAATTATCTTTGAAGATATGTAATACATACAAATGGTACAAAATCCAAATGTTTACAAAAAGGCATACAAGGAAAGATAAGGATGTAAATGGAAAACTGTTTTCTAATTCCCTTCCCCAGATGCAACATGTGCCAGTCGTTTCTGTATATTAAACAAATGTAGTTACCAACAAATGTTTCTGTACCTTTTCCCCCCAGCATTACATGGTGGAGGGTCATTCTTTAATAATATCCCATTGTATGAGTGTGCTCTGGCTTACTCTCTCATTTAACCAATCTTCTTCACGAAGGGATTTTTTTTCTGTGTTTGCTTATTGGCTTGAGTGTTTGTTTTGCTCTCATAAATAATTCTGCAATAAATATCTCCATCCCTACATCTTTGAGCACATCTGGAACATCTGTGGGATAAATTCCTAAAAGTGGAATCATGGAATCCAAGGCTTTGAGCACTATAAAATTTGGTAGTAGATATTGTCAAAGTGCCCTCCATACGATACTCCCACAACCTTTATGTGAAAATGCCAACAGAGGAGCTTATTCACTTTTTTTTCTTTTTTTGCCAAGCCACCAAACATCCTCTTATAATTTTTGTTTGCACTTAAGAGTGAGATTGAGCATATTTTTATATTTAAAAATTTTCATTTCTATTTCCTTTTTCAGAAAGAGTCTATGATCGAATGGACTATTCAGAAGTGAAAACAATGTATGTGATGGTTTTATGAAGATCCTTTTAGTCTTACCTCCAGGAAAAAAAAAAAAAAATATTTGTGCCATCACAAGCTACCGGGCAGTTCTCTTTCACAAAACAGGCTTTCCCCACTATCTGAAAGCAGAGCTTTCCTACAAAACCTTTTGTAACCTGAAATGGGGTAAAGCAAAGAAGTAATTACCATTAATTTATATGGAAAAAAATTTTTGAGCATTTCCAGACCCCAAAAATGACCTGTTTTAGGCTTTTCTGATACCTTGGGACACATCTTGCTAAGAGAGGCACAAAATAAATGGAGATAAGGCACAGATGCTCCCAGACACAGTTCGGAGTTCTGGCGGCTGGACGCTGAGGTGCTGAGTGTTGTTCCCGGGGCAGGAGCTTGGGGGAGGGGGGTGTAGGGCCCCCCCTTGCTGCTCAGGGGTGCACACTGCCTCTGTGAGGCACTTTTTTTTTATAAAAGCAAAATTCCTCTTTGGATTTCTTTCAGTTAGCCAAAACTATTGTAGGTCTTTCATGAAGGCAAAGTGGTATGACAGGAACTTAAAACAGGAGATACTGTATACTCTGAATTCTGGTGGTCGTCCCTCAATTCCACTGCTCCAGAGACAACAAGAGAAGACTTTTGTTTCCCTCAGTGTATTTGGTGGCGGAAGCTTCCCAGGGGTCAAAGGATGGAAATGATAAGATGCTTCCTTGGATAGGTTCCTACAGGCTGTCACCTGCTCAGAGAATTTGGATCATCCAAGAGCAAAATAATCTGAATAAATCTTTTACACCCAAGACACCCCACAGAAGGTGTTCGGAAGCAAGAGAAGCAGAAAAATAAAATTTTACAAAATGTCCGAATAACTATTTTTTTAATGATTTTATTTATTTATTTGAGACAGAGCAAGAGAGAGAGAGCACAAGCAGGGGAGGGGCAGAGGGAGAGGGAGAAGCAGGCTCCTCACTGAGCAGGGAGGCCAACATGGGGCTCGATCCCCAGACCCTGGGATCATGACCTGACCCAAAGGCAGACGCTTAACCAACTGAGCCACCCAGGTGCCCCATGTCTGAATGACTTTAAAATGATACTCTTCTGCCATTACACTTTTTACAGTTTTTCTGTGTGAGTAACAAGTGCAATGAGAATGGATCAATCAGATGTCAGTCATTTATCAAAAGAACCTCAGGGAAACCATGAGCTCTGTTCTCTCCGCTGTTCTCTGGGAAGGAAGAGACTCCAGGAGAACTACTCAGTCAGAGCTCACAATAAGCCAAGGAAGAGGGAAAAAAGTGATCCAAGGGAGCTGTTCTGTCTGACACACACTATTTATTTTCCAGGAAGGAAACATTGCTAACTAGGAAGTCAAATCCAAATTTAGTGTTTTAATTAATCTTCCATTTGAAGAGTACAGTGGAAATAATTATTGTCTACTCTAAGGGCACCCTCTCTGTCACCCTGAGTATTGGCATATCTGTGTGTGTGACTTACCTAACAGGTGAATTGTTATTCCAACTGTGACATGGACAGAACCAAACATTTCAAGGATCATCCAGTTCATCAAGTTACAGACACAGGAATCTGACATAAGAGCCATCAAGTGGCTTCTCCGAGTCTACACTGTGGAAAGCAGGTATCATTGCTAAAATGGGAATGCAGGCTCCCCACTGTCGTTCAGGATATGGCTCCTTCTATCAGTAAAACCAGTTATGTACCTATGCAAGGTTCTTATATCAAATATATATTAATATACAAATCTGTATGAGTCCGCTCAAGCTGCTGTAACAAAATAACATAGATTGGATGGTTAAATGATGGATATTTATTTCTCGTGGCCCTGGAGGCTGGAAGTCCAAGATCAAGGTGCTAGCAGATTTGGCTCCTGGTAAGAGCTCTCTTTCTGGTTTATAGATGGCCACCTTCTTGCTATGTCCTCATATGATGCAAAGAGCACTCTGGTGTCTCTTTCTTTTCTTATAATGGCACTAATCTTATCATGAGGCCCCCGACCTCATGTAACTGTAATTACCTCCCAGATGCTTCACCTGTAAATACCATTGCACTGGGGGTTAGAGCTTCAACATATGAATTGGGGAAGACGACACAATTCAGTCCACAGCAATGTATGTGCAATCTTTGTTGCTGCTTGCCTCTTCCCACCCTGAAGTAAGCTCCATGAGAGCAAGGACTTAATCTGTTCTATTGGCCTTAGTGTTCTTAGCATCTAACACGGTGTCACATATTGAACCGCCGCTGCATTCAATAAACGTTTGTTGAATGAATGAATTTATTGAGTGCTGACTATGTGCCAAGCACTTTACATTAACACGTAGAATCCTTACAAAAGCCTTCTAAGATAGATACAGTTATTCCCTCAATTGACCTGGTTTCACAGAAGACAGAGCCAAGTTTTGAAAGAAAGCAGCCTGGCTTCTAAGCCCAGTTTCTCATCCCTTATGTCACGGACAGTATAATTTACCTCCCCCCCACCCACAAAGTTAGTAGGATGCCTGAGGAGTTAATGACTTGCTTGAATTTAAAGTACAATGCTGGCTAACATGTTGACATCTTATCCTAATGTTCCGCAACTTCTAGAAATGCTTCTGACGATAATGCATTAACTTCTCTAACATGAACTGGTTGTGGTGGGGGGGGACAGTGTTTCCATCCCACTGTTGTCCACATTTCTATTGTAGGCATGTGTCTGGTTCACTCCGGTCTTGTGCTTCAGGCAGCCACGGAGAGGGGATGCCTCCTCCTCAATGTTATCATTGACCTAATTTTCCATTCTCGGGGTCTTGGATAGTGAGTTGAGGTTTATTTTCACTTGAAATATATTAGTGATCAAAGTATACTTCCCCTTTCTCTTCTTTTTTAAGCAGTTCTATTGAAATCATTTACATCCCATGAAGTTTACCCATTTAAAGTGTATAATTTGATCGTATATTTAGGATGATTTATGCAAGCATCACCATAACTTAATTTCAGAACACTTTCATCACCCCCAAAAGAAACCCTGTCCTCATTAGCCGTCGTTCCCCAAGCACCACCTCCCCAGCCCAAGACAACCACTAGTCTATTTTTTCTCTCTAGATTTGCCTATTCTGGACATTTCCTATAAATGGTATCATGCATTATGCGGTGCTCTACGACTGTATTTTTCACTCAGCAGGATGTTTTTGAGGTTATCCATGTTGTAGCATGTATCGGTATTTCTTTTTATTCCCACAAAATTTCCTTTGGAAAAAACCCTTCCTTCATGCACAAATTAGTTCTGAATTTAGGCTGACCTCTCCAGTGAGCCCAAACCTGATCAGAGTCTGTTTCCTGGTGAACCAGCTTCGACATGTGACAAGGGCACCATCAGGACGGGAATCCTGTCAAATATCTAGTCGAGGAGAGACAGACCCCAGGGTTCCTCTCCTGGCCACGGTCCCTAGACTTCCCAGAATTCCCTGGAGGGACAAGGTGTGGCTCTGTGGATGGCAGGCAGAGAATGACATCCGGATCTGAAGAGACTAAGGCCGATTGTGGCAGTTCCTCGCTCTGTTTTGCTTTTGCTCTTGTGCTGAGCTTAGATTTTTAGATGAAAGGTTTTCACTAAAAGCCGTCACTCCTCCTTCTGAGAACCATTTGAAGCTCCAGAAGTTTCTGCTACCAAAAAGTTTGATTTTGCTGCCACCTGCTGTCCTTAAGCCAGAAACAACTTTGGCAAAGATGAGGCCTCGTTCTGAACATGGTTCAATGTCCTCGCGAGGTTTTCCCTGGGGCTATGCTTATAGATTTAGGTGTCTTCTTTATGGTCATGTTTTCGTGTTTTCTACCTAAAGGTCTGGTCCCTTGAAAATGCATCATAAGAGGGTTCTTCTAAAGTTTTGTCGGTAAGAAAATTTCATACAAACTTTTCGTTTTTTATTTTTATTTTTTTAAGATTGTGTTTATTTATTTGAGAGAGAGAGGATGAACGGGGGGGAGGGGGCAGAGGGAGAGGGAGAAGAAGATTCCCCACTCGAGCAGGGAGCCCAGTGCAGGACTACATCCCAGGACCCCGACATTATCACCCAAGCCAAAGGCAGACACTTCACCGACTGAGCTACCCAGGCGCCCCCAAACTTTTGCTTTTTAAATCAGACCTCAGACCTGGCAGCAGTGACGGTGGCCAGGGATCCTCCCCAAATAACTTGTCCGCAGAACATGAATATATGGGAGAGATTTCCTCTAGAGTCCAGAAATAACAGAGGAGATGGAAAGCATGGCCCTAAGGCTCTGCTGTTATGCAGCTGGAGCTGCAAGTACATGGGGACATTGAAGCCGGGAGAGTTTAGGTGATTTGCCCAGGATCATCCAGCAAATAAGTGCTAGAGGAGCCAAATGCCCCGTATCTTTGTAACCTTTCGAATTTGGCTCCCAAATGGGGTCCTGTTAAGCAAAACCTGAAGAAATAACTTCATGAATTTTTTTTTTTTTTTTTTATGAAGCAGGACCTAAAGAGGCAACATTGACAGATTCTGTGTTGAGATCAACTGCCCAAAGCAGGACGGCCAAAGTCTCAGGAGGCCTCGGGGCAAGTCCACACTCAGGTTTTTACTGGCTGTTCCGAGATAGAGGCCTGCCCCACACACTGGCCAGTCAGGCTGGGAACCCTGTCTCCCTGGGCCACAGGGGAATGCAATGCAACCCATCCAGACTTTCCTCTTGGTCTCATTTGGGCCCACGTGTTATAAAGACCCCAAAATTGCCTGCCTCAGGCTCAATTCAGAAATCTCATACATCATTCATTCAACCTACCAGCCAACAAATAATAACTGAGTTCCCATTGTGCATCCCAGGCACTGTCCGAGGCTTGAGAAGGATAAATAGATAAAACCCACTGGTTCTGCCTCTAGAAGCTCCCAGACCAGTGAGGGAGGCAGGCGACAAAATGGATATTTATAGCCCAGAGTGGTAAGTGCCATGAAGAGGGAAGCTTAGGATGGTGGGACCCCAGAGGAAGGGCAGGAAATGAAAACTGAGATGTTCTTATGGACATTTTCCTCGAAGAGGCCACATAAACTGTAACTTGAAGGATAAGTACAAATCTGTCCCAAGGAGGAGCAGCAGTATGCCTCAGATGAGGTTCGAAAAGCTCACCATGAGCGAGTCAATGATTGCTGTGTCGTGGTTGGAGCTGCAGAAGATGAAATTTGAAAGGTAGACAGAGACCAGATCATGCGGGACCTATTCATGCTAATCAGACAATTCCTGACTGACCTGCATAAGACTACATTTCAGGGGGGCAGGGGTTGAAACTTGGCTTAAGTGACACCATTTTGGGCCTGTGGTTTTTTTTTTTTTTATTTAGTTATTTATTTCTTTTTAGTAATCTTCACACCCAACATGGGGCTCAAACTCATGACCCCGAGATCTAGAGTCGCATGCTCTACTAACTGAGACAGTTGGCAGAGTTGGCAGAGCCCCAGGGCCTGTGGTTTTTCTTTTTAACAAGTGCCCACCCATTACCAGTGCACAATAGGACAGTAATTTAATAAGACAATAATCAGCATAATCGAGCAACAATACATTTCTCTTAAAGAGAGGCAAGACATACACATGTGAAACCATCTGCAGCAGAATGCACAATATGATGAAGTGGCAGAATGATGGATCTGGCTGGTAAGTAGGAATTGAAAGAGAAGGTGAAAATACCACAGACAGGAATAGCCAGGAAGCATTTGGTGAGCCTGGAGCCACACTGTAGTGGGCTCTGAATGGCAGGCTGTGGGCACGTTTCTCGGAGCACCTCTACACGACCACAGGCTCTGGCTACTCTGGGCTGGGGACCTTTCAAGGAGAAGTGGTAGGTAAGGTGGGACCCTTGCTGACATGGGTCTTTCATGACCTCCAAGAGGTATCTATTCAATAGTGAAAGCCTCCGTTCTCACTCCGGCTGGGCTGCTAAGGGATTAGGTCCCTGTTATAACATTTAATCTGTTTCCTCGTCTCCATTTTATGGGTTGGTTGAAAGCAAAAGCTGCAGTCACTTTCTTTTAACTAAAAGGTCGCTGGTTACAACCGGAATACCATATGCATTAACTAAAGATAAGGTCCCAACCGTTTTGTTTCTAAATGAACAAATGTGATAAAAGGTTACAGGCTGCTATTTATAAGCACTTTTCAGCAAATAACACGTTGTGGGTGTAAAGAGTCTTTATTCCCAGTAAATGAAAAGCCAAATGGGATAGTCTATTTTAAGGTTCAACCAGAGACTGCTTGCACTTGACCCTGCAGCACAGGCTCTAGGGTTCCAATTCCAGGCTGTGGGGGGCACTCTAGTCCACTCTAGATTTCTTTATCTGGCGAGGGCTCTGGTTTCTGGGTTTGGGTCATTTCATGTTGAATTTTGGGGGGCAGTTGGAGGGCAGCCACTCAACATGGCCCTGGCCATCCATTCGTTGATCAGTTCAAGCATGTAATATGATTTCAACATCAAGCAAGCAAAGATGGGGTGGAAGGGCGAGCAGTCAGCTGGATCTCAGGCAGCCGGGTGGGTCTGGGATTAGCTATCACTACTCCAGCTGTGATTATGTCACAAGCCAATACAGTAAGCAGCGGGAGGTTGGGATTCAAGTATCACCCAGAGAAGAGGAAAGCAGTGTTTCCTGACCAGTGGTTTGTGACACCTGCCAGGTCTATTACGTTGTCCCAGGGGCTTTCCACACTTAAAGTGGGATTGCTATCAACTTCATTTTTTTTTTAATTCTGTAAAAGTTGACAAGTTTCTCAAATGTAGAATGGGAGAATAAAATTTCAAGCCTTGAATTTCAATGTGTATTTTAATATGCACACCCCAGACCAAACACTATAAAGCATGTCTTTTTTTAAAGATTTCTTTGTTGGGGCGCCTGGGTGGCTCAGTCGTTGTGCGTCTGCCTTTGGTTCAGGTCATGATCCCAGTGTCCTGGGATCGAGCCCCACATCGGGCTCCCTGCTCAGCAGGAAGCCCGTTTCTCCCTCTCCCACTCCCCCTGCTTGTGTTCCTACTTTCACTTTCTCTCTTTCAAATAAATAAATAAAATCTTAAAAAAAAATTCTTTGTTGACTAATCGTTCCCTTTAATGCAATTAATTTAAAGTAAATTAAGAAGCATGCACCATTTGTGGAAAGAGGAAAAGCAGGACATTGTTACAATAAAGCATTGTAGTAAAATGAACAGTATATTGCAATCCTCAATCATGTGTTGATTTAAATACTTGTATTTAAAATCATGTCATTATTACATACTTCGCGTGGTAACATTTATCATTCCTTTCAGCCATCTAGATGCTTTGGGAACTCTATCTTTTGGAATTCTCCCATGTAGTGGGTCTGTGTTTTGAAAAAAGAAGCCAAATTTTCCCAGCTTCTCTTAAAGCTAGGGTGCAGGCACGGGGCACAAGCTCCTCCCGTTGGTGCTCCTGCGTGTGACTTCAGTGTGGAAGAAAATGTCATGAAGATAGGGCCATCAGTGGGATCCATTCAGGAGAGAGTACAGGGGTGGCAGAGACATCCAGCCTGCAGACCAAGTAGACGCAGGGGTTTGGCAGAGTGTCCCTGCCCACCATTCAGCCTGTCGGGTGGCAGGGACAGCAGCTGCAAGGTAAGTTCTGGCTGCCCACACTCTAAGCTTGGCTTCCTATCTCTCTCTCCTTGAGATTTTGCAAACGACCTCATATCCTAATGGTCTTTAAACATTTTAATTTATGTCCTTCCAAAATAAATTTAATGAAGCCGGTTTTCTAAAGTGCTCAGGTCATTACATGCTAGATGCAATTTAGGAACATTTTTTTCTACATAAGTAAACATTCTGCTTTTAAAGAGTGCAGGTTAATCTACCTCACGGAAATAAACAGCAAAAGGAAAAGAAGGTTTTGAGCCACTGATAAGCGTGGTGCTTACAAAAGACATATTAATTCTTATTTTAAGTGCATTATTTACAGTTGAATTCACAATGTATCTCCAACGAGTTCATCTAAATCCAATTCTTACATAATACAGATGACTGGCCCATTGGAGCAGTGGTTGATAAGGAATAGCAGGAGATTGCAACCAAGTGAAAACTGAATATGGGTCTATGATGTCAGTAATCTTTTGGCCAAAATAAATAAAAATGTATTTTCCACAAGTCTCAATGAGTGTTTAAGGAAATGTAGAGTGCCTCTACTTACTTTCAAGGTCCCTTCCCAGCTTGAAGATTTAATGCTGACACGTGGGAAGTGAATGTGGGGCTTCTCATCTCCTTTTGGAAATAATGCAAAGTACTCAACTAAGATGTGGGCGAATGCAGGTGACATTTTGTGGCGTATACTGCTATTCTCCAACATACTTTTAATACATGCTGATTTCTTAAGATGCATAGGAAGACAGGAGGAAGGAAGAAAGGACGGGAGGGAGGGAGGGAGGGAGGAGGGGTGGATTGGCTTGCCATGAGTTTGTCACCTGGATGAAAAGGCTCTGCTAAATTCAATAGTTTGACCCTCTCTGCTTTGCTCTCACAGAACTCTCCCATAGTAGTAATGCATTCTTTGAAAATAACCAGATGGAAAAGGCAAGATCATTAAACAAAACTTACCGTCCTTCCTGCCACTTCATTCTATAACATATCTGAATTCAGGACATCCCCAAATATCTTGTTTCTACACTATGCCCTTATCACCCTCATCACAAATATGGATAAGACAGAAAAAGTCACACAGCCCTGATGTAGGATGACAGTGTCTTGAATAAAGGAGGCTTCCCTAAGTACAATATGTTGAATTGTTGCTACCACTCTGGAGTTCATTTCACCCCAGTGCAATGCTCCAAATTCAGTTCAGGAAGGGTGCTAGTCACTCACTCATTCGTTCGTTCATTCATTCATTTATTCCTTCACTCATTCTGTTTCAATAAAATGGAAAATAGCAATTACAAACAGGGAGGCAGAAAAGGTAAGCCAGTGTGGCACCTTGACTTCAGATGCTCTGGAAGGCAGATTAATTTTAAGAAGGAGCATTTTTAGAAGTTAGAAAATTGGAAATTGATTATCTTAAAAGTCCAAGACATGGAACCTGTTCTCCAAAGCTGGAAACTGGTGATCCATGTATGGAATCTCAATCTGTAAGAATTGAACATAGCCTTCAAACATGGAGACTGGCACCCCATGGATAGAATCTGAATCTCCAAGTCTGGAACATGTCCTTACAAATGAGGGCTATGTCACTTTAGGTATGACACATGGGATTTCAAGAATAGAAATTTGCTTCACAAGAAAATTAAACTTTGCCCTATTAGCAGGACACTTGGTACTCCATATGCAAAATCTTAATCTAGAAGCTTGGAACCTGGCACTCTTTGTGTGGAAATCAATGTCTCATCATGAAAAATGACCTAAAAAGCATGGAGCCTGGAACCCCAGACATGGAAGTTGGTATATGAGTTATAGATGGAAGTTCCACATGCATGGAACCTGAACACTGTGTATGAAATCTGAACTTTCTGGCATTGGTTTAGCCTTCCTACGTGTGAATTCTGCCTTTTCATGCATATGATCTGGTCCTCCAAATATAACCTGACCTTGTAGACATAACACTTGGCCCTTCCAGTATGAAATCTGACTTTCTAGGCATGGAAAGTTTCTCCTGATGTGAATTCTTGTTTCTCAGGCATAGGATCTGGCTCTCTAGTTGTGGGATCTGGGCCTCTACGCGTAGAGGCCCGCTAGATATGGAATTAGATCTTCCAGCTTGACAGGAGTATGAAATATCTCTCTCCAAGCTAGGAACTTGGCCTGAGAGTGAACTAGAACCTAATAAAATGTCATTTAGTCTACAAATGAGAAAATTCAGGCTTAATGTTAAGCGACTTTCCCAAGTTTTGGCAATTGGTTGTCATTGGATCCGCACCTTGAACCCAAGTCTCCAGATTGTTGTTCTGTTTATCTTGCTCTCTCTGCAGTGGTGTGGAAAGGAAAAGAGAACTAGACAAGAGTCAGAACACCCAATGTCAGCTGACAGCTTTGCCCTGTCTGTCTCTGTGTCCTTGGAGATTGATCAAACATACTGAATTTTCCCACCCTCCATTCCATGCAAAGATGGTTGCTGAGATTGGTTCCAGCCCTGGCATTCTGTTCTCTGCCTCTATTTTGTGCTTCTGTCTCTTAAGGGCCCCCTCCCCTTGTCTTCAAGCTGTGTGAGGCCCAATTAGTCTGGGGCAAACTGGGCCATCTGAGAAAGGAGCAACCCGAAGATTAGCTTTGATCCTACCCTGAACCCTCCTACGTCCCATGGTTTCCTCCATTATTTCAGCTGTTACCCAAGAAAGATATTTTTTTACTTTAAGTTTCCCATTCAACCCAGAAAATCAAATATCATTTTAGCAGATCTCAACTTTGGAAGTTAGCCTTGCAGCTGCCTGGGGTGCCTCGCGATCCCTTCCTATTCAAAGGCCTGCCTTTTTCTCCATTTTATAGCCCTGGTCTTTCCTCTTCAGTTTCAGTAACAGGGGTTGGTTGCCAGGGGACTCAGCTCCAGTTGCTGCTTGGGTCTGAGCAGAGGAGAGTATTAGGGCCCGTAAACTAACCTAGGGCTGGAGGAAGTCTTTGGAACATCTCCTGTCCTTTTCCCCAAAGGCAACCACTTTGAACTCTTTCTTGGTCCTTCACATATCTGAAAAATAAATGTCTACTGCTTTGTGCAGGTTTTTCAGTTTTAGACGTCTATTTTTAAAAATTTTAATCCCAGTGTGTTAACATACAGTGTTATATTCATCTCAGGTGCAAAATACAGCGATTCGGCAATTCCATATATTTCTCAGTGCTCATCAAGATAAGTGTATTCTTAGTCCCCATCACCTATTTCACCCATCCCCCCACACTCCTCCCCTCTGAGAAACAGCTGTTTGTTCTCTATATTTAACAGCTTAAAACCTGTCAAACTTTAAACCCAGCTAGCCTTATGCCTGGATCTGACCATTGTACTTCTATAGAGCATAACTGTTCAGAGGTTCTTGAGTTGATCAGATTGAAGATGCCCCTATTAAAATTGCGAAGGACAGCTGGTTTACTGATGACAATAGTTTCATGGAAAAAGGAGTAAGAAAAGCTGGGTATGCTATAGTCAGTCTAACTCAGACTGTTGAGGCCAGAGCTCTGTCAGGAAACACGTCTGCCCCCAAAGCAGAATTGATAGCACCCACCTGTGCTTTGCTATTGGCAAAAGCCTTAAAAATATTTATACTGACTTCAAATATGTCTTTGTAGTTTTACATGCCCTTGGAGTAATTTCTTTAAAGAAAAGGGGATTATTATCAAGCCGTAACTACCCAATCAAATATAGGCCTGAAATTACTGCATCCTCAAAAAAATGGCCCTACAAAATCAAGTAGCCCTTAAAGTCCTGACTATAGTTCAAGGAGGCCCAGTATTAGGTGGCTGGCTCCTGGCTGGGACCCAATGGCGATGCAGCTCTAACCTGTGGCCATGGCCTCCCCGAGGCTGGATAGGCCACTATACTCTGGGTTTTGCCTAGATGCATGGACGCATTATTAAAGTCTTTACCAACCCAGCTAACCCTTAAAATTTAAAACCATGGTGGACACGCTCTGTGTCTCATTGGTATAACCACCTAGCATCCATCCTTGTTACCTCTTTGAGACTGGAAAATGTTGTCTGACACATGGTCAAAGCCCTAAATGGTACCCAAAACAGTATTCCTCTACTAAGTACTGAAATGACTCAAATGCATAAAGCAGTTCTACAAAACAGAATGGCCTTAGATGTTGTAACTGCTGCACAAGGTGGAACTTGTGCTCCTATAAAGACAGAATACTGTGTGTACAGTCCAGATTACCACAAAAGACTTCTGGGTGCTTTAAAGGATCTCTTTTCTTTAGTGATTGCTTTAAACTCCTGGACTGGAAGAAATTTATCAAAGGTCAACTATCAAAGATCTTTTCTTCAGATTCCTCTTTCTCATTATAATATTAACCTTACTTTGTTGTCATTTCTGGTGTCTCTGTGCCTAGCGTCAGAAGACCCCTTCACTGCCGGAACTTCCAGCTAACACATGATCCTTTCGACTCAAGGAGGTTCACATATGTTGACCGTGTTGGATTCAGCTGCCTCCCCCTTTTGTAACTCCTCTAACATTCCCTAACTGACCAATATTGACCCATAGGTAGGGACATCTCTACGCCCCTGTTCAGCAGGAAGACATTACAGAAGATGAGACCTTCCACCTTCAATAACCTTAAAGATTAAAGGGTCAAAATTGTCCAGGGGGGAATGATGAGGGAACAGAAGGCTGGCTGAAGGCGAAGCATAAGCCAACACCCTGCTACCTCCCCAACCCCCCCACTCCTGGGTGGGACATGTATGACATTCTTCCAGGAAGCTCCCAACTATCTTAATGTTAATGCCTTACTAGAGGGGTCAACAACCTGAACTTGACAATGGCAAGGCCTCTGGTATCCTGTGAGTCTTCTTTAACATACGAAAATCCTCTTGAAACCTCCCTTTTCCTTACCTCCCCCAACCCCGTAGTATATAATCAGCCGCCCCTCACAACCCCGGGGGCAGCAGCTCTTTCTGCCCACGGGTCCCGTCCCTGTGCTTTAAAAAAAACCACCTTTTTGCACCAAAAAAAACCCCCAAAAAACAAACAAACCAACAAACAAAAACAGCCTGGTTTTGGGGGGGGTTTTGGTTTTTTATTTTGGTTTGTCTCTTTTTTTCTTTTTCCCTTTGTTCATTTGTTTTGTTTCTTAAATTCCACATATGAGTGTCTTTCTCTGACTGGCTTATTTTGCTTAGCATTAGACTCCCTAGCTCCAACCATGTTGTTGCAAATGGCAGGATTTCACATTTTTTTATGGCTGAGTAATATTCCATTGTATATATCTAAACCACCTCTTCTTTATCCATTCATCTATCAGTGGACACTTGGGCTGCTTCCATAGTTTGGCCATTGTCGGTAATGCTGCAATAAACATGGGACTCATGTATCCTTTTGAATTAGTGTTTTCTTTGGGTAAATACCCAGTAGTGTGATTACTGGATCATACGGTAATTCTATTTTTAATTTGTTGAGGAACCTCCATACTTAGACATTATTTATTTCCTGCAGTGGTAGATGAGTCTTTCACACACTTAACCATTCCCAGATTCTCTCTGCCATCTGCCATTCTGTTAGGTTTTTATGACCCTGAAATATTGTTGACCCCAGGACACGGAGTGTGCTCTGATTACATTTCTTCTCTAGTTTTTCTCCACCCTGAGTTTCTGCATTTTTTTCTTTTACTTCATTCTATTTCCTTTATCCTCATCTCTCTTTTTTTCTCCCCAAATCTTCATCATCTCACTTCTTCTTTTTTTTTTTAAAGATTTATTTATTTATTTGAGAGAGAGAGAGAGAGACAGCACAAAGGGAGAGGGGCAGAGGGAGAGAATCTTCAAGCAGACTCCCTGCTGAGCACAGAGCCCACCGCGGGGCTTGAGCTCATGGCCCAGAGATCATGACCTGAGCTGAAACCAAGAGTCTGACGCTTAGCCACTGAGCCACGCAGGTGCCCCAATCATCTCACCTCTTCTACCTGACACCTTTCTTCCCAGAGATCTAGGCAGAGTCTCCTGTCAAAGCAACACTCCAACATGCTCACAAAACAGGTGTGGAGAGCTTACTGAGAGCCAGGGGATGCTTCAGTGGACTCATGAAGCCCTTAATGCCTTTCTTTCAATCCTGTGTGTTGAGTGTCTGCTATGTGACAGGCACTGCTAATACAGAGACGAATAAAATATGGCCCTTGTGCCCAAGTAGTTATTCCATCTCTTTCCCTTGCCCGGGGTAGGGTCTCTTGTTCCCAGGACCTCGCCCAGCACCATCAGTAAGTGTTTACTGAGTACCTCATTGAGACCCATCTTCACACATTTTACCCCAGTCCTGCCTCCCTCAGGCCCCGGACAAAGTGTCCCACACTGCACCCTCTGGCACAAAGTCCTTCCCTACAGAGCTTTCCCTGGGGGGAAGCAGTGTGCTGGGGACTAGCAGCACGGGCACCTGATCTCAGCTCATGCTCCACAAACCTAAGGCAGGCCTGCCCTCCTCTGAGCCAGCCCTGCTCTTCTCTCCTTTCCTTGCATGCAGCTTAGGACAGGGTTAAGGTTTTGGCCACGGAAGGCTACACGAGGCATATTGATGTACTTGTTAGAAGCATTACTTTCAGCTCATATGTATTCTGCAATTATTTTTGAGTGACAAAGCGTATACGTATGCATCAAGAGATAGTCACCTTCTCTTGCCCTGACAGTGTGGGCACCTACTGACTCAGGACAGGCTTTTCCACAGATTGTCCATGTTGCTGCCTTCCCACCTCAGGTTTCTGGGTACGTGCCAGAACCATTTCATGCAATCCTCCGTCTGCACAATAGATGACAAGTCCCCGCACAACACCGAGGGCCACTGCAGATGGCCATGCATCTGGGACCCCCGAGGCCCCGGGCCACGGGGCCTGGCTTTGAACTTCCCTGCTTGGCTGGCAGCCCCGGACCCTCCAGCTCATCTAGCAGGGAACTGTAAAGCTGGCCCCTCATTAGAATAGCCTCCAGCCCCAGTCCACACCGAGAAGAGGCAGAGGTGTGAAACCAGTGTACGTAACCTAATATCTGGTGAATCAGCCCATGCGGGGCACAAAGGAGATGCAAGCCCAGCCACCTCGACTCCGTGTGATGGGCAGTCACAGTCCCCCCTCTCCACATAGCTCCAGCCCCACACAGCTGCCCGCGGGGGAGACCTCGTGACTTCTCAGTGCCTGAATCTCTCACCCTCATGCGTCTTTGGTGAAGGACCTGAGTCAAATGCTTCCAACCTCTATTCCACACAACAGTCATCAAAATATTTTAAAGATATATAAAAACACAAATAATGTCTCTCTCTCTCTCTCTCTCTCTCTCTCTCTCTCTCTCTCTCTCTCTCGGTGGCTTGCCGTTGCACTTAGATTATGACCCTCACTCGTCCCCGGGGCCTGGGAGGCCGTGCTCAGGGTGGCTAGCCGGCCTGCCCTGGCACTGTCTCCAGAAACACTCGCGTCCGACAGTAGCGGGAATAGGCCAAGCCCTTTTCCAACCTGGGGCCTTCACACAAGCGGTTTCTCTGCCCTGGGGTGCTTTTCGCCCCACACCTGGCATAGCCAGTTCCTAATTTTTCAAGTTTCACCTGAAACGCCATCTTCGAGACATCCCCCACGACTTCTCTGTCCCAGACAGCTCCCCGCGCATCCCCTCGTTCTTCCACCTGCTCCCCGCTCTTCTTCTCCAGGGCTCTGGTCACGATTTTTCACTGGGCAGCATTTTTGGTTGACTAGTGTGTCCTGCGCTTCCTTAAACAGGAATCTCCTTGAGGGAGGGATGCGGTCTATTGTAGCCATCCAGCCTCTGACACAGGGCAGGACACACAGTAGCCGCTCAACAAAGAGCGTGTTAAATGTCAGATGAACAAATGCCAGGAAACAGACTCAGGTGAGAGCACTGCAGGGGTAGCAGAGCTTTCTCGCCCATTAGGATCACCTGGGGAGGTTTAAAAATCCCCACGGCAGCTAGTCACATCAGAACATCTGGGGGTGAGAAGGTCTCGGGGTGAGACCCAGCACCAGGAGGTGGAGTCAGAGACTCCAATCCGCAGATAATTCCAATGGGTAGCTAAGAACCCTGGGTGTTAGAGCAGAGGTCTTATACATAGCAGGAGCAGCATCTGGGAACTTGTCAGAAATGCAAGTTCTCGGGTCTGACCCAGACCTACTGAATCAGAAGCTCTGGCGATGAGACCCAAGAACCCACTTTAGTGGGCCCTCCAGGTGGTTTCGATGGAGGCTAATGTTTGAGAGCCACGGAGTTAAGGAGTCGTACAGTCTCTCCTCTTCCCATCCGGTCTTCTCTTGTTGGCGTCAACAGTAGGAAAGGGGGATGCTCTTTAGCAGGGCGGCCACCATCCCAGTTTGTGGGGTACTGTTCTGGTTTTAGTCCCACATCCCAGGAAATCCCTCAGTCCCAGCAATAGGGCAAGTGGTCCCCCCCGCCCCCGCCTTCAACTCAGATACCAGATCCATCAGACAAGTTGGATACATTGTGATGCGTGCATTAGCAGGCTTTAAAATGTTCATTTGATCCAGTACCCCTGTGATAGCTCCCCTAAGTCCTGGGGGATAAATATGCAGCCGTCAGATATGCCCGGTCACCACGGCTCACACTCCAGATGTCCGCAGAAAGCAAACACAGCAGGGCTGTGCCCAGAGCCACCCCGCTCAGTGTTCTACTTGGATAATGTGCCTTTGTTTTCCAAAGGAGGGCACCAAGGCAGTTAAGAAACAATTCCTAGAGACCCACTAGCACCTTCCTAGACACATAAATGCTTTGGAAAAAGTGAAGACAGAACTTCCCATTCAGTTCTCTCACAGGCAACAAAACGATGATGTCACTCACAGGTTGCAAAGCCCTCCTCTGAGAGCAGTGGAAACATATCTTTTTTTTCTCTCTCTTCAAAATGTATTTACCTTCAAATTTTCCAGTTAGCTGGGTATGCTACAAGAAAGCCTTAAAATTTGGCTTCAGGTTAAAATCACAAACCTGGCTCATCATCTACTCCAGGCTTCCCCCCAAACCAACATTTACAAATGAGTTTAAAATCTAAATGTCCAAGGAAGTGAAAGAGAGAATCTCAGGCTTCCTTTTAACTCCAAGTTAAAAGGAAGTCTCTGACTCCAACTCCTGACCCTCAGCCCACGGCCATCACCTCTCTTTCCCCGGGGCCTGTCAGCTACACCAATGTCTGTGGCTACCAGACTCTCCCCTCGGACGCTCATCTTCTCAGGTAAAATTTTTCCCGGGCCCTGACTAGTGGATTCTTTTGAGAAGAATCCTTCTCCTGACAGCCAATATTACCTACTACTACCATCTTCCTTGTTTTGGAAATGCTGAGTGAACACTGTCCCAAGTGTCCTTACTTCACTCTGCTGGGTAAGCCCAACCTCAAAATCTACAGCCTTTGATTAGACCATCTCTTTCTTTTTTTTCCTCTTTCAAAAACCTAGAACTCTTTCTTCTTCTTCTTTTTTAACCACTTTATTGAGATACAACTGACATCCAAAAAGCGATACAGATTTTAAATATTCAGCTGAAAGAGTTTGGAGATAAGTATCCACCCAAGAAACCATCAGCACGCTCTATGCCATAAATATATCCATCTTCTCCAAAAGTTCCCTCCCACCCTCTTTATTATTATTATATATATTTTTGTGGTAAGACCTTCACTATATATATATATATATATATAATATTATTATTATATATATTTTTGTGATAAGACCTTCACTAAGACCTACCCTCTTGGCCAAAGTTGAGGTATCCAATACAGTCTTGTTAACTATTGTCTCTACACTGTACAGTAGATCTCTAGGACTCCTTCAGCTTGCATAGTTGAAACTCTGTACCCTTGACCACTTACCTCCCAATTCCTTTCCCCTAAGAACGCCTTTTCTTTATACTCTCAGGAAAGAGAGTCGGGAGGACTGTTGTGTATTTACCTGGAGTGGTAAGTTTGCACATTTTTATTTGCACATCTGTCATCCTGTCAGGAAAAAGCCTGCTGGACACGTGTATCCTCTATGCACCCTCCATCAGAGAAATAGGAAGGAGCTGTCTCCACGGACAGGGTATGGGATGTCCTTCCCTTTCCCCCAAACACTCAGGTGCTTGTCTCAAGGGAAACTTGGTAAACTAATACTTACAGTTACTATGCTAAATTTTATGTATAGAGGTCTTCACCAAGTAGAATGGACTCGGAAGATAGGAACTAAATCTGCCTGAGTAAGTGAGGGAAGGCATCATGAAGGAAGTGACTTTTGAGCTGTGTTTTAAAGGGTGGGCAGGAGTTCTTAGTGTTTTGCAATTCTCCTGTGTTAAGATTTATAGCTTTTCATGTTTACTGAAAATTCTGTACAACCCAACCTTTCAAACTTTATTTAATAAGTTCTATGACCAAATTCTAGCTAGTGAGGGAATGACAAAAAGATAGGATCGCCACCTCTACCTCTGGTTTCAATACTGTACTTGGTTGGCACTCAGTAGGTCTTCAGTAGAGGCTGGTTGAGTAGAGGAATGCTTGGTGTGAGGGGAAGATTTGATCTGGACATTGAAAGCAGGGCCGTGTTTGAACGGGCAGGAGGGGAGAGTGCATACTGTCCTACATGGTTTCATCTCTCTGTTGGGCAGGTTTGTGTCACCAACTAAATCACAAACATCTTAGGGAGTGGACTTTGGTTTATGCATCTCTTAATCCAAAGGGAACTAGATAATTTTTTAAAGATTTATTTATTGGGCGCCTGGGTGGCTCAGTTGGTTAAGTGACTGCCTTCGGCTCAGGTCATGATCCTGGAGTCCCGGGATCGCGTCCCGCATCGGGCTCCCTGCTTGGCGGGGAGTCTGCTTCTCCCTCTGACCCTCCTCCCTCTCGTGCTCTCTATCTCTCATTCTCTCTTGCTCAAATAAATAAATAAAATCTTTTAAAAAAAATAAATAAAGATTTATTTATTTATTTGAGAGAGAGAGAAAGAGAGAACAAGAGTGGGAAGGGCAGAGGAAGAGGGACAGAGAAACTCAAGCAGACTCCACGCTGAGCATGGAGCCCACCATGGGGCTTGATCTCACGACCCTGAGATCATGACCTGAGCTGAAACCACGAGTTGGACGCTTAACCAACTACACCACCCAGGTGCCCTGGGGAACTCGGTATTTAATAGATAGTCATAAATATTAGTTGGATTCAAAGGCAAGCTAGAATGTTACAAGCCTTTAACTGAAAAATTACAAAAATATTAGTGGTGGGAAAGGATGACTCCTTTCAAATGTTCCCTGGTTTTCCTTTACCCAAACTATGTTTATTTGTGTGTGATCCCCATATTAGTGAAAAAAACATGTGCTCACTGATATATGTGTGTAGATACAAAATGGACACTGTCACCCTCTGTATGGAGCGTACGACTCTGCAGTCGAGCAGGACAGACAGACAAATATTATCATTTGAAATATAACTCCAAGAGCTCATCTGGGCTCTTGTTCTGGATGAGGAGAAAGGTCTCGAGCTATTATCGATAGCTATGGTGATTAAGGTTCCCTGAAAAGGTCAGAATTTCCTAGAGTGTCTCACTTCTCTCATTACGCGGGTGTGCGTTGCTCAGGCTCATACAACAAAGCAGCAGCTTCTTGCTCACATGCTGCATCTGTAATAGAACAGTTCTTGCTTTGCTACCAACAGGGCTGTTCTGTTCCTACTCTGTGTTCATCTTGTTTTGGTAATGCCAAACTGTAATGATGAAAATTCTGGAAGACCATTCCTCTGAGGTCATGTTCTTTAGAGTCTACCTAGAAAAAGCAGAAGTATGAACTGAGCAGGGGAGATTTCAAAATTCATTGGCTCAGAATGTGCCAATATGCCCTATGAATAAGCAAGAATGAGGTGGGGTTCACAGAGCAAGATCTGGGTACCTAGACAGGAAGGAGTGAAAATGTTAGATGTGTTGGTACCTAGGGGAGAAACTACCAAGTGGACACAATGTATTCCAGTCTGTTTTGTGGGTCTAGGCTCATGTCCAGTGGGAATAAAATCTCTTCTTCTATAACTGTTTGGCTCGGCCAAATCTCCCTACCCCAACCCTGGGTTCCCACTACCCCACCACTGGGGTGTCCAATGTTATCCCTTTGATTTAAGGCAATTATAGCCTAGGCATTCTCTTTGAATGTATGAGAGAAGTAATGCCTCATGGAAATGATTTTCAAATCTTTCTCTCTTTCTTTCTTTCTTTCTTTTTTTTTTTTTTTGGTCTTAACAGAAAACCCCTTTTGTTCCTAATAATAAAATCTGCTCTGGCTGAAACAGGGGAGGGGGCCTGAGCCTTCCCCTCAGGCTCACCTTTGCTGGGCTGGTCTCTGAGACATTCGTGCAGAAGCCCAAGGGTGCTGAGAACACTGTTTAAAAAGCTCTGTTACCAACAAACCAACCATACAAACTCATTGGTGGGACAACTGGGGAAACTGGAATATGTCCTGGGGATTAGGTGAAACAAAGGACTTATTGCTGATTGTGTTAGGTATGATACGGTATTATGGCTATGCGAGAAAGTAAATGGTATTATAGTTATGTGAGAAAATGTCTTTATTTTTTAAAGATTCTTATTCCATGATGTCTGGGATTTGCATAAAGAAGAAGTAAATATGGAAACATGAAAATAATGTTACAACCAGGTGGTACTATCATAATATTCTTTCTGAAAAACGCAAAAGCAATGCTTTCGGCTGTGATAGTCATGGGCACCACAGAAGGAAGGAATAGGTTACCCACACAGTTCTCCTCTGAGGCCTCAGCAGCCGGTTGCAGAGCAGGGCACCGAGGCCATGGGGGGGGTCTCCTGCATCCCCTCCAGCCACTCACCACCCAGAGTGTTGGCAGGACACCCCAAAACTCTCCTTAGGTAAAGGACGCACAACATTCGTTAACATTAGGTGCTGAGCTGGCCCCAAGCACATCCTCCTTGGTCGTTGGGCCCCTCCTGCCTGTCTCCTCTGAGTAGGCAGGAGCCCCTCTGTGCCCTGCTCTGCCCTGGCACCTGCGGCCTGACAGGAGAATGGAGCAGATCAACGTGTGCCTCTTCTCCGTCTCCCGGGTATCCAGGGATCCTGGGAGAGCGGCTCTTGTTACCAGGAAGCTGCCAGAAGCCTGCTGGGACAAGACTGCCCTTTCCCTTCAGAGACCCACCTTCGACGGCCCACCGGCCAGAGCCAGAGCTGTTCTCGCTCCTCCTTGCTCTGCCCTCTGCCATCGTCAGCCTGGGAAGCCGAGCTGTAGAACCCGAGAAGGGACTTCTGAAATCAAGAAGTACAGCGTCCCAAACAGAGCAGGAATCCCCTCAGACATCACTGATGGGGGTTGGAGGGGGGTCACCTGGCTTCTGCTGAAATGTTTCCATTTGAAATCCTTCCCACAAACATTCACAGAATGCTTCTCTGTGTCGGGCACAGCACAGGACACTCATCAGGATCAGAGGCCAGAATATCTCCCAGGGACAGTGAGAACTCAGGAGCGAACAACCATGAGACTACCTGCAACCCGGGACCCTTAGATGCCCTGGCCTCCGACTGCAGACCTGCGGCTGGAGTGGACACTGCCCTGGGCAGAGCTGGGGGCTGGCAGGTGACTCTGTCCCTTGGTGAGGATGCTGCTCGTCAATATTCTGCTCCTTAGCTTTGAAAGGTCAGGAGCTCAGGTCGTGGGGGATACAGGCCTGTGCTAATCACACCTCCCAAGAAGCAGGCGTGCCAGAAGGCCAATCTGCAAATGAGTAATGAATGAGCATGGCTGGCCAGTAACCAGAATATTCACATCTGTCTTCCAAGACACCCATGTCCCGAAATGGAATTTATAACCAGGACGTTGCTTGGTGAACACAGAATCAGCCCAAAGGAGGGGGGTGCCTGAGAAGGAGGATTTACTCAGGCTGTGGAGAGAGAGGAAGAGCCCCACTCAGACCTCTCCACACCTAGAACACCTCCAGTGGACTCTTTTCACGATACGCTTCTTTCTTTCTTTTCTTTTTTTTTTTTAAGATTTTATTTTATTTATTTGACGGAGAGAGAGAATGTGAGAGAGGGAACACAAGCAGGGGGAGTGGGAGAGGGAGAAGCAGGCTCCTCACGCAGCAGGGAGCCCGATGTGGGGCTCGATCCGAGGACCCCGGGATCATGACCTGAGCCGAAGGCAGACGCTTAACGACTGAGCCACCCAGGCGCCCCATGATATGCTTCTTTCTAAACACCTATTCATCCATTAGCCACATAACACCATTTCGAAAGATTACAGCTGTGTTCATGTCAATCGTGCTTTCCTGACATTGCCTTGAGCTTCTGGGGGAGGGTGGGCGACTTAATGCCCCTTGGGAAGCTCCCTGTACCAGTTCTAGCATCTCCATTTTTTAATTAAAAAAATTAATCGCAGTAGAGTTGATGTATCACATATGAGTTTCAGGGCGTACAACACAGCAGAGACAATTACATACATTATGAAATGCTGACCACAAGTGTAGTCACCGGCTGTCTGTCACTCTTCAGGGGTGGTGGGGAATGCAGCTTGGCAGTTCCTTCCTTCATCCAGTGCTGCGTGATGATGAGAGAGGTTCGAATAGGGCTCCCGACGTAAACGCGACAAGGGCCAGGTATGACTATGAAGGAGTGAAGCAGGCTGGATGAAACAATGCTTTCAATAGGAACTTCCATATAAATATGCTTCTGCGTGCTCTTTGCTAAGAAAAAAGTGGCACAGGTGTGAGGATCCATGGCAGCCGGTGCTCAGGGTGGTGAGGGGACAAAGGTGAGTCCTGGGGACTCCGGCAAACTGAAGAGGGCCTGTCCCTTCTCAAAATGACCACCTCTCAGGTCCATCGGAGGGCGGCCACATGGGAAGTAGGTCCTGAAATGGCCAGATCTGATTTTTTTCAAGAGAATTTGGTAATCTGGATTTTTCGGTGAAATCACCTGATTTTTTAAGGTGGCAACCAGTTCATTTTTGCGAATGTTCCATGAAACAAACAAAACGTGCCAGGGCCAGATTCAGTCAGTCAGTCAGTTTGAAACTTCTGCCTTGTATGGGTGATTACCTGTTTTAGAAAATGCTGGCTTAAAAAAATAAAATAAGAAGCAAAAAACAGGGAGATTTTTGTTGTTTTTTAACTATAGAACTTAACAGGGCTAGGGCACCTGGATGGCTCAGTCGGTTGAGCGTTTGCCTTCAACTCAGGTCTTGATTCCGGGGATCCTGGGATCGAGCCCTGAGTTGGGCTCCCTGCTCATCAGGGAGTCTGCTTTTCCTTCTGCCCCTCCCCACCTGCTCATGCTCTGTCTCTTTCTCAAATAAATAAAATCTTTTTTTTAGAAAAAGGACTTAACAGGACCTTTTAGATATTGATAAAATAGATAAATACTGATAGATACTGATGGGTATTTGGATTTCCAACTCAGGCTCATTGCATGGTCTAAAATCAGTGTCTAAAGATGGCTAACTGTGTCCATTTTCAGCTGCTCATTTGGCTTCACGTTAGCCTGTCACTTTTCCTGACCTCTCCCTTGAGCCAAGGGGTACATTTTTCTGAGGTCTCAGAGTCCGTGCACCCATGCAGACAGCATTGGAACTCACAATCAGAGACTGCCTGTCCCCGCTCTGGAGGGATGTTCCCATTTCTTACCCAGCTCAATTTTCTAGATTCTAGAACAATTCAGCTCCATCCAGAAGCTGCAGTTTCTCTTCCCCGGTCAGTTTGACCTCCCGCAAGGACTGCCCTCATTCTTGCTTTTATCCCATGTTCATCATCCCGTGTCAAATCTGCCTCAAAGCTCATCACCCCCAACCCCTCCCAAAGTACCTCCTGACTTCCTTCCACCCACCCTGCCTCCCTCGCTGGTTCTGATAACCTCACAGAAAGACTAAGCCCATACTTAGGGCCCGGCAAAGCAGAAACCAAAAAGATAAGAAAAGCGCAGCTGTAATGAATGTATCCAGAAAGAAGCTTTTTAAATGTCAACATCCATGTGAACCTTCAGTGTTGTTTTATTTTGAATTATACTCAGAGAAGGCAGACCATCCATCCTCTTTTCAGGGCTTGGGGCCTCTGCTAGCATAAACGGAATCGGTTTTTTCGGACTGTTTTTACTTGGTTGTCATCTACAGCTTTCCAGCATCCAAAAGGAATTGGTGACGGCCTGCCATAAAAAAAAAAAAAAAAGCCACATCTATGACAGGGGTTGACATGTGGCATCTGTCCCTCCTCTGCAGCGCCCCTGCGCTCACCTCCAGCCAGGCATACCGCCGACACCTCTGACCAGACCTCCTGCCTCCAGCGTCCCTCTCAAGGCCATCCTGGGCAACTGCTGCCAGAGTCATCTTTCTGTTAAAACACACGGTGATTATACTACCTTCCTGCTTTGGGGCCATTTCCACCTGCTTGGCAAGCTGCCTAAGACATAAACTACACTTCTTATTACTTCCGATGTCCTGGTGACTCTCAGACTTTGATGGGGAATTTATTTCAAATGCAACCACCTAGTTCTCATCCCCAGAGACTCTCAGCTGGGAGGACCAGGCTGAAGTCAGGAAGCCGCCTTGTATTTCCGGTCAAGTACCCCCAGCAGGTTGTGGTGCCTGGAAGTCTATAGACTACGAACTAAGAAGCGTTATCTTGTAAATCTGGTCAGGACCTGGTAGCAGCCGAACCACCTGCTCCTCTGGATCTAGAGAAGATTGCCTGAATGCCGACGCCACACACTGTGTGACGTCCACAGGCCCTCGCTCAGCCCCGGTCACCCTGGCTCCAGTGTCGAGCCTGCTAAGTGCTCATTTTGCATCATGCAGTTTTTCCTCGAGCTCGGCCTCCACGGTGACCAGAATGAAATATGTTCAAACCAGGTGTGAATTTAGGTCTGACTCTGGGAAGGGGACATGGGTGAGAGCCAGTGTGGGCGACATCTTACAGAGTGGCATGGCCTCTCAGGATGAGTTCTGTCACCTCACGTTCCCACAGTACCCTGCAGTCTGGTCCCATGTGTGGCATGCAGACATCCTCTGCGGGGCAACTGCCAAGCCCAGCTGCTGACTGGGACTCAAGCTCAAGATCTGTCCCCATGAAACTAATCTGGCCTATGACTTTGAACTTCCTGGCCCCCTTGGCTCTGAATTTTCAGAATCAGAGCTCTTTCTTGGGTTAGGTACTGTTTTTCAGACGACCTGTTTTAAATATAAGTTATCTCCCGAGAGGGGTAGTATTTAGCTTTAATAGCTCAGCATGGATCAGGATAGGGAAGAATTGTTCCACCAGAGAATCATGAAAGAGGCACTGCAGGTACCTAGAGCTCAACCAATCCAACCACCCCAGCTTACGTGAGAGGAAATTGAGGCCAGAGTGAAGAGGTGACCTCATCACGGGCTCACGGAACCTCTGACGGTAACAAGGGAAGAGTTGTGTTTCCCAGCTTTAGAGCCAATGATCTTTCCTGATCCATCTTTCCAGCAAGTGTTTGTTGAGCACCCACCATGTGCCAAGAACCACGGTAAGAGCTAGGGATACTATTATCGAGGATGAGTAATAGACCCCTTGGTCATTTCAGGCTGCCTACCTGTACACATTAGCAATGGGAACGAGCTCCCCCCGCCGCCCACCTACTGGTGGGGGCACATAATAGGGAAGTGTTGATGAGTGAGAAGATAAATGGAGAGGAGTGTCTCTAATGTGGGCTACTGTCTACCCATCCACCAACCCAACCTGGGCAGTAAAGCCGCGGGGTGGGGATCCCTGGGCTGCTGGGCATGGTGTTGGTACGCTGGGAATGTGGGGGGAGATTGGGACAAGAAGGGTAGGAAAAAGAAGTGCAGATCTCTAGAAACAGGCTTGTGAGGGCCCTGAGCACAACCTCTCCCCCCCCTCCTTGCATGTAAGCTGAAGCAGGTGGTGGGGCAGGTACGTGGGCCTTCCTAAGGATACATCTTGACACTACTTCTCTGGGGCAGGGCAGGGGGGAGCACTGGAGGAGCAAATGGCACTTGGCAGTTGTCCCCCACTATCCCCCCCTCTCGGGCTCAGCAGCTGTGCCCCTCCCTGCTCTGGTCCCCACCCCAGGGCCACTCTCTCTAGAGCTCCTAACTTCAAGCACTCAAGCCTACCAGTCAGCGGGGGACCAGCTTTCCCAGAAACTTGGAAGCTATGTTGTGCACTTGATTCTCTGGGAGTCACTGCCATCGTTTTATTAAATTCCAAGAAAACTTAATGGAGATCTGATAGCTACAATGAGCTTGAAAGAAAGACTAAAACTTTCTCATGGACTGATGATAACTAATAGGAGAAGTTTCAATCATCCTGCAAAGGGAGTCAAGGGTGGTGCTATTTGAGCAGAATAGAGTCATCTCCTGTTCTAAGAAGCCATGCCGGAGAGCTAAGCACCCTTTGGAGACTCAATCCCAGCACCAGTGGCACCATCCAGCACTAACTTGGCCTCTCCTCCTTTGGAGCTGAGCTCTTCCCTGGAGCTGGGCATGGGGACCACCGGATTGTATGAAGGGCCACTCATTTTTAGCTGCCTGCTATGTTTCTGGTCACCAGATGCCCTCATCTGCACCTCTCACAGCCACGTGTTCAGTGCGATGTGGTCTGAGAGGTTCCCAAAGACGCTGCACACAGGTAACTGGAGCCTGGCCTTGTGGGGCTCTTGGAATTCTCAGTGGGATTACAGTCACTCCCTCCTCTACTCTCCAGAAAACCGGTCAAAAGGCAGATTATATACTATGCACATCATTATACTCCTCTTTCTACTTTTGTGAATATTTAAAATTTTCTACAATAAAGTTGGAAAAAAAATGAAGGAACATTAACCAGCAAGGATATTTCATTTACTCATTTGTGCCCATTAAATTGTGAATTCACATGTGACAAAAGTTTATTGAGCTTCTGTTATACACAAAGCACTGAGTTGGCCTTATTAGCTTCAGTGCTGAAACTTTTGGCTCACAGCAGTGGATCAGATCTCTGTGGATGAGCCCTGGGCCGATTTTACACTTTGTTCAGGAGATTCTCACATACAGCCGGAGTGGAGAGCCACTGCCCTGAGGGGGTGATGGGGAAAAGAGCAAAGAACAACACATGGGTGGGCTTGGGTCCTGACTCTCACCTCCGATATCCATGTGATGTTGAGAACCTCACTTGTGTCTTTGGCTTTCAGGTTGGACTTTCTTCTGGAAAATGAGAGAATGGAACTTGATAGTCTCTGAGTTCCTTTCCATCACTCCTCCGCCTCTTGGCCTGAACCAAAATATAAGTCCCTTTCAACTCCAACATTCTGTGACTGTACAAGCTATTTTATGGCAAGAGGAATGAGTGGAGACTTTCTGGGAGTCCCTGAAATCAGCACTGATTCATCTATCCTCCTGCCCTCTACATCTACCCCTTTTACTCATTGGTTCTCCATCAATCTTGGAGTTAAACCAACTTAACAGAAGACAGTGGAAACAGCAAGGCCTGCTCCCGGCTGTAAAAGATGCATTAGTCCCAGTAATGGCCCATCTTCCCCAGACCACTTCCTCCATCTAGACTTTTATGGGACTGTGAATCTAGGGTTACCCAGGCAGGCAGAAAGGCCAGTGCCTGATGGATGATGAGTGCGACAAAAGGGTACTATATGCTCACCTACCAAAGGGAAGGCCAATAGGTAATGCTTAAAACCCAAAACTGAAGAAGTAGCAGTGTATGTTTGTTATTTAGAAATACAGAGGTTGATAGCAAATAAATCTAATAATGAGTTTTAAAAGGTGGCCTCTGTCAAGAAATACCACAAATCAAGTAAAAAGATCAATGACAAAACAAGAAAAAATATTTGAAATTCAAATATCAGACAAGGGTTCATTACCGAAATATATAAAGTTTCCAAAAGAGAAAATAAAAAGACCAACAATCACAGAAAAATTCACTAGAGATATCAATAATCATTAGAAAAAGAAGTAAGAATGGCTCTTGACAGGGACACCTGGGTGGCTCACTCAGTTGAGCATCTAACTCTTGATTTTGGCGCAGGTCATGATCTCAGTTGTGAGACTGAGCCCTGCTCCAGGGCTCTGTGCTCAATGGGGAGTCTGCTTCTCTCCCTCTCCCTCTGCCTTTTCCCCCTGCTGGCACAGGCATGCTCTCTCTCTCTCTCTCTCCCTCTCCCTTTCTAAAATAAAATAAATAAATCTTTAAAAAAAAAGAATGACTCTTGACATTAAGATGCTCAACCTCACTCGTAATAAAAGGCACACAAATTAAAACTATACGAGATACTATTTTTATCTTATCAGATTGGCAAAAATCCAAAATTTAAGAACACACTGTTGGCAAGACTATGGGGAAATGGGTACCCTCATACATTCCTAGTGGGAATGCAACTGGGCCAGTCCCTAGAGAAGAGAATTTGGCAATATATAGTAAAACTATTAATGCAGATACCCTTAACCCAGCAATCTCATTTCTAGAAGCCTACCACAAAGATATACTGGCAAAGTGTAGAAGGAAATATATACAAGGCAATTTATCGAAGCATTACTTGTAATAGCAAGACTGGATACGATACAACCAAAATCCCCGCTAAAGGGGATTGGATGAATAAAGTATGGTAAGTCCACAAATTGGAGTGACAAGCAACTGCAAAAGGGAAAGAGAAATAACTATGTTCTCCTATGAAGTTCTGTTCTCTGTACGTTTGTATATAGTTAAAAAAAATTTAATAAAAAAACTTTAAAAATAGAAGAAAGTTATTACCTCTAGGGAGTTAAAAAATAGAACAGTTTTGGGGGAGTTGTTTTTCTTTCATAATCGCTGTAGAATCATTTGGCTTTTTATACTATGTACATGTAAAAATAGGTATATTTAAAAATAAAAGTGCAGAAGACCACCATAAATACAATACTTAATGGTGAAATTTTAGAAGCAATCTCATTAAAGTCAGAAATATCAATGACGTCTGCTCTTCAAATTTGTAGTAGAGTCTTAGCCATCACAATAAGTCAAGAAAAAGAAATGGACTGGGAATAAAAGACAAAGAATGATCATTGTTTGCAGACAATATTAAATGCACAGATAATCCAAAATAATTTACTAATAAGAGTGTGTAGCAAAATTGCTGAATATAAGAGCAAGACACAAAAATGAATATTGTTCCCATATGCTGGCCATAACTAACCAGAAAATGTGATAAAACAAAATTCTGTATATAATGGCAACAGAAACTGTTAGGTATAGAGAAAGAACTCTATCAAAAGATGGAACATTTATGAAGAAAATTATAAAACATTATTGAAGGACATAAGAGTAGATCTGATTAAAATCATAGACATGAATTTTCCCCAAATTATTCTCTAAACTCAATGCTTCCAACCAAAACCTTAACAGAATTTTTTGTGGAACTAGACAAACTGATATCAATTTCACTATTTTAAAACTGTGAAAAGCATTTTGAAAATAAGAAAAAGAGGAAGGCTTGTTTTTACCATATATTAAGGTTTATTATAAAGCCTTAGTACCTAAAATGGTGAAATATTAGAGCAGGGATAGAAAATAAACTAATGGCACAGAACAGAGATCCCAGAGATAGGCTCATACATATTGTGAACTTGATATATTTATTATGCAGGTGACAGTTGAGAAATGATGTACTACTCAATAAATGAAGAAATTGGTTTGCCATGTAGGGAAAAAAATGAAGTTAGGTTCTTACCTGACACATACACAAAAATAAAGTCCAGGTGGATTAAAGTGATGAATGAAATATGAAAAACAAATGTTAAACATGTTAGAAAGAAATATAGAGGAGATATCTCTGTTCTCAAGACAGGGAACACAAAACAGAAAAGCAGAAATGATTAAAGAAAGTATTGATAACATTAAAATTTAAATTTTTGGTATCACAAATGACCCCATAAACAAAGTTAAAAGTGGCAGATAGAAGAAAATATCTGCAACATATCAGAATACATAAAAGTTCATATCAGAATGTATAAAGAAATTCTACAAATCAGTAAGAAAAATGACCTAATCAAAAATTATGCAGAGGATATGAACAATCCACAGAAGAGGAAACCCAAACAACAAATAAATATATGGAAAGATACCCCCAATAACTAGGGATCAGAGAAAAAATAAAAGCAAAATGATATTCTGTTTCATACCAATCAGACTGGTGAAAATTAAAAAGTCTGACCCTGAGGATATCAGGAAAGTCATGTGCAGCCAGTGCGAGAATAAATCAATACAATGAATTTAGAGATAAAAGTTAGGATATGGTCCTACTTAATGAAAATCCATACATTGTATAACCCAAGAATACCAATACCCAGCATATACTTCTGCATGTACACCCCAGAAAATTTTCACACATGAACATGAACACAAGGAGGCATACATAAGAATACTCATTGTAGTATTTTAAAAAAATAACAAAAAAAAAAAAGAGAGAGAGAGAGAGAGAGCTGGAACTAAACTCAATGATAAATATAAGGTTCAGGATAAATAAAATATGTTATATTCACATGTTTGAATACCATGCAGTAATTAAACTGAATGAACTAGATCTATCCTTTGTACCACCATAGATCTCAAAGATTAACTAGAATTTAAAAAGGGTGTTATGGTATCATTTATGTAATACACAATGTTTTAAAAACGTGTAAATATACATAATTTTAATGAATATATCAAGGCACAAATGGGAACGAGAAAACCAGCTAGACAGTCCTTTATAGAAATTTTGCTGTGAACGGGAAGAGATGGCTGTAGCTAGAGGTGGGGTACAGTGTCTGAGGAGGGTTATGACTTTTTTTTAATGGACAACACTAGACTTTGTTTGCCTGTAGATGGGAATGAACCAGTAGAGAGACTTAAAATTATCATTCATAGAGAGCAAAATCCTCGAGAAGGTGGAGCCTGGGCTGAAGTGCAGAAGAGGAAGCTACAGTATTTTGGGGGAGAGATGGTGTTTGAACTTGGCAGTGGGATGAAGTGGAGAGGAATCTGTAGGTGTTTAGGAGGTAATCTCTTCAAAAGATGATGTTAATTGCATGGGTGGGTGGGGGACACTGTAAAGGGGCATCTGGTTTGACTCAAGGGAGAGACAAGAGGACCTCTGATCAACGATGGACCCTGTGCTTCCTGAGGGTGGCGGACTATGCTGTTTGTCACTCCTAAAGAACTTTTAATCTGTTCCAGAGAGAATCCTAATTATCCACCTCGTGTATTTATCTGTCCCCTGAGCACCAGTGCCTCTCACATACTGGGCGTTGGTCAGGTCCCCTCTCGGAAAGGCACACGGCGCGGGTTAGGCCTGCGTCTCCTGTATACTGGTTCTGTGATCTTCTAGAGCAAGTCACGCCACTTCTCTGGGCCTGTTTTCTATCCCCACAGGGTGGTTAACTGCCTTTGCCATTTGGCCCATGAAACACTGTGGGGAGGTGGCAAGTTAAGACTTCTGGAGACACACATAGTGGAATTCCTCCCGTGCGCCACTCCCACCCAGCGCCCCGGGGCTTCCAGGTCCAGCCCCTTCCACCCGGCGCCTCTGTCCTATGTCCACCACCGCTCCCTCTCCACACAGGTCCTCGCTTTTTCTTCCTGCCTTATGACTCCCAAGTCTCCCACCAGATTCTCACCTTCCTGCCTTATGGCTCCAAGTCTCCCACCAGACTCCCACCAGACTCCCACGAGTGGCTGTGGTCAGACTTCGCGGCCAAGGGCTTCAGGGCTCCGTGTAGGGGCGCCACGTCGCCCACCTGGCCACCCCTGCAGACTCTGGACCCTTCGCGGGCTAACCGGAAGCCCGGGGCAGGGGACACTCCCAACAGCGCTGCCGGCCTTAGGGGCCCCGCCTCCGGGAGTGACCACCCCTTATTCCCTGCGTGTGCACCTGTCTTGGAAGACAGCCCGAGGGCTCCGGGGTGCGAGCACAGATGAAGTCATCTGTCTGCGGGTCCGGGGGTCTGGCAGGCCTGTGAGCGCTTGCCTGAGTCTTCCCCTTTTCTGGCTCTCGGTAGCCGCTCCGCTGCCCCGCCGTCCCTTCTCTCTCCGCCCCCCCCACCCCTCCCCAGCCTCTCAGTCTTCCTGCGGGCTGAGCGCGGGGGAGCCTCACTCCGCCCTCCTCTGCAGGAGCCAACCGGCGTGCCCAGGGGCCGCTGGGTTCCCGCTGCAAGCCCATAAAACCCGCTCCGCTCCAGCCGCTGCGCTCTCCGCTCCGCTGGTCAGGGCTCCGGGGCCGCGCGGGCTTCGCTGGGGCTTCCAGCCCAGCGGGCGACGCCGATGGCCCCGACCTAGCAGGCTTAGGGACATTCGCTTTCTGCTTCCAGAAGAGTTGGGAGAAAGTGAATTTGGGGTGGATTGAGAAGTGGTGGCAGCTCCCCAGGCTGCCTTCCCTTCCAGAAGCCTCACCCTGCGCAGCCTCAAACATTCTTCTTTTCCTGACACCCTGTCCCCCTCCCTGAGCCCTCTTTCTCTTCGGGCCTAAGCTTCCGTCCCCATTGTGCCATCAGTATCTTCTCCTTCCTTATCTCTTTCTCTCTCCTCCTATTTCTCCCTATTTTCACTTTCTCCCTGTCATCCCCCACTTCTCCTTTCTTGCCATCTGAAACCTTCCCACCCCATTTCAGCCATCAAACCCCTCCACTTGCCCCCACACTGTCCGTCCCTTTCTCTCCCTCTTCCCCTTCCCTCCCAGCAAAGTCAGCCATGGATTCTGGTCCTGCCTGGGCTGCCAACCCCACTCCCTGGGGCACCTTGTCTGCCCCCAATGCCACCACACCCTGGCTGGGCCGGGATGAGGAACTGGCCAAGGTGGAGATCGTTGTCCTGGCCACGGTCCTGGTGCTGGCGACAGGGGGCAATCTGACTGTGCTGCTGACCCTGGGACAGCCAAACCGCAAGCGCTCCCGCATGCACCTGTTTGTTCTGCACCTAGCCCTGACTGACCTGGGTGTGGCGCTATTCCAGGTGCTGCCCCAGCTGCTGTGGGACATCACCTACCGCTTCCAGGGCCCTGACCTCCTCTGCCGGACCATCAAGTATCTGCAGGTGCTCAGCATGTTCGCCTCCACCTACATGCTGCTGGCCATGACGCTGGACCGCTACCTGGCTGTTTGTCACCCCCTGCGCAGCCTCCAGCAGCCCAGCCAGTCCACCTACCCGCTCATCGCTGCTCCCTGGCTGCTGGCTGCCATCCTCAGCCTGCCTCAAGTCTTCATCTTTTCTTTGCGGGAGGTGATCCAGGGCACTGGGGTGCTGGACTGCTGGGCAGACTTCCACGTCCCTTGGGGACCTCGGGTCTATATCACCTGGACCACCCTGGCCATCTTTGTTCTGCCTGTGGCCATGCTCACGGCCTGCTATAGCCTCATCTACCACGAGATCTGTAAGAACCTAAAAATCAAGACACAGGCCCGGAAGGTGGAAGGAAGGGGCTGCAGGACTTGGGACAGGACCTCGCCTTCTGGCCCAGCTGCAGCTACACGGGGGCTGCCGTCCCGAGTCAGCAGCATCAGCGCTATCTCCAGGGCCAAGATCCAAACCGTGAAAATGACTTTTGTCATCGTGCTGGCCTACATCGCCTGCTGGGCACCCTTCTTCAGCGTCCAGATGTGGTCTGTGTGGGACAAGAATGCCCCCGATGAAGGCAAGTGTATGTCTGTGGGGGAGGGGGAGTGGAAAAGAGCAGGGAAGGGAGACCAGCAAGCTTAGGACAGGGTTCTAAAGCTTCCCAGGGCCTGGCCGGTAACAGATGAGCGAAGGAATTATCAAAGGTGGTGCCTGTCTCCCCCTCAAAGGGGCAGCTACAACTCCCACCCAGCCTACGGATGCCATGAGTACCTTTCATGTAAAATTTCCATCGTTTAAATTTGAGGCACTTAATTTAAACACTTAAAAATATTACGTGATATTTCCTTAGGGAAATATGACTGTTGGCAGATTTGGCCAACCAACTAACTGCCAGTTTCACAGATGAGCATTAGAATCATAGAATGATGGAGTTGAAAAGAATTTTCAAACTGCCCAGGATGACAATTGGTGACCACAGCTGAGAGCTATGTCTCTCAGCACTCTATACTCCTGAGCCTGGGCATGACTTTGAACCCCTTCTCAACAACCCCTTCCAATTAATTAGCCTGTTGGCACATGACAACCCTGAAATGTCAAGTTCAACCCCTTCATTTTGCTAACGGGGAAAAGAGGCTCAGAGGGGAAAGGTGACTTGCCCAGGGCCACACAGCCTGGGAGTGGCAAAGTGAAGGGTCGAACCTAGGCCTGCCGTCTCCTTGTCTTTTTCCCTTACCCCCTGCTCTGTTCATAATCCTGGCTCTGAAAATGGTAAGCAGCGGGGTCTTCCTCCTACGTGAAAAACAAAATGAGATCCTGGGACCCTCCATGAAGACCATGTTCCGGTCGGCACACAGGAGGCCTTGCTATTGTCATTTTTCTGGGGTGAGGTCAAAGGAAACCTCCTGAGCTTTAGACACTGCCAGACGGTCCAGCCATCTGGGGATGAGTGTGTACTCACGAAGGTAAGGCTGGGTCTGGGCAGCTTAAATGTTGAAGAGGATGTTCAAAGACATCCCTTCTTGCTCCCCTAAGAGGAGTGGGATATGGGGACAAGTGCAAGTCAACTCGTCTAAGTGTTTCTGAATAGGGGTGACTGGGTGCTCTGCACTGCGAGCCATGTGCACAGCCTGGGATATATAATGGGTGCAGCATGTAACTGCCCGAGAGAGGCCCTGTGCACAGGTTCTTCTGGAAGCTTCCTGAGAGTTTGCTGACCAGCAGACCCAGGCTACCAATTCCTACCAGCCCCCAGGGAGTGGATCCCCCTTCCCTTGTGCTTTTGTTTCTAATCTCATTTTGCTCATCCTAGGACACACTCAAGCAAATACTTTGCTTTTCTGGAAAGACTAAATAAGGGTCAGGCTGTTCATGAATTGCACACAACCCTGCAAGAGAAGTGTGAAAACAACACCAAACTATTACGGTCCCATTTTATCCCCTCTTTTGGACATCCCTCTGGACAAGAGGCTAGCTGCAAATTACCCTTTACGCAATGAATGTATTGATTCTAACCAACTGTAGGGACCCCCTGCTCTAGTCAAGCACAGAATAGAAGAAAGAAGAATAGTGCCAAGCACATTCAGTCCTTGGTGCTTACTGGTGGCCTTCTCTGCTTTATGTCTGAGTAACCTGAGCCTCCGAGAGGTAAGATAACTGGTCCATAGGGCCACGGCGAATAAGACATGGTGCCAGGACCCGGATCGAGGTCGTTATGGCCCAAGCATTAGCCAAGACATGGCTTTACTTTCAACAATCCGGCTTAGCCAATGGCAGTGCGGGGGGGTGGGGGGGTGTAGTCATTTGCCCCTTCATCGAGAAACCCACCAGAAGTTGGAGACCCTGCCACCCAGCCAGTGCAGGCTTCCCTGCTTGCCTGCTGTGTCACTGTCATTATGAACCTGCCCCTCAGTACACATGCCTCCCCTGCGGAGGAGGGATTTATCATCAGCAAGGGCCTCTCTGAGCAAGGAGGGCAGGAGCAACGTGTTACCTTACAAGACAGCGTGCTCTCTCAGAAAACTGGAAGCCCTTGGAGGCCCTTCTAGGGGCTGAGGCCCATTACTTTAAACCTACTTTCCAGTACACCCAGTTCCTGTCCATAGCACGCTGGCTTCCTGGGCTCTTGTCCCTGAGTCTCTGGTTGGAGCCTGACTGTCTCCTTGCCCTTGCTCCCACCCCCGACGGTCAGCTGAGTTCCTGCTCGGATGCAGTGCAGCTTTGCCCTCAAGGGCTGAGAGGTGGAGCCTCTGCAGACCCTGGTGCTCGGGCCACATTTCTAGCCCCTGCACCGGGCCTGGCTCTGAGGGGGCCCAGTCAAACAGCTGTTTCCCAGGCGAAGGAACTCATGGAAACCCTCAGCCCCTGGCCTAATCTAGGGAGCGGGTAGGGTGAACACCACCCCCTTAGCCAGAGCAACTTCCCACATCTTCCACAGCTCCCTGGTATTGAGAACTGGGGAGCAGGCCAGAATGTGGGGAAAATTGAAGGAGACTCTGTTTGTTGCTGGGATGGGTCCCTCCTCCACCTATAGATACTCCCCCCTGCCCCCCTCCTCTGCCCTACATGGGTCAGTCCAGGCACAGATGCCTTCAGCTTCTCACCACTGTGCTTCATGTCTTCACTCAAACATTCTGACCCTGCGTCTTCCCTTTGCTTGGGCTATGAGTAGCTGCACGCATGAGCACACCTATGGGTGAGGTGCACAAGGAACCAGAGAATCTGAAGATTTCACAGTGCTTTACAGAGTAGGCACTTAAGCTTTGCCTCTGAGTTCGCTGGCTGAAACTGCACAAGGGTGCAGGATGGCTGTCTTAGAGTCGGTGGACCCAGCTTCACGTCTGTGCCATAACCCCTAAGATTCCTTGGAGCTTTGACCTTGCTTTCAGCGATTCCACAGCCTCTGCTGAAGGTACCACAGTGTGCAACCTGCGCCACGGCTGGAACGTGGGGCATCCTGCAGGAGGTCGGAGTCCGCCCTGGAAGCTGTCCTACCGGCCTGTGGAGCTCCATGTAATCTTCAGAAAGAATCTTGTGTCTGGAAGACATCTTATCAGTCTGCACTCTCCTATTTTGCCTGCACAAGAGAGAAATTAGTTTTTCCCTGCGGGAGGGTGCGTTCCCTGGGTATAATCTCTGAGGACACAGAACAAGTATTCATCTGGAAGGGGACGCTTGGGTGCCCTGTTCCCAGCAGCTGCCCCTCTGTGCAGTCGGAGCTGATGCCATGGTACCTGCAGGGCGGTCGGGCTGATTGCCCTCCCAGGCCCCCAGCAATGGTCTGGCACTGGCAGTGCTCCCATGCTCGATGCCTGAGTGACAGGATCAGAGGCACTGCTCCGGAGGTGTCAAGGAGGAGAGTGTGTATCCGTATCTATGACATAAATGAGAATGGGGGTCAAGGGGGCCTGAGCTTGGCCTAGACTCATAGTTATTGTCCCTGCATGACAATACAAGTGTCTCATTCTAGATCTCCATCCGTTAGGGGATTCAAGGTCTAGGTTTTGGAATGAAGACACTGTGTCCTCTTTGGGCTGGTCCTGTCCCTGACTATGTTTAGACCTTGAAAGTCAACTTGGAGCAAACCTCAGCTCCTACCCTGACCCTATAGTCACGGACAAGACCCACAGACAAGTCCCAGCTCCAAGTCCCAGCTGTGCTCCTTTCTAATTATAGAACCCGAGTGAGTCCTTTCTCCTCTCTGGAAACTCAGTTTCCCCCTCTTCTCAGTGGGGTCTTGGACTCTCTCCCAGGTCCCATCCAGCTCTGTAATTCTGAGGCTTCTTGTGTTTATCCTTCTACAGATTCAACCAACGTGGCTTTCACCATCTCCATGCTCTTGGGCAACCTCAGCAGCTGTTGCAACCCCTGGGTTTACATGGGCTTCAACAGCCACCTGCGGCCGTGGCCCCTGCGCCGTCTGGCCTGCTGCAGGGGACCCCGGCCCCTCCCGCAGCTCTCCGGCGACAGCCCCTCCAGCCGCCGCACCACGCTGCTGACCCGCTCCAGCGGCCTGCCCACCCTCACGCTCAGCCCCAGACTCAGTGGGGGCCATGCGCCCGAAGGCTCACTGAAGGGCTCAGCGCAGGTGGACGGTGAAGCCTCCACTGAGACCATCGCCTTTAGGGAACACTCGCCCGCAGGGCCGGCGGAGGATCTCTGCTCATCTCAGCACTGGGTGTAAAAGCTGGGAGGGCCAGGGTTGGAGTTGGGGGGAGCCCACTTTGAGGCAGGGTGAGGGGGCCAGAATGGCCCACTACCCCTGGTGTTACAGGTGCCTCTGGTGTGTGGGCGGACCCTCGTTTGCTCCCAATCTCACACCCTGGGAATCAGAGAGAGTCAAAGCATCTGCTTCCCTGCTCCTGCGCCTTCACAGCGTGCGTGGGAGCCCACCCATGGGGTGGATGTGGTGCCCTAGGTCCCAGGCAGGCCTAGGCTGGCTCTGTCTGGGGGTCCGCAGGTGGCAGGGACTCAGGCTGGTCTCCTCCCGCCTTGACTATTTGTCCCCATCCTAACCTGACTAGCACACCCAGCGCAACCAGGAGCGGGGGGAAGTGAAAACTTGCGAGAAGGATCCTATTTCTCTATCTAGATCCTGGATTTGTTTGTCTTGTGTAGGGGGGCTTCTTTCATGAAGGAAACCGAAGGGGGGATGGGTGGTGCAGGTGCAGCTGCTTTGCCCGCTGTGCCCGCCTGTCTGCTGAAGGGAGGTGCAGGATTTAGGACAGCACCTGCTACTAGTAAAAATTCCACAAATGCTAGTTTTTCTTCTCCCCATATCGTCCACTTTTATAGGATGGGTGACAGGGCAAAGTAGGCCCTCAGTGGTGTGACCCCCTGGGAGGGAGCATGTGAGGAAAGGAGGAAAGAAGAAGGTGAAAATGATCACAATAAGATTAAGACTGGACGAAGCCTCTGAGGCAGCACACGTTGGTGGCTCTCTTTCCTCCCCCAAGGGATCCACATTGCGCCTTCCTCTGGGACGGTCCAAAGGAGACATCCTTATAGAAAGTGTGGCTGGATCACGGCTCTGGATTTCCCTGAGGCTTTTCGCAGCTTCCCTACCAGCCATGCATGCTGTGAGGAAGTCAGGAGCCCAGGATTTGAGACTCAGCTCTGCCTTCAGGTGCATGTATGACCTTGGGCAGGTCCTCTCCCTTCTCTGGGCCTCCAGCTTCTCACCTGTTAGGACAGAGATAATCCATAAGGTCTTTCCCAGCTCTACCCTGTCGTGACTTTGCAAGACTGGGCATGGGGTTACAGTAGAGCCTTTTCTAACCAATAGGTTCTAGAAGAATTGTTGGATTTTCATGACAATGACATTTATACCCTTTAACTCAATTCTGGTGACCGTGGGTCCTGCCATGGCCATACTGTCTACTTTTGCCCTCAATTCCATGATGCTGAAACCGGGAGATGTAGCCGAGCTGGTGGAATCTGGGCTTTTGCCCTGCTCCTCCTCATTATCCCCAGTGGGATTTAGATCATGGGGTGGCTTCCCCCCCAATTCCAGTTCTAATCTAAGAGATGGCCTTGGTGGTGGAAAGAGCATCAGCAGAAAAGTCAGGAGAACCGGGTCTTGGTTCTGCCACCACTGATGACCAACATGGGGAGAATGCTGGCCAATCATCTCTGTTATGAGGGTCAAATAGGACCATGGATGTGAAAGAGGATGGTAGACCCAGGAGCTCTCTACTAGTGGAAGGGGCTGCTAAACTAATTAAGAGCTCCTGAGAGCAGCTCCAGGGAACAGGTTCTCTGCCCTCTACTCCTAGGGAACTGCAGGAAATGGCTGTAAGTTTGAGCTTTAAGAGGTCCCTCAGCTCTGAGAAGCCTCCTTTGGCTTCCTTAAAAGAACCTAAACTGACTGTTGTGAGTGAGCAAAGTGTCCCTAGCCTTCAGTGCTAAAGAACCAGGAAGTGGGACACAGACCCTAACGGGACCAAGGCTCAAGGCAGATGTGAGGGCCCACGGTCTCTCTTCACTGCGTTCTGTTGCCCATGTCAGTCCCTGACATCCAACCACTTCTTCCTTGTCCATCCATCCTGGCGGAGCTGGGCTCAGGAGGCTCCCATGCCAGCATGAGCTGCTGAAGTTTCTCCTGCTCTGCGTATATAAGCCAACCCCCCTCCCCCTTCACACCACGGGTCCCGTCCCTCGTGCCCAAGTCAGTACTGGGCAAACCGTTGCTCATCACGATAACTGGGAGGTAGAAGGGACACCAGCTTTGTGCTCCAAAGACCTGGGTTTGAGTGCTGCTCTTGTCCCCCTTCTATCTGTATGATCTTGGGCAAGTCCTCTAATCCCTCTGAGCAATGGTTTCCTCCTTAAATAGAAACAACAATGCCTACCTTGTTGGGGGGATGTGGTGGGCTGTAAGACCGTAGACCATAGAACACTCTACAGGGAAGATGATGATGGCCTGGCTCCAGATTGCGTCTGGTGAGTAACCTCCTATGGGAAGCATGAAGGAAGGTCTCTGTTGTCTGGGGTTAATCTCACTTCTGACAGCTAACCCCAGGAGAAATGGAACCGGCTGTTTCTGGGCTGGGCACTTTTGTGAAATGTTTATGCCATCCTGTGGACTCTACAGAATACAGTACTCGGTCCCTTAGAACCCACATGAGATCAGGGGGGTAGGGGGTGGCCAGGGCCGAGAACGGCAGGAGGTGAATTTGTTGACTATGGCGATTTCTCAGAATGGTTTTTTTATGTTTGGTATAGGCCAGTAAGTTTCCAGATATCCCTCTCTGTGTTTTGTATGTAAATAGGTCTTTTATTTATCAAGGGGCTCTAGACTAAGCCCAGGCTGCCGCAGCTTGATCCTGGGTCAGGCATCCAGAGATGGGGTTAAAACTGACCAATAAAACTCCTTAATAACCAGGAAATTTCTGGGCATGTTTGTTTCCTAGGAGCAGGGACAACGGGATATTCAATCTGAAATACAATTTGCTCCCCTTGAATGGGGAAGAGAGTTTGAGGGGGTGGGGAGCGACCTTCATCCACTTAAGAGGGAAACAAGAGTGTCCTGGGATTTGCCCTGGAGTCACAAGGTGGCAGTATGGAGCTGAAAGTGAGTCTGAAGCTGACCTGACCCACAGGGAAGGCTGGGAAAGTCACTCAGCCCCTCAGCTCTAATACCTACTACCTTTCCCTACAAATGGCTCCTCCATTTGACCCAGTTCTCCAGAGATAACCTGGACACATGCTTCTCTCTCTCTAAGCTCATGGAGGATGTATTTGTCAAGAAAGGGCAAAGAACAAGGGCAAGGTGAGGGACTGAGTGTAGAAATTTTTGCCTGAAAAGATGAGTGCTTGAGAGAGCGAGCGGGACCTCAAAAACACAGATGAGCTGGAGTTATTATAATGTGTTCAGTTTAGAGGCCGGGGCTTGGAGTAGGAGGCTTTTTGAGAGCCCCTCTGGGCCCAGAAATGTGTCCTGATCCCGGAAGCGAAAAGTCCACTGATGGTGGGCATAAAACACCTCCTTACCCTAGTGGGTCTTGTTGGCCAATAATACAGCATCACTCATGGAGTTCTGCTGCAGTTGTAGTGGGCATTTGGATACTGGCTCCTTTAGACCAAGACTCTGTTGACCACAAGTCACATTTATTCTGGTCTACTATAGAGTCCCAGTTCATTATTGGCATGTAATCAACCATCTACTTGTCACCAGTAGCAAACCAGTTTCTTTGTATCTTGTAAGATAAATCTGAAGAGATTTTTATCCAGTCCACACTCACGGGGGAATCCAGAGTGGGGCAGCATGGCCGTTTCCTGGATGTTCCGATGGCGTACAACATGGGAGAAAGTGACTTCATTTTGCTGAACGCTGAGCTCCTCAAAAGGTGATTACTCATACAGGCGACCATTCATGCAGATTTCCACAGCTGACCTTCCGAGTTCATGGAGGTAGAAAAGACGTTGTATTTCTAGCAACATGGTTAGCAATGAATTTGAGGATCACTTCAAATTGTTAGCTGGCCTCAGTCATCAGCTTGTTGGCCTGAACTCCTTAGGACATGAAACCAGCCCTCCTCTTCCCTTATCAAGGCATCTGCAGAAGTCATCTGCACCATCGACGGTCAACCCCATCTCTGTTAGTCACTGGGCAGAGTCTCACGTTCAATTCTATTTAGAGACAGCATCCTCCAAGAACGGATGAACAATGGGGCCAGGGGCTAATTTTATAACCTCCGGGATATATTTATTTGCTACAAATATCATACCTTGGAAGCCAATCAGAGCGGAGTTCATTACAGACCTTAATCAAATGGTCAGTGGCATTCAGATCTCTGTGCTCGCCGACCTCAACTCCCCGCTCCGGGGGGCCCAGGCATGGACTCCTCTGGTTCAGGATGGGTCAGTCCCTGGAACATTTATGGAAAGCCTGCATCGGGTAGGCCTGCTCCCTCTCCTTCTGCCTCTTCTCCCATCAATCAATTTTTCAGCCTTCTTTCTAAACTGAGATCAGAAATCACCCTTCTCTGGGATGTTTTCACTGATGACGTCTGATCTCAACAGTCCATACCCAATCTGCCCAAACATTTATAGGGTCTGCTTTCATTGTTTTGTGTTAATTCCCTTTTGTCACATGTTTGGTATGTGTTCTTGCCTGCCCCCACAACTGGGTCCTAAGTGCCTTGACCTCACCCACCCAGATGTTCAAGTGTTCTTTTAACGTGTTCTTCTCAGAATCCCAGCCTTTACAGAATCCTGCGGAAAGGAGGCCCTCTACCTGAGCTACTTCAATCGTCCTCTCTCCTGGTGTGGGAACTGTCTCAGCGGTGGCCCTGCCCAGCCTCCCTTGGGTGTATGGCAACTCGTCTGAACCTCTTCAACACACCCTTAAATTCTTTTTTTCCTTTTTCAAAGAGATCAGTAAGAAGTGGAGTTTCATTTCTAGATACAAAGACAGTGTTGCTGGTGGTGACATTGTGGGTGTTTCTTCCTCATTCTGCCCCTCTAATCAATAAAATTTCTTTTTCCCTATTAAGAAAAGCTTTCTAAGCAGATGTCTTAGTCTGCTTAGTCTGCCATAACAAAATGCCACAAACTGGGTGGCTTATAAACAACAGAACTTCCTTTCTCTCAGTTTTGGAGGCTAGAAGTCCAGCATCAGGGTGCCAGCACGGTGGATGAGGGCCCTTTTTGGGGTTGAAGAGGTTACATGGGTTGTATTCTCGCAAAGCAAAAGGGGCTAAGGAGCTCCGTGGGGTCTTTCTGACAAAAGCACTAAACCCACACGTGAGAGCAACACCCTCCCCATCTAATCACACCCAAAGGCCCCACCCCTTAATGCCATCACCTTGGGGGTTAGGATTTCAACATAGGAATTTAAGGGGGCACAGACATTCGAATCGTAGCAGGAGAGGAACCACAATCATAGCCAAGAGGTGGAGGGACACATAGACCGGCAGAACTGCACAGTCTCAGAAACCCAAACCAGAACTGTGTCTTCAGATCATCTTGGGGAAGAGGAGCCTGGGAAGATGAAAGCGGTCCCCTGCTCTCGGTACCAGGGCTAGAAGGGTCGTCTGCAGCCAGCAGGTGGAGCCCAGGTAACAAATCCTCTCCAAGACCTGAAGGCTCCTCCTCTAGGGTTTGAATTTGGTGAGGCGTGCTCCTAGGGCGTCCATTGTTTGAGATGTTTGTTTAGCTGTTGTGAGCAAATATCTTTTCATTCCATGTCTTAATTGGCTGTTGGAAAAAGTATATTGGATATGTTCTCATTATCAATTTTAAAACATGTTAAGTTAGTTCTCCGAGGTTTTGGAGGAGGAAGGTAGCTACAAACGATGACTAATTTTATCCTCCTTTCCAACAGTAACAGCCCTTGTTTTTGTCAACTGTTTTATTCCACTGATGAGAACTTCTAGGGCCGTGTCAGATGAAGGAAGTGACAGGCTTGAGGACACTTTTACTCCGTTCATGATTGAATAAAACTGCGTCTAGGACCTTACCGATAAGTATCATGCCATCAGCTGATTTGAGATAAGCTGTTCTTCATCCAGTTAAGAAAGTGCCCTTTTATTCCTAATCAGCTTAAAACCAACCAACCAACAACAAACCAGAAAAGAATATTGCATTTTATTGGGTTGAATTTGGGGAGATTTTTTTTCCCTGGAATCACAGATTGTGATGCTAGTTGGTATTTACCGGGGCTCTGTCAGCTTTCGTGCCTAAGAAACAGGGAATTCACAGGTTGAATGATGGTGAGCTTTCTGAGTGACCTACTTACAGTGCTGAGGGAAGGGCAGCATTGCTCAGCAAGAGACAGCCCTGAAAAGGGGCAGCATGCAAGATCAGGCAAGAGGAAATGAAGATGCGGTGGTCACCATTTTATTTAAAACTTTTAAGGAAGTTGTCTGTCGCCAAACATTAAAGAGCTCAAAGAGTCATTTAATGGTAAGACTGCCAAACAGAACTCTACTACAGCTGATGCAAAAAAATTTTTCACAATTTTCTCTGGAGAAAGACTTTCCTGCTTTCTCTACTGATATCTCCACTCATTCATGCTGATCCTGGAAGTTCTTCTTGACATCTGATCTGAATCCTTCTTGTTGAGTGAGATACAGGCCTACTTATTCTCCTATGCCTTGTTCAAAAAAAAAAAAAAGTCCTGCCCCTACAAAATAAGTGCGAGAATTTCTAGAGAACCTCATCCCATTAAAAACCTAGAATTCACATGGCCACCTGAGTGTATTCCACCAGCTCAGAGTCGTCAGGGCTCACAAAAGTCCAGAAATTGGGCTTGCAGCTTTTTGGATTGACATTCACATAATCTGTGGTTTCCTTTATGTTCACATAGTCCAGGGCAGATTCATTTTTTAGTTCTCCAGGGGTGGAAAAGACCACTTGTGTGTAATTCATATCCTGGGTGGCCTTGGGGAGGAGAGAAATGTGGGTCAAGGTTCCTACCAGGGTCAGAGGAAGGGGGGCCCCAGGATGGAACTCTCCCTCGGGGAGGCTTGGCTCCCCCTAGGCTGGAAGGGAAAGAAGCTGGCTCCCAGGCACCTGGGTTGGAGAGCGGGGAAGGGGGAAATAGGGAAGACTGCCCATGGCTAGTGCCTCCTGTCTGTCGGGAATCAATGGGTTAAGGAAAGATGTGGAGACTGAATCCCAGTGAGGTCAGGACTCAAAGCGGACTTTGACCCAGTGACTGGGGTACAGGGATGAGGAGGTGACCCATTGGCACTTGCCTTTTTACAGCCTACTGAGACCCCCTTTTGGGTGGATGACCCATGTTGCTGTGAGCTTGCCCCCCTAAGCCCCCCATCACCTAAGGATGCTGTAAAGGTTCAAGAAGCCCCGCCTTCCCTGCTCCCATCTCTGTAGCTGGGGTGGCCTGGGTGGTGCTCAGTCTTGTACAGCAAAGACCCCAACTGCATATGAAAGGCTGGGATCACTAGGGGTGTCCGTTACCTGGCAGGCTGGAGACGAGCTGTCTGAGCTTTCCGAGCTGTCAGAGCTATCTGAGGATGTGTCGCTGTCGTCTAGGGAGAAATAGAAACTGTTCTTCTGTGGAAAGCCAGGGGGTGTTGAGAGGGAGAGGAGGGAGGGAGAAGGAGACAAAGATAGGCCGAACCAGCCTCACAAAGCCAAGAGGGGAAGAGAGATACAGGGCCCCCGCAAAAAAGAAAGAAGGAATTGAACAAAGAAAGGGTGGGGGGAGAAAGCCCCCCCCCAAATAGGCAGGAATGCGCCCAAGAGTCCAGGCACCACCGCTCTGTCCAGCTCCATCTAAAACCAATAGCCAACGCCCTGGAGCTGGGCTGTGTTGGGAGGCGCAAGCAGGGACAGGCTGACACAGTACGGCCCCGGGCCAACAGCTGGGCCTCTGCGGTCACGGGCACAGGTTTTGTTCTAGACCCATCACTAACTCTAGGCAGGTGACATCCCTTTTTGTGTCTGGTTTTGCTCCCTGTGAAGCAAGAGGGTTGGATGATGATCTCTGAGGTCCCTGCCAACCAGAGTCTCTGATTCTCTGGCCGGGCTCCGGCGAAGCTCTAGGGCCAGGGTCCCAACGAGGCCAGCACCCCTCACTGAATTCACGTGAGTGCTCTCTTCTGGTTCTCACATGCACCGAGCTCTTATCTCAGTGCCTGGGAAGCCTGACCACCAGATCCCTCCAACTGAAAAGATAAAATTAGAAGGTTGGAGCAAATGCAAGCAATCAAGAGATTACCCAGGGGAAACAGTGTGATCTCGGGGGAGTGAGTAGACTGGGGGAGTTGTCTTGCTGTGGAAGCAGCCATTTCCACTGTGTGAACGGCAGCCTGGTGCGTCTCCCCAGCTCTGAGAGAGAAAACAAGAGGGTGGTGTTCCTGTTGGTTCCCTCACCCGAGGGGGGATGGGGATTTGAACTATCACCAAGACTCGTATTTATTAAAACCCCCAGATCCCATGGCCAGAGGCAGGCAGAGGCCGTTGACATCTCGGCTGCCTCACTAACGGGCCAGGTGGAAGAACAGGTGCCAGAGTATTACAAAGACAGGAGCAGAGACAGCCCCAAGCCCCCTCTGCAGTGGCTCCCACTGGACCAAACCTGGAAAAGAACTTAGATCCACACAAACCCAGCAAGATGGGCCCCATGTGACAGGAAGAGCAGCTTCCTGAAAAAGGTAGGCTGGCCAGGCCCTCCCTGAGGTGCGTGCAAGGAATCCTCCAGCCGGGGATTGGGCAGGTGAGGACAGAGCTGGGCTGCGGCAGGGTGGCTCCCAGGGGGCCCGGACAGAGCAGAAGAAGCTTTAGGACAAGACCGCCCCCCCACCCCCGTGCCCCATTACTCACGTTTATAATGGGGCTCAGATGCAGGAATGGCTGGAGTCTCCTCCTTGACAGCAAGTAGCTGATGGTGGGCAGGGCTGGGCCTCGGGGCCTGGAGCCTGGCCCCTTTCAGTATCCGCTCACTCTCCTTGGCTAAAGGGGACAGGGCAGGGGTCAAAAGTGGCAGCTCTCCAGGTCAGGCACATCCTGTCTCTGAGCACTGCCCGCGATAGGGCAAAATATTCAGAGGGACCTCTTCAAACCTCAGCCCTCCACTCAAAACCCGGCAGCACCCCTCGCCTGGCTTGGAGTACAAACTGAAATCCCAGCCTCCAAAGGGCCTCCATGGCCTCACTGTTCCTCCTCTCAGTTCCAGCCACCTTGGCCTCTCCGCTCCTGCTGTTCTCTACCAAGTACCCTTCTGCCTCAGGGCCTTTGCAAATGCAGCTCACTTCCTCACTTCCAGAGGTTTATACTCAAACGTCGGCATGTCAGTGATGCTGGCCATCATCCAGTTCCTCTCTCCTTGCCTTGCTTCATCTTCTTCCCTAGGATTCACCATAATCTAACACACGTGTATATTGCCTGTTTATCTAGTTTGTTGTCTGTGCCCCCCAAGGAATGTAAGTTAGAGAAGGACAGGGAATTTTGTTTTGTTCCCTGTTGTATTGAATGAATGAATGAATGAATGAATGAATGAATGAATGAATGAATGAATGGCTCGAGAAGTCTTTCATTATTTACTTCCTTTATTTCTTTATTTTAGACTTCCTTTATTTTACTTTCCCTAATTATAATGCCATCCCGGAAGAGAACTTCTCTATTTTCCATTGTGAATCAGTTCAAGAGTTTAAGCTAATCTCTTAGTATCCCTCCGTTGGAACTCAAAGCCACTTCTTCACGTTGAGTCCTTTGGTGGTGATGAAGAAAATTAGTTAGACCCAGGCTAAATGAGCCCACCCTCATGAGCATTGCAGGAGCTAGTCTTAGGTAGAAGGGCTGGGCGGTGGAAGGGCTCTGGGCTGTCATTCCCAACTGGAAATAGGTTGGGTCAGAGTGGGGATTACCCAGTAAGGGGTGATCTGGCCAGTGGATCCTCAAGTAGGTATTCCGGGGTGCTCGGGGGCTCGTCTTGCTGTAGGCTCGGGGATGGTCCCTGCACGTGGCTAGGAGGGAAGAGAATGCCAGTCCACTTACCCATGTGCCTGCTGAGCAGGTAGCTGATGGCAGCAAAGAGACAGGCCTGTAGGACGAGCGACACCACCGCAATCACTAACCCATGCCAGAGCTTCATGCTTCTGTTGGGAGAGGAGAAGGGTTGGAGTTAGAGGTTGCAGTGATTCCAATATAGCTGCACACCCGTCCTGGCCCCCCAGCCAGAGACAGCCATCCAGTGTTGCTCTGTGTCTCAGGGCCGGTCCCTTTGCCTCTCTGGATGGTAAGACATGGGGAGCCAGGGAGGGTGGTGTGCATGCTTGGAAGCCAGCTACACCCATCAGCCTGATTGAAACCCCACTCACTCTGTCAGCATGATGAGCTTGCAGGGCGGCGGTGGGGTGTCAGTGAGCCTCAGGCTCTTCCGGGGGCAGAAGGAAGAGACGTGGGGGGCACCACGCTGGGCACCTGGTCTGCACACAGTGCCACCCGCAGGACCGTCCGGGAGAACTGCAGGAGGCAAGGTGGTTGCTCAGGACTCCAGGGCTCTACACCCCAGTTCCCCTTGGGCAAACTCGGCTGCTCCGGGGTCACTGGCTTTCCTCTCCCCAGATTTCAGTTTCTGAATCTATAAAATAGGCAGTAACTAGTCATTAGATATTAGTACCTGACAGCAGTGGGGGGGGCACTCACTCGATGCAGACCTCAACTCTGAGCCCCATCCTACCTCGTTCACGCAGCCCCATGGCTGAGATGTCATGAGCCCTCCTTTAATAAGGAGCCTATGAGATTGCGACAGCAGAGGGACACGTCTGAAGTCACACAGCTGGCAAGCGGCTGGGCCTGGGTTTGGGCTCTAAACCCAAGGCTACAGTTTCAACCCCTGGTCTCGGCTCCCAGAGAGCCTGCTGCAGGAAGTGCCAAGGGTTCCACTGGAGCAAATACAGTGGCAGAGAGTCATGAAAGAAATCCAGATCTTAAATACACACACCAGGCGTGGTTTCATGGGGTTTTAGGACCAAGGTGCTGGATGCTGTTATACGCATGAATACATTGATTTTAAAAATCAGCTTATGCATTTCATCAGCATGTTGCTGAATATGGAGTTTACTACAAGACAAAGGCAGGATAATTTCAAAGCTTTTTTTTTTAAAGATTTTATTTATTTATTTGACAGAGTGAGACACAGCGAGAGAGGGACACAAGCAGGGGGAGCAGGAGAGGGAGGAGCAGTCTTCCTGCCGAGCAGAGAGCCCGATGCGGGGCTCGATTCCAGGACCCTGAGATCAGGACCCAAGCCAAAGGTAGACGCTTAACGACTGAGCCACCCAGGCGCCCCAATTTCAAAGCTTTTGAAAGGATACTTACTCAGCACTGAGACCACCTACTTTCCCGCTACAGGCTGTAAACCTTTAATAGACTTTTACTGCCATTGTGGCTTATTTTCCCCATCAGGGTTTCCAAGTGCTAAGGGCGGTGTGGAAAGTCCTGAAAACTTTTGTTTTTATTGTGGTTTTCACACAGGGGCTTTCTAAGATCAGAACTTGGACCAAGAGTCGAGAGAGAGAGAAGGCGGTGATGGGCGGGAAGATGTGTGGGGTTTGCCACCAAAGCCTCCCAGGGCTGTGGGTTATTGGCCAGTTGGAAGTTTCCAGAGAGAAAACACCACCATCTCTTCAACACCTACAAAGCTAGCCCTTGGCAATGACTTTAAAAGATCAAAAGTTAGAAGCAACACATAGCCAACTTATTCATCATACATCTTTAACCCACCCCCTTTTCTATATAATAAGTTCTAGTTACTTCTCCCGCTACCTTTTGCTTTTCAAGCTGAATATGTCGGGTTGCCTCATGAGCATCAGGTGCTGGTAAAAAGGGGCTACGGGGGAGCAGGAGGTAGACATAACCCAGACAGGCAGGTGAGAAAGGACTCCAGGAAGTTCCCAAAGTCCATAGACAAGTGGGTAGAAAATCCAGTATTCACCCCCCTCCATCCCCCCCAACCCCTGGGGATCAGCAAACCCCAGAAAGAAAGCTCAGTCAAAAATGACTTGTGCACAAAATAAAATTTGCAGAGCTGGAAATAAAACACAAAAATGAAGCAAAATGAGGATTTTTCAGGATAAAAACAATGATCTTGAAGGATTGGGCAACTTGATTGAAAAAAGGCACAGATAATAGTTTTAATGCCTTGCCCTTGCCTTATTTTGGATAAACCCTCTTAAAATTTCGACAGGTACTGATTTCTCAAGCAAATTCCAGTATTGACTTCCGGGGCAGCTGCAAAAGGGCGATTGGCCTTTACCAGGAGAGCTTTATTGAATCACAAAAGACATGAAAATGGGACTAGAAGCGAGGCCAGTGTGTCTGGGAAACCAAGTGGTATTCCAGTTTTAAAGGCGCTCTAGTGCTTTAGTATTGATTACCTCATCTTCAGTGTCTCATTTGTCCTTAATCACAGAAATTATTCTCCTTCTTTCATCAAAGGGGATGGACAGAAAGCCACTAAGGGCTGTGTTCTGAAACCACACTCAAATTTTAATTTTTTAAGGCTCCTCTCTCTCCTTATTTATTAAAAATTAAACAACCAACAGACATTTGTGGTGGAATTTAAAATGCAAATAAGCAAAACATTTCACAAAACCACCCACATTTTATTCCATAACATTTTCTACATATTTTCATATAACTATAGGTACTCTGTATATGTGTGCATGTAAATATATGTATACACTTATACAATCTTTTCTAAACACGGCATCATACTGATTAGCAGCTTTTCCTCTTCGCTGACTACACTGTAAACATGTTTCCAGATCGGAAAAGCCTCCATTAAAAATCTCCAAACTGGAGGCCCACAGGCCAAATTCGGCACCAAGGTGATTTTGTTTAATGAGATGCTTTCTCAAGACTTGGATTTCGATGCCCTGAGATTCTTCAGTCCCTGACTGACCCCTGAAGTCATTTGAGTTTGCTAACCTTGAGTTTTATGGCATCATTGTGAATTACTGCTATTCCTACTATTCGCCTTTATCAGTGTTTCTGAGCACTTTCTGAGATCTAGCACCAACAGATCTTTTGTTGTTGTCTAAAACTGTTTTGCACTGTGCTGGACATTCAGCATCCCGGGAGACCACCATCATAACACACGTTAATGTGACAACCAAAATGACCAAAAATGGCCCTACACATTTCCAAATGCCCCACCCCGAGGCAGCAACTCCTGCCCCCAGTCGAGAATCACTGCATTAAATCAGTGTTCCATTATTTTAAAACCAATGTCTTATTTTGGCTCTTTATACAAAACTATAACGCCTATACTTTCTTCCATCGTTTTAACATATTATGAACATCTTACTAGCCAAATGACACACAGTACCTGGGCCAGGATATAGACTAAAGTCCAACAGACATCAGTAAGAATCCAAGTTCTGTCCCCTTCTAGGTGGGAATTATTAAACTTCTCAGGACCTCGGCTTCTGGACCGGAAGGTGGGAAGAATGACAGCACCTGCCTGTGGGCATTCTTGTGTGGGCTCAAGGCCCTGTGCTGCTCCTAAAGACCAGTGTACAATGTTCGGCGCGTGGGAAGCACTCAGTGACTACGGATGGGCCCCTACGACAGTTTGACTTAATGATTTCTAGACGTGACAAGCATACCCATTCAGTAGAACTGGACTTGGAACTTTGAATTTGGATCTGTTCATGGGCTGGCCATAAGCCGTGCAGTACCCTGTCTGATGCTGGGCAGCTCCCAGTCAGCTATGCGACCACGAGAGTCCACAACCTATACACTCACGACCCTTCTGTACCCCTACAAGCATTCTGTTCTTCACTTCCAGTGCAGGGTTCAATAAGCTACGTGAGATACTCAACACTTTGCTATACAATAGGCTCTGTATCAGATGATCTTTGCCCAACCGTAGGCTAATGTAAGTGTTCTGAGCTTGTTTAAGATGGGCTAGGCGAAGCTATGCTTAGTACGTTAGGGGGAGTAACTGCGTTTCTGACAGGATATTTTCAGTTTACGATGGGATTATGGGGACCTGACCCTGTTGTAAATGGAGGAAGATGTGAAATGCTTCACCAAGATGGCGCCTAGAGGAGAGCTATTAAAATCGAGTTGGTCTGTTTTAGGAAACTCAGACGTTCATGTTGCCTATAGTTTGTAGATAAGATCCGGGACAGGATGAGGTATGAAAATGATGACAGATGTCATTATTTAAGTGGCTAATGGCCCCTAACCGCAATGAACAGGTTGTTCCTTGGGGTCTAATTGCAGATTGCTGATCAGACAGTGGGCAAAAACATCTGCTCATTTGCACCTCCCCCCGCACACATACCAAATAACAAGGAAATGAGCAAATTAGGGCAATTAGGTTGTGAAAAAACTGCCTGGACCATGAGAGAGTTTGCCACTGGCTCATTCCATCATCAAGACTTGGACTGTCCTGCCATCTTTCGCACGCTGAGTTTTGACACCGAAACCAACACTAACATAGCTCCCTGCCAGGGACCTGCCAACCCCGCTCCAGCAGAGTGCTGGGAGCATTTGCTCTATTTGCTTCAAGCCTGCGTGGAAATCCCAAGACCTCCAGTTAGGCGGGGATCCCATCATATTGCTTCCCCCCCCACCTTTTTTTTTAAGATTTTATTTATTTATTTGACAGAGAGAGAGCATAAGCAGGGGGAGCAGCAGAGGGGGAGCGAGAAGCAGGCTCCCCACTGAGCAGGGAGCCCGACACGGGGCCTGATCCCAGGACCCCAGGATTGTGACCTGAGCCGAAGGCAGATGCTTCACCAACTGGGCCACCCAGGCGCCCCTTACTTCCCCTTTCTAATGATAGAGGAGATTTCGTGGCGCCTTCGTAGTCCATACAGCCTAACATGGAGGTGAAATAATAAAGACACACCTCGTTCCTGCCTGACATGCTTTCTTTGGAGAGAGTCATCCTATGAAGAGTGGTTTAGAACACGAGCACAATAGAAGATGACTTATATGAAAACCATATGGATTATAATAATCAATAATTGCTATCAATACTGTTAAGGTTTTATCAATCTTTTTTTTTTTTTTTACAGAAAGAGAGAGAACACAAGCAGGGGGAGCGGCAGGCAGAGGGAGAAGCAGGCCCCCCACTGAGCAGGGAGCCCAAAGCAGGGCTCTTCACCGGACCCTGGGGTCATGACCTGAGCTGAAGGCAGACGCTTAACTGACTGAGCCACCCAGTCGTCCCTTAAAAAGATTTTTTTTGCAATCTTCATTAATTTATTGTTTTTAAAATTAAAATTTTGAGCGATAGCACAGCTGAATGGTGTGGAAAGAGAACAAGCCAAAAAGATGAGAGCATGGCTTCTCCTCCCAGCCCTACCACTTGCTCACCGTGGAACTGAGACAAGTAGAAGTCCTTTCTAGGCCCTGGTGAATGAAGGGCTGGACACTTGAAAGCTCTCCTCAGGCTCTTTCAAGCTCCAAGCATTCTGCTTTTTAAAGACTGAAGTAGGGGGCACCTGGGTGGCTCAGTTGGTTAAGCATCTGTCTTTGGCTGAGGTCATGATCCCAGGATCCTGGGATCGAGTTCTGCATCGGGCTCCCTGCTGCTGAGCAGGGAGTCTGCTTCTCCCCTTCCCTCTGCTGCTCCCCCTGCTTGTGCTCTCTCTCTCTCTGTCAAATAAATTAATAAAATCTTTTAAAAAATAATAAGGACTGAAGTAAGGAAGGGGAAAGAGAAGCAAATTTGGATGGAAATGGGATATTTTAAAAGAAAAAAAATCTGTTTCCATTTTATAATATCATCCAGTCTTCTCCACATTACTGGACTTTTCTCCCCTAATTTAAGATGCACTTTAGAATAATCAGGAAAAGGAAGAAACATAAATAAGCCAAACTCATAATGAATATAGCCACAGAAACAGAGGAGATCAAAAATTATGAGGCTACTAAGGTTTTTTTTAATGAAATCTCAATAAAATTCATGATTTCCTAGAAAAATATAAATTAGCAAAATTGATTCCATAAGGCACAGGAAGCTTAAAGAGACCAAAATGAAAACAAAGCAAACAAGAAAGACATTTGGGAAGCAGCATGGAAAAGCAGAGAACTGGAGTCAGCTTGAGTTCACATCCTCGCTCATTCCCTGCATGAGCTTGGTCTAGTTCTTGAACTCCTCAAAGCCTCAGTTTTCCTATCTGTATGATGGGAACAATAATAACTAGTTCTCAGGTTTGAATAGGACAAATATAAATGATACTTGCTTCTGAGGATGACATAAGATGAGCTACGTGAAGTAATTATTATAGCTATTAGTCACATAATAATAAGCATGCAATAAATGACAGTTATTATTATTCAGAAATTAAAAGCATTATTGGAATTAATCTACTCAAAATTTGTGTCCGAATAGTTTTAGAAAATGAGTTATTTTAAACTTTTGAGGAACACGTAATTTTTGTGCTATTATTCAGATCCAGGGCACAGAAAAAAGGTGGAAAACTCTGCAGGATCACTTATGTCACTTATGAATACAGAAGTAAATATAAGATAATATCAAGAAGTTACTCCAGGACATCCAGGAAATCAACTCTGACAATAATGAAAACTAGTGTTGAGTATTTACCATGCTCTTCTATATTCTCATTCTGCAGTAATAGACATTATCCCTGTTTCCTAGACAGGACAGTATGGCTTGGGAAGGTTGAGCAATTTTCCCTGGTCCCCCCTCTTGGAAGAGCCAAATTTCAAACCAAGCTCAGCTCTCAATCATTACAGGGAACTGCCTCTTACATAATATGAAGAGAGCATAAATAGATCAAGTTTTTGAAATGATGATCTCAGTAAAATGCCAAAAAACATTCATCTGATGAAATCAAATACTCATTTCTTATTTCTAAAGTTAATAAAATAAGAACATGAGACTTCTTATTATAATAAAGAATATCTCTTCTATACCAATAATCAACACCTTAACAAGTGGTAAAATGTTTTAGCAGTTATTTGAGAACAAGGATGTCTGCCGTAACCATTTAAAAAAATTAATCCTGGCAATTCTAACTCTAGGAAGCTGGAAGTTCCTCCAACCTCCAACCTCCAATAATAATAAGGGTATGAAATAGTTATTGAGCATGTTCTGAGACACTTTTATATATATCACTCATCTAATTCTCACAGCCACCGAAGAGGTAGGTACTATTTTTTTCTTTTCCTTTTCTTTTTTTTAATTGAAGTATAATTATTATTTCCACTTTATAGAGGGCAAAACTAAGACACGGAGAGGTTCAACAACTTGCTCAAGATGATAAGAAGAGTTAACAGGGCTTTGTGCCCAGGGAGTTTTGTGCTGGAGCCTGGGCTATTAACTGATACATGAAAGCAATAAAGGTATGGTCTGGGGCAAGGGCAAGTCAAATTCATCCTTATTTGCAAAAGACGTGATTTTATACCTAGAAATCCCCAAAGAATCAATTGAAAAAGTAGTGAAATTGATGAGAGTACTCGAGAAAGTCCTGAGGGCATGATAATATTCTAAAATTATCAGCTATTCTCCCTATTATATCAGCAATAACCAGTTAGGAAATGGAATTGCAGGGAGGGTGAACCAGGGAGCTTAGCGGCCATCACACCAGATGGAGCTGAGAATAATTTGAAGAGTAATTTGTAGAAAGTAATAAAAATGTACTGAGATATCTAAAAATTGGGGTGCCTGGCTGACTCATTCAGTGGAGCACGTGACTCTTAAGCTCGGGGTTGTGAGTTTGAGCCCACATTGGGTGCAGAAACTTAAAAATAAAATCTTTAATAAATCAATCAATCAATCAATTTTAAAGAGACATACACTAATAGACACACGATGTTTCAGATTGGGAATCCAAAAGACTAAAAAAATCACTTTGAAATTAATTTGTTGGTTCTGTATAACTCCAATCAAAACTACAATGAGAATTTTTTACAACTCCAAATTAATTCCAAAATTTACCTGGGGAAAAAAATAACAGTTGAGAAGAGCTGAAACATGTGTGAAAAGGAATTGTGACCAGGCAGGTTCCTGACATACCACTTTTTTTTTTTAGATTTATTTATTTATTTGAGAGAGAGAGTGAGCACAGGGGGAACAGAAGGAGTTGGAGAGAGAAACTCAAGCAGATCCTGTGCTGAGCACGGAGCTCCATCTCACGGCCCTGAGATCACGACCTGAGCCGAAACCAAGAGTCGGTCACTCAATCGACTGTACCACCCGGGTGTCCCCTGACACACCACTTTTAAAAGGTGGTGTAGACTTGAAAAAATTCGCTAGGATGTATAATAAATAAATCACAAAAGTGGTTCACAAAGCAGTGGGAGGAAAGGAAAGCGTCATTTAAGAAATATTGTGCACAGAATAATGAATTAGCTACCTTTAAGAAAAACAAAAAATAACTCGTATCCAGACATGATATAACAAAATAAAATCCAAAGGGATTAAAGAAGTAAATATTTTCAAGTTGAGGCATTAAAAGTAGAAGGAAATGGATTGGATATTCACATATTCAATAATATTTATTAAATCCCAGATGAGAGAAAACTTTCTCAGCTTATACGCAATGGAAGAAATCACAAAGCAACAGGAAAAATAGATTTGACTCTAAAATATTAAAACTTCATATATTTAAATCAAATAAACAAAATTTAAAGGCAAATAAATAAAAATGCTAGAACGTGTGCAATACAGAACGTTAAAAGGTTTTAGATTTTTTTTTATTTTTCTTTAAAGATTTTTATTTCTTTGAGAGAGAGAGAGCACAAGCAGGGAGAGTGGCAGGCAGAGGGAGAAGCAGGCTCCCGCCGAGCAGGGAGCCCAACATGGGACTGGATCCCAGGACCCTGGGATCATGACCTGAGCCAAAAGCAGACGCTCAACCGACTGAGCCTCCCAGGGGCCCTTTTACAAAAATTCTTGAGAAAAACCCTACACCTCCAATTGGTAAAAGGCATGGAACAAACAATTTACAAACAATCCGGAATGGGACCAAAGCTATTATTACAAGGTAGCCTTATCCACCACTAATTATAAAAGTGAAAATGGGAAGCAATCTAATTGAAAAACAAAGATTAAATAAATCAGGGTGAAGGTATAGAATGGAATATTACACCAACATTTAAACTTATATTGAGAAAAAATTAATCTGGGGAAGGAGTCTGTTCCATGAAGAAGTACCATGCAGTTATATTTAGCTACATACAAAACATATTAAAAAATATAAAAAGAATAAAAATTTGTGCAAAAAAGAAAACTTTGGGTCATTAAACTTTTTTGTCTATTATATTAGTTTAGTAATAACCCCCAGTCACCTGATTCGGTTCACCAAATCCAGAATAGTTCATTGACAGTAATTTTGCCTATCAAATATAGATTTATTCACAAATGTAAATTTACGGAAATTAAATAGGGAATTTCACTTAAATGTACTTTGTTCAATAAGAGGAAAAAGAAGAAAATATACCTAAATGTTAACAAAACTGGGTATTGGGATTGTGGATGACGTTTTATTTAACTCTTTCTACTATCTGTCATTGTCAAGGTTTTCTGCAATTAACATATCTTTTTTCTAATCAGGAAAAAAAATATTTTAAGAGTACTGAAACAAGCCCAGAAACTCTGAGTCCCTCAATTAACATAGTGCTAAATTTATCTACATAAAAAATTTATTTACAATCTAAATTGTATTTTACCATGTTAATAAAGGATTGAAATAATCAGCTACGTGTGTGAGTTCCAATCAAATATATATTGAGTGGTCTAGGTGCGTGGCCCTGTGTGAAATAGTCTGATGGATAGGACGAAAGCCATCTGAGCATTCAAAAGCTCACATTGTACTTGAAAAATCAAGACATTAATTATGTGAAAAATCAAAAAGCAGAAGAGATGTCACAACAAAGCATGATGAAGGAGTGGTATCCATAATACGTGCTATCTCGGAGGAAAAATTGATCCCCACTCAAGAGAACACTCAGAGAGGAGTCACTGAGTAGGAACTTTGAAGAACGAGCAATGGATGAATGGAGGAGGAGGGAAAGGCAGCCCAGCGAAAGGCGTCTGCCAGCCCCGGCTGCAGGGGAAGCCACTGCCTTCAACAAGTTTCCATATAAATTTGGCCACACGTAAATAAGATACGGTGGGAGAAAGCTGGATACACTGCAAGGCAGCCTCACAAGTAAGTGTAGGAAGATGGTGAGGAGTGGGGACTCGGTGGCCAGATGGCTTGGGTTTGGAATTTCAGCTCTGACCTTCTTGGCTATGAGTTGCTTTCTTTCTCTGGGCCTCAGTGTTTTATCTGAAAAACGGGGACAGCACCTGTTTCGTTTTTTTAACTCACACACTTCGTGGGCATGTTATGTGCCAGCATCATGCAAAGCATTTTGCATATATTATCTTATTTATTTTTAAATTTTTTAAAGTAGGCTCTCTGCCCAATGTGGGGCTCGAACTCACAACCCCAAGATCAAGAGTCACGGGCTCTACTGATGAGCCAGCCAGGTGTCCCTATTAATTATCTTGTTTAATCATCGGAATAACAAACTTATGAGGTAGTGTCCCCATTCTACATATGAGAAACCCCTTGAAGAGGGCAGAATTCAAACCCAGGCTGTTTGGGGCCAGAATCTTCACCATACTGCATACAATATTTAAGAAGGTTAGTCGAGTGCCTGGCATATATAGGTGCTCAACAGGGGATGATCCTCAGACCCAAACAGAGGATTCAACACAAACTGGCTTAACTATAAAAATGCACCCATTTCCAGAGGGCCCTGTAAGAAAACGGGGCTCACCCATGATTCTCAGATGAGAGGTATAAGCAACCCAAGATACAAAGCCATATGGTCCTGGGAAGTCCTCAGTCCTAAATCAGCAAGTATCCGAGGAATTGCAAGCAACTTCAGCAGTATTCGTGGATTCATCTTTGCTGGTTCCCACAAAGCTCCAGGTGTATCGAAAGGGCCAAATCATCCTGTTTCATAGATTGCCCAACTAAATTTCATAGACGCTAAGTACCTTCTACAGATTATGCTCAGTTTGTGAGTGCTTTGATGGCTGGGCCCATGTTGTCCATATTCTATACTCCACAATTCCTGGCAGAAGACTTAGAAACAATGTGTAGAACAAGCAATTTGTCACGTTCTGTACACATTGCAATTCAGTCCATTTACCTAGAACCTTGGGGGAGCCTTGGGGGAGCCACTTAATGTCCCTGAGTCTCAGTCTCTCCTCTCCTGATTGGGAAGTCAAATGTCTCCCTCGTAGAGTTTATCCCGGGGGGTAAGTGAGACTGTGGAAACTTCCAGCACTGTTTCTGCCTCACTGTTGGGTCTCAGGGCCAGGGCGGGCTTCATGTGCCTGTCACCTATGCAGTCTAGTGGGGCGAGGGCCCCTGGATTGGTTTACTGCTCTGCTGTTGCCATCTTTAAATTCTTAATAATTTTTTAACAAGGAACCCCAGATTTTCATCTGCACTGGGTCCCGCCAATTGCACATCCGACCCCACTCAAGGTAGGGTTTTGAGCAGAGTTGCCAAAGCTCAAACAACAAGGTCAATATACAGAGCAAGAAACAGGTGGGCCCATCACCAAGTCCTCCCCGAGTGCCTCATCGACACTTGCAAGCACGGAGCCTCCTGAAACTCCCAGAGGCCGGCGCTAAGCACACTCTGCGCTAACAACCAACACACTGCACTAACGTTCTCCACAAGCTGTTCTTTCCCTGTTTGACTTCGGTCAAGTCACTTGACACGTCTGTGCCTCAGTTGCCTCAACTGTAAAGAGGTGTTATTAATGGCACTGGCATCTTCAGGGTTGCTGTGAGGATAAGAGGAATTAATCTATGTAAAGCTCTTCGGACAGTTCCTGGCTCGGGGTAAACTCTAAGTAAGGGTCACGGATCACTCTTTGCAGTTAATCCACAACCTTCCTCTGTGACAGCATGCATTCTCTGACTCCCATTCACAACGTTTTCAGATTGCCACCCCAGTCCCTTCCCTGCACATATGCCAGTCTTTTGCAACTCAGAACAAATCTTAAAGAAAATACTCCTGCAGGGAGACGTTCTCTGGGATCTGGTTCCCTGCTGACTTAAAAAAAGAGTGATTAATTAATAACTATTAATGATGGAGCCCTTCACTGGGCACCAAATCTACTACTTGTCTGTTATCCTCATAGCAACACTGGAAGGTGGGTGGTTATATACCCATTTTACAAAAGAAGAAACTGGGCACCTGGGTGGCTCAGTTGGTTAAGCAACTGCCTTCGGCTCAGGTCATGATCCTGGAGTCCAGGGATCGAGTCCTGCATTGGGCTTCCTCCCCAGCGAGGAGTCTGCTTCTCCCTCTGACCCTCTTCCCTCTTGTGCTCTCTGGCTCTCATTCTCTGTCTCTCAAATAAATAAATAAAATCTTAAAAAAAAAAAAAAGAAGAAACTGAGGCTTACACAGGTTTAGCAGAGTTCTTTGGTTCTAGTTCTGTCTGGATCCAAGGTCTACGTGGCTTCTAGCCGGAGCCCTGATTGCCAGTGCAATCGTAGACACATCTTAGGTCTTGGGAACAAGAGACTAATGTCCATCAAGGACAAACCGTTCAGTCTTAGGCCCCCTCCAAGCCAAATGCAACTGACTTCCACCCTCTGGAATCCCAGCACACAGACAGAGAATCCCCTGAGACTTCTGCACCTCTATGTTCACAGACACACACTCCTCCAACTAATATAAAAAATCCATCTCCCCAGATGATACTTACCCCTGGGACCACAAGCAAAGTCTGACCCCAGCTTGTGTTTCAGCAACGTCCTGAGGGAAACATCGTCCTCACCAACCCCCCCACCCTGACCCAGAAGCTTCTCAGTCATTGGAGGTCAGTCACAAATGTTTCACCATTGCCAAGAGGGCGGGGGCCTGATGCTCGGAAGATAATAATCTAGCTCAGTTGAGGACAGCAGAGTGAAGCAACAGATAATACCTTCTATCTTTCTCAGCATGGCTCTAACCTGCTCCTCTGCAGACAGTTTACGTAGATGGAGGAAATTAGTAGTCTCTTTATCTCCATGTGAATGCACATTTAAATACCACAAATATGCACATAGCCTGGTAGCATGGAAAGAGCACTGGCGGAGGAGTCTAGAGGCCTGGGTTCAAATTCCACCTCCCGCATTCACTTGCTGCATGAGTTCAGACAAATCACTTTCCCATCAGGTAACTCACGTTCTTCCTCTATAAAATGAAGAAGTAGGTCTCTAGATATTAGCAAAGGTCCCTTCCAGCCTGGCCCATCTTTGAATCTGTGTGTGATGTGGCCCTAGATTAAGAGACTGTGGATGGGATGTAGGGCAACAGATGAGGATCATTTTGCAAGGACAATTTCTTTGCCATTAAACATTAAATGACACCAACTTAAGATGGTTGTTGCGGTTTCTATGATCATATCAGGAAGGCAAGGAAGGCCAATTACAGGCTTTTGGTGGGTCTCAAGCTAAACCCCCAGGATTCAGATTTGGTAGTGAAGATGACATGAGGAGGCCAAAATGATCCTGCTATAAAACGAAGAAAGCAGAATTTTATAGGCCTCTGCGATGTCACCTCCCTGTTCAGGACAAGGTAATCAGTGTAGAATCATGCTTCAGAATCAGATATACTCAGATTTAAACCCTGCTACACTACTTGGTAGCTGTGTGACTTGAGGAAAGTTGCTTGACCTCTCCGATCCTCAGTTTTTTCATTTGTAAAATTGGGTTAATAATAAATACCTAATTTTTTGAAACAAAAATCTCTTGTTTGTTTAAAGTTAAAGAATACAAATAAATAGGCAAAACACTTAACAGAAGTTCCTTGCTGGGGTAAACAACAAATGGCAGTGACCTATCTTTTTATCTCTAAAATAAGTTAGAAAGCCGTCCCTTAGGCTGAGTCTTGCTCAGTGTTTTATGGCCCTTGATGTATCATCGGCTCACTGTGGAAACACAGCTGGAGCTGCCGTCTGCTTTCCTTTGCCTAAGTTGTGTTAAGAACATAGAGCCCTGTTATCACTCAAGATTTAGGAACCCACAAGAGTGATTTCCTAACCGGGCTCTCCATACCCTCCCGGTTCACCTGCCAATATCAAATACACTCCTCTGTGCTCCTGATTCTGCCATGAACTCTATTAACCTCAAGCTGCAGTTAACTTACAGGGACCAAGCTGAGTCTTGACTCTTCGTTTACCCTTTGACGTGAACCTGGTATGGCTATGGCAGTGGCCAGAGCTGTGTAAGCTTCACGCAGCTCTGCGCTTCTGTGTGGACCACTCTTGGACCAGAACCTTCCATGATGCCACTCCGAGGCTCACCGCATTGTGTCGTTAATCAAGGATCTTTGAACGGGACGTATTCGGGGTCCTCCATGTGTGCACTCTCACTAGACAGTGATGCAACCACAGAAAGTCCACTTGACTTGGACGTCAGTGCCCTAAAGATCTGAAGCATTTGACCTCTCCGGACTGTATTTTCCTCAGACAGGACTGGAAGGAGTTTTGATTAGATCATCCATGACTCTGCTTTACAGAGCCAAGTAAGAATTACTGAGGGTCTCTGTGTCCTGGGTGGCCAGAACTCTGCCTGCACCTGTAGTAGGATGGTGGCATGAATAAGAGAGGGAATAAAGTCAAGTGCTCTGTTACACATGCACGGGTGTACACCAGCAGCTCACGCATGCACCGCCTAACCACTCGCAAACACCTGCCAAAGATGAGCTGAGGATTCACCCACAAAGGCACTTAGCCTGCTCCTGCCCAGAGGCCCCTAGGAATGCGTTCCTCACATGGTTCCCCATCCAGGGCGCATCTGCCCAGGCCCACATGATATGGCCCTCCTCTCTCTGCTTTGAGCTCGACAGACTCCAGCCCCAAAGGCAGGACTCGAGGGGAGATCAGAACAGTGATAAATGAAGTTATAACATCTGTAACAGCAACAGGAAGCTATTTTTGATAGTTTGTCACCGGCTGGAGTGGCTGATGGACGTCGATAACACGCTTTCCCCTACCTTCCCCAGACGGTTCATGAGACCGCATCCCTTCCCAAGCCCCTTCCCCTGTGCAATGCCTCCAACAGCTGCAGGGTACAGGGTCTCCCAGAGAACACAGCTGCTGTCTGCAGGAGAAGCTATTTTCTCTCTCCATCTTTAAGGGAAGAAAATGGTGTGTCAACAGGAGTAGGGATTTTCTGGCAAAGGGAAAACACCTTGCTCGCTATGCAATCATTCTAATATATTTTCCCTACTACTTCCCCTGCATACTTGCTTTTTAAAAATAATTTTTCCAAATTGTTTTCCACATTATAACAAAGAAGCTTTTAAAACCCACAGTTCTGGTTATGTCACCCTCTGTTAAAAACTCTCCCGTAGCTTCCCATTGCACTTAGGATGAAATCCAAGATCCTGAACAAGATCTTATAAGGCTCCCACTACCTGGCAGCTACCTACTCTCTTAAAGCTGTATCTCGGGTATTTAGCTTGCTTTTCTCTCTTCACCCTCTTCCAGGCTCCCTCCATCCTCAGGGTGTCTGCTCAAGGGGTTCCCTCTGTGCCTAAATGGTTTTCATGGTATTTTTTTAAAGATTTTATTTTTAAGTAATCTCTACACCCAATGTGGGGCTTGAATGCACAACCCTGAGATCAGAGTTGCATGTTTACTGACTGAGCCAGCCAGGTACCCCTTTACCGCCTTTTTAATGGCTACATAATATCCACCTTGCTGGTCTAACCCTAAATTTCAAACCATCCCTTGGGTCATCACTCGGTTGTTTTGTTTTTTTACTATTGCAGATAACACTGTCATGGATAACTTTGTATACACAGATTTTTTTTTCCCCCTTCGTTCAGATTCTTTCCTTAGGAATAAGTTCTAGAAGTGAATATCTAAGTTCAAGGAAAGTGCACTTATGGTTCTTGCATCATATTGACCTTCTGCTTTCAGAAGATGTATTCCATTAGCAGTATTTGAGCATGATCATTTATCTACAATCTGGAGAGCAATGAATTATCATTTTTCAGTAATGATAGAGTGTTACTGCCATGAGGGTTTTAATTTATTTTTTTCAAATCTGTTTATCATTAGTAATAAAGTGTTTTACTATTTATTGAGCAGCAGCAACTGTAGCAGTTGCTTCCTATACACTAATTCATTTAATCCTCACAACAAACTCACAAGGAGGATGCTGTTTTAAAATAAAGAAACTGAAAATTGGGGAGGTTCTCAAATTCAGGGTTATTGTAAGTAAGTAGCAGAACCAGGATTCACATTCAGATCTTTTATTATTATTTCAAAAAGCCATTTGCCTTATGCCATATTTGTGTGCCTTCTGTATGCCCTAATGGACTTTGTGCATAGGTGAGTAGGTCAGCATGCCATGGGCAGGGTGCGGCACAGAGCCCTCCGTTCACATGACAGCACACGGGAAGCACCCAGCCCCGTGCCTTTCCAGAGTTAGCGGTCTACAGGCAGAAGATTCCTGCTCCCGGCCACTCCCACCGCTCCTGTCCTCTCTTCCAGCTGAAACTTTTTATTGATTGGGGGCCTTGTTCTATAACCTGAAGCTTAACCTCAGGGACAGATGCCCTAAAATGCCCACCTCACAGAGTTGTTCAGGAATCAATGAGCCTGCATGAAGTACTCTGTGGACGACACAACACTCTGCAAATGTTCGGCTGTATTACCTTTTTCTTCCCCCTGCTTTTTAAACGATTTATTTATTTATTTATTTATTTTAGAGACAAAGAGCACGTGGGAGCAGGGGAGGGGCAGAGGGAGAGGAAGAGAATCTCACACAGACTTCCCGCTGCGTGCAGAGCCTGACCTGGGGCTCAATCCCCGTGTGTACCATCTTTTAAAAATAGCATACAAGGAAATGGAGAGTGACAGCTACTGAGAGCGGGGATGATGCAAATGGGTCTAAAATTGATTGTGGTACTAGTTGTGCATCTCTGTGGATATGCTAAAAACCGCATGAGTGTTAATGAGTGAATTGTATGGTATGTGAATTCTACCTCAATAAAGCTGCTACTAAAAAAGAATTATAGAAAAAAAAATTGAGGGTTTTCCTACGATGGCCACTATGTTATTCCCCTCCAAATGGTTCTGCCATTCATTCATTCTGTGGGTATTTCTTGATGGTCTTTGATGCACCTGGCCCTGTGCCAAGCATTTGGGATACCGAGTGAAGAAGATAGACGTGGTCCTCATCCTCATGTGCGTGGGATCGTAGACGTCAGATAAGAAATCACACAAAGGGGGAGCCTGGGTGGCTCAGTTGGTTAGACGTCCAACTCTTGATTTTAGCTCAGGTCATGATCTCAGAATCTCAGAATCTTGAGATCAAGCCCTGAGCCTCCTTAAGATTCTCTTTCACCCGCTCTCTCTGCCCCTCCTCTTTCTCTCTCTCTCTCAAAAAATAAAAATAAGTACATAAATTTAAAAAAATCGCACAAAGGTGTGATGAATGCTGTATTCTGGAAGGTTAAAAGGAGTCAGGGAATAGATAGCAGAGGGGCTCATCACGGTCTTTGGTCAGAGAAGCCCCAGCTTCTGTCTGCAGTTAGAGATGTTGATTTCAGTGGCATCCAGAAGCCTTTGGGAGTAAAGTAAGAGGACAAAGCTCCCAAGAGGGAGCCCAGAGGGGCTCCAATATCAGAGGACAGGGGGAGCCTGACCAGGAGACCCCAAAAGCATGGTAAAGACATAGCAGGAATGGGACAGGAGTGCACAGATACCAGGCCTCAAGGAAGATCCATCTAACATGTTGGAGCCCCGAGCTGTCCCCCACCCCACTTTCCTTGGGCAATCAAGATTGCCCCAGCTGGTGTGTTTCCAGGGGATGTCGATGAATTTACTAGATCCAGTTTTCAACATTCCATGCCCAAAACCGTATTTTCAGAGTCTATTAGAAGAGTACACTGTTTTTGCAAAGTCTGAAATACATCCTTTTCTAAAAACAAGAATCCTTTGAAAATGAAGGACATTCCTCTGTACTCATCAGTCTCGTTATGTTTGGAACTTTGTACATTGTTGTACATTTCGTCCGTCTGGGCTAGCCTACCTTGCACACAAATTTTCTTCCACTGTTTTGTGTCTATGTTAGCTCCCCACTTAGATGATCAGCTCCTAAGGAAGTGAAAAATTGGGGATCATGCGATTTATCTATTTACTGAGTTCCTGTTTATGAGGAGCTGCTGCTCAATGATATTTGAGGCAGGTTCTCAAAACAAAAAAACATGTGTTAATGGATAATGGCCAGTCCCTTCTAATGATGACAACACAGTCCTGCTGATCTAGTTCGCTCAACTAATCAATGAGAAACAACTCCTTAAACATAATCAATTGTAATAACTGGTTGGTAATTCTTCACATTTTCTATCGCATCTTATAATTTACAGAATATTTTCATGTAACATCATCAGACAACACCTGTTAAAGTAGCCATTGTTATTTCCAACTTACAGATGAGAAAGCCTGGACTTAGGGAAATTAGTTCATTTGGCAAAGGTTGAGCCAGAAGCAGGAATTAAAGGGGTGTGTTGTCTGTAGAGGATTTTAAAACAATAAAACTAAAGGCAGTCTATTTTTTATTATCACCATGTGCCAGTAATTCTAAATAATGTCAGTGATAAAATACTCCTCCCTGCTGGGCACTGGGAAGCTGGCTTTTTCTATCCTCCAATAGAAACATTAAGAGAGCAAGTGAGCCTCATTTCCAGTCACAGAGATTTCTCTTAGGACTTTGCAAAGTATTTCATGTTTCAAATCCCTGTCCTTGTTAAAATAGATACATTTTCTTTGAGGGTTTTCAGAGCCTTGCAGGATTATGCTTTTCCAGGAGAAAGAACAGTTGCCACAATGTCTAGAAGCTACTCAACCTACTTAACAGAATTTCCTAAAAATCTTCTAGAAGATCAGCATCCGATTCACTCACTCAGCAAAATGCTCTGAGCAGCTCCTCGGAGAGTGATACAGGGCAGGAGCCATGGGTGCGGGTGGAGAGCAAAGAGAGGAAGACAGCTACCCCCGCCAGGCTGCTGAGCTGTGGACAACTTCTTCTGAGGATGAGCTAGAGGAATTTGTCTTAAAGCCAGGACCTGGGTCCTTTTGGAGCACATAACTCACTTGCCCTCCAGGCTTTAGCTGGAGATATCCAGAATTCTCCCATCCAAACTGGGAAGGGCAGCTCTTTGCTCCAAAGTCACAAAGGTTGATTTAGTATTGGAGTCCTAGCTATTTGCCCAGACCTGACGGGTCTCCCGGAACCTAGAATTCTCAATGCTAAAACTGGGACAGTCCCCAGCAAATCAGGATGGTTGGTCATCCTTCCTTCTAGTTGTTAAGATTTCTTAATTATCATTAAGTGTTCATTTAACTGGTGTTAGAATCACCATGGGTCCCAAGATTGGGGCAGAGAAAGCCTGGGCAATATCTTTATTTTAGATATCTATAGGAGCCAGCACCAAGGTGGGCTTGCACATGAGCTCCAGGAGGACCCTAGAGTAGGATTCCTTAGGAGCAGTGTTGCTGACGTTTTGTGAAAGACAATTCTAGTTTGTGGGGGGCGGGGAGTGTCCAGCGCATCGTAAGATGTTTAACAGCATCTATTGGTCTCTACCCAATGTCAGTAACACACACACATCCCCCACCTGATTGGGACATTCAAAAATGTGTCCAGATATTTTCAAATGTCTCCTAGAAGGGGGAGCGAACTTTCTCCCAGCTGAGAGCTACTACCATAGAGAGATGTCTCTTGCTGCTTCACTAAGAATTTGGAGCTGTTGTGCACAAATCAAGGCTGGTGGAGGGGGTGTCCTGGCTTCAGGCTAGGCAGTCACCCCATTTGCCACCATGAAAGTCTAGAGGCTACTCTGCACCCTCCCTGGTCACCGGGGTCCCTCTGTGACAGAGCCACCTAGGCAGGTAACCCCTTATACCAGCTCTTCCCACAGGTGCTACAAGGAATACTTTCTGTCCTATGGGATGCCCATCAGGGAATGAAAGGGAGTTTAAAGAATACCACATGGTCATTCACAGAATACATTACATATTGAAGGCTCTGAGAAGTCTTGCACTAAAGAATCCTGTTTAAATTTTACAACCCAGATTTATGTAGAGGTCAATCTACCCATTAAGATTTAATACCATTGGCTCAATATTCTAGCCATTGGTTCTTTGGAAATTCTGGGGTCCTCCCCTAGATTTCTGAGAATTTCCAGAGGGTTTGTGTTCTCACTTCCAGCTCTGAGGTCAGCCTCCCTCCGACTTGTCCAACTCATTCATATAGCACCTTTTACCACTTCCTTCTTATTTCTGCTCTATGCTGACCAAGATGTGTATTTCAGTCCCCTTTCCCCTTCCCCAAAATACCTGCACCAGGCATTGGTGTGTTCAGCAGGCTTTCCTGAGGTTTGTAGTGGCAGCAGTTTTTTATGTGACTTTAGCCCCTGTTCCCCTCAAAACTTGCTGCATTAACCCCCTAACTCATGATTCTCCCAGCCTCCTCCACACCCCCTCCAAATCATTCTCACTTTACTGTGCAAAACATCTTCACTTTCCCTTCCTTACTTGGTCTTAGACCTTCTTTTGCTTTTTCAAAGCCTTGTTAATGGGTGACTGCATACTGTACCATCCAAACTATGACACTTTTGAGTGAAAGGGGATCTCATAATAATGTCGCTGGGACAGCACTATACACCAGGAAAGTCCCTAGCATACCAGGGCACATGATAAGCATACATCTCTGCCAAAACAAAGGGCTGTCTACTCCTGGACTTGCCCTTGATTGACACAGAAAAGATGGCAGAGGGTTGGAAATATTAGTGCTTCCTCTCTACCACCTCCCCCTCTCCTCTTTCCCCATGAATGGAATGGAGCCACACTATCAACAAGATAGTGTTCTTATTGACGTGAACCTGGCTACCCTCCCTACAGGACAAGCAGTGGCTTCCACCAGCTTTGGTTTTAAGTGAAAATTTCTTTTTCTCCATTGCTCTTTGCTTATTCATCATTTCCCAAACTTATTTGGTCCTAGATTTCATTTAGCTTCTCCATCCCTAATCGATTAATGTCTCCCATAACTAGAAGGACACACTTTGGGGAACTTTGAGCTCAGAGGCAGGGAGGACCGCCTAGAACTCATTTTCTAAAGCTAAGGCAAGGAAGACTGCCTTAGAACTTATTTTCTAAAGCCATTTGGACACAAATTTTGAGTAGATTAATCCAATAATGGCCATTTAAGTCACCTTGGGTGATGAAAGGATTAAGGTGGCATAAAGATCAGGCCTGAGGTTCAGGCATCCCCTGTGAGTGAGGAGAATGCTGGAGATCAACGGAGAAGAGCAACAGGAGTACAGAGAGTGGCACGTACAGCCAGAGGCCTAATCCCTCCCAAACCAGGCTGCTCTGAATGAACATTTGGTGGAATATGCTTTGGGAAATGCTGCTTTGGATTCCTGATTCCCAAACTCAGGTGACTTGTTGCACAAACCTCATCTCCTCATACCGTTTCCCTTCCACGCCAAACACACTCACCTCCTTGTTATTCTTTGACCATGTAATGTATACTTCCACCCCAGGGCCTTTGCATTTGCTATTCCTTCTTCCCAGAATGTCCTTCCCCATTTACCATCACTTCCTTTAGGTCAAGTAATGGTGAGGCCTCCCCTGATCATACAATGCAAAATAGCACCCGCTCCCACCTGGTGTTCCCTACGTTCCACAACTTGCTTTATTTTTCTCCATAGCATATGCTCCCATCTGTGTTGCTCATTTGTTCATTGACTGTGTCCCCCTCCTAGAAGGTAAACTCTGTGAGGACAAGGTTTTGTCTGTTGGGGTCACAGCTAGATTCCCAGAGTCTAGAAAATGGTGATGTTTAATACATGTTTTCAAATGAAGAAAAGGAGGAGAAACCCAATTGTAATTCTAGACATCTTCCAAAGTTCCCACAGAGCTGTCCCTGGTCAGTGGTGACATGTAGCCCACTTCCGCCAGGCACTCCTTCCACACTCCTTTCCCGGGGGGCCCTCCGTGCCTGCAGGCACTCACCAGGCCTTGCTCCCTCAGTAAGAAGCAATTCACATGTCTCTGCTGCCCCTGCCACCTCCTCTCCCCACACCTGCTATACTGCGCAGCGGTTCTGGCAGGCAGACATACAAGGTAGGCAACCATTCATGTCTCCATAGACATGAGCAGGGTGTTAATTCTTGACAAGGCAGAACAAGAGAGACACAATCCAGAAGCTGAGCCCTGAACAGTATGAACCCTCCTCGTCCACCCTAGCTTCAGGAGGGGCAAGAGCCAGAGAAGTCTTCTTAGTTGTCTCAGGAACCTGCTTCTGGGGCTGGGGTGGCTTGGACCAGCATGTCTTTGTCTCTCGTATGCCACTCCTTCCCATTAGAACTGCACTTTGTTTCCAATAAATTAGAAGAAATACCCAGCCATTTACAGTCATTAGAATATGTTTTATGCATTTTTCGAAATAGACACACACACACACACACACACACACACACACACACACACACACACCCCACCCATCTAAAGCACAAGCCAACTCAGGATCCAGCTGGGGCATAGGTCTGACGCTCCACCTGAAGCATCTCGCTGGCTTCCCATCAGTGGAATACAATGGAGGCATATTCCACTCGGTCTGGTGAAGTCTTCCTGGGGCGGTCGAAAGGGGGCACGTTGGCATAGACAGCGAAGTCATCCCCTTTCCAGGGAGCCAGGTTGATCACATTGGAATATATGGCATCAGCATGGCAGGAAAGCTCCTTCAGAGATAGGACCCCAGTTAGAGATAGATATCTAGGCACTAGAGACTTCCGTAGACAATACCAGCTACTGGGTCCCCTGGGGGACTGCAGGTGGAATATTGGGTTTTTGCCAAGCAAACCTTGGATTTCCCTCTATCTTCAAAAACATTTACTTTAGGGCTGTTTTCTCCCTCATCCCCACTACCTCCTATATGGGGTCTACATAGGAAACAGCATGGAATCATGGCAGAGGTGACCAGAAGCTCCTCTAGGTACAGTGACTATTTCCTTACCGAAGTTTTATGGAGAAAGCTGGTCTGGTGCCTCAGTTGTTTCTTAAATAGTCCTAGAAAAATTAATAAATTCAGAGTCAGCTTGAGTGGGCATAGTAACTATCTTGACTCGGTTGGTTGCTGGGCTTAGGTTTGAACTTTGATATGCAAAATTCACTGTATTGAACCCACAAGGGCTCCTGAGAGGAAGCTAAATGCCCAAAATGAGATGGGAGAGTGAGCACTATTGGTACACTTTATAATTTGGGTTACTACTTAGATGAGGTTATGTGGCATCAATATTTCTCTTAGTTGATGCCATAAACCATAAGTATATATGCAGATTGCTTGTATATGGCTTTCAGCATAAAGAATTTGTACCATAAATAAATCTGTTGCTCTATGCAGAGTTTCTGGTAGCTCTAGAGAACAGACACCAGAGCTCACCATTCCTCCCACCCCCCAAGGCTTGCCCCCTAAGAGAGACATCCCCATCTCCACCCTTGTTCCAGGGCCAGCTTGTTCAACTCACTCTCATGTCTCCATTTCTTCAGCATCATGGACAAGAGACCCACCAGGAGCAAGATGAGAGCCACAACACCAACAGAGCCAGAAATGGCGGCAGCTGCAGTGCCTAAGCTGGGGGAAGCAGACAAGAGAAACGAGGATGTCCCAGCTGCTTGGCCGGCATTGGTGACCCTCCAAAGAATTGCCCTGGGGCCTTCCTACTCTTGTAGGAGCTCTTCCATCGCTAGGCTTCCATGTCTTGGGTACCCAACCATTTCCTGCCTCCATTTCGAGCCTCTCTCCTCTGCCCCAACCTCCAGAGCCATGGTCCAACTCACACCAATCCCCACACCCAGGCCAAGCAGACCCTTCCTCCACAATTCCCAATACTACTCGTCCATGGGTCCAGCCCTTCCTTCATCTACCTGTTGAGTTCATCAAGTTTAGCCTCTGGCTCCAAGGTAGTGAAGTTTTCTGCAGAAAGGAAAAGGAAAGGAAATCTGAGAGTAATTTTCACACACATGCTATTGCCTGAATGTTTGTGTCCTGCCAAAATTCATATATGAACTCCTAACCCCCAATGTGATGGTACTAGGAAATGGGGCCCTTGGGAGGGAAGTAGGTCATGAGGGTAGAGCCCTTGTGAATAGGATTAGTGCCCTGATAAAAGAGGCCCCCATAGAGCCCCCTGTCCCCTTCCACCATGTGAGGACACAGGGAGAAATGGTTATTCCTGAACCAGGAAGTAGGCTCTCACCAGACACCGAATGTACTACTGCCTTATCTTGGATCTACCAGCATCTAGAACTATAAGAAACTAATTTCTGTTGTTTATAAGCCACCCAGTCTATGGTCATTTGTCTGAGCAGTCCAAAAGGACTCATAGCACACATGCAAATGAGCTCTACAGGATATCAATGCAATATTAGTTACCATTTATTGGGGACTTGATATCTGCCAGGCACATTCATTATCTTACTTAATCTTCATAAATAGACAATGAGATATGAATAATTGCTAATAAAGAAACCAGTTCAGACAGAGATCAGACTTGCTCAAGGTCCTAGAACTAGTAAATGGCAAGGTTCGGACTTGAACCCACATCTCTCTGACTTCAAATAGTGTGTGTATGCATGTTACACTTTGCTGTCTTTGTGTGGCCATTTCACTCTCAAGTTTTCCCCCTTACAAAGGGTTAAGGGATACCAGATGTGACAGGATGTTCAGAAAAAAGATAACCAGAATGATGCAGATGAGGGGTACCCAGAGAGGGACATGTGGTGGGGTTGGAAGGGGTCAGGACCCTGGAAAGTTGGGCTGATACTGGGTGGAGGTAGCAGGTGTGAGAGCTTGCCCAGACTGAGGGTGGGGGGGGGGGTGCGGTGCTGTTCTCCACAATGTGAAAACATTTCTCCTGCATCAAGGGATGGAGACACCAAGCCCATCCCCTCTCTGTCCCTGGATTCTCAGAGTCAGAAGGAATCTTAAAACATACCTAGTCAAACCCTCCCACTGGGCCCGTGAGAAGCTTCAGGATAAGCCACTTGCCCCACACAAGTGCTGGAGCCATGGAGTTTTGGACTCCAAACCCAAAGCTCTCTTTGTCTGCACTCAAGTCCCTCCCACTTCCTCCCCCCCATAAAGAGGAGCTGCACAATTTGGCCCCTATGGCAGGTAGCACCTCTCCAGACACGCCTCGGGAGCTGGATTGTCAGGCACCCAAATGCAGAGATTGTTGCTCAGGTTGGGTAAAGGGAACATATTGCATCCCTAGGGCGACCTGATACCCACCAATGATAAATAGTATCTAGGAGGGGACCCACCAAGAATCACAGCCTCTTGGGGCACTAAAAGCCAAATAGAATTGCATCAGGCACCTTCATGGTCCACTTCCCCTCTGTCTTTCTTTCTGCCCCCCTTCTGAGTAAGATAGTTGACCTCACCAAGTTTCTCTTTGACAAGCTCCTGCCCACCTTCCGAGTGAGGACTAGGGAGGGGATTTGGAAACCAGATCTTCCCAGTGCCCGTGGCATCAACACCGAAGATGAGGAGCCAAGTCATAGGGCTTGATGTGCAGGGGGATGTGCACATAAGCCTGGAGCAGTGAGAGGAGAGCCTGGGGCACAAGAGGGGGTGGCTGGCTGGGATAGGGCACACTTGTTTATGACAAGGAGGACAGACAGCATGAGGAGGTCCCTCCAGGGTTAGGAAGGCAAGGACATACCTGGGAAGGCAGAGGAGGGTCAGTGGGAATGAGGAGAATGAGCGTGAAGGATAGTCATGAAAGAGCCTGAACTCTAGGGTCCAGTGACTTGGGTCTCAGGGCACTTTCTAACTGCGTGATCTTAGGACAGTCACTTAACCTCTCTGAGCCTCATTTTCTTCATCTGTGAAATGGACATATTAAAAATACCTACTTCACAGAGCTGAGAACTAAGTGGTCAGACTATGATTTAATAGTAAGTAATAGCCACTTGACCTTGGGCTGGTTTTCAGCTGGTCTTACCGGAGCAGAGCAGTGGTGTGGGGTCGTCCAGGAAGGCATTGCTGCTGGCTCTGGCGTTCTGGAACCTACAGTTGGTCCAATTCATTTCTCCAGGAAGTCCACCCAGGCAGTTCCTGTGCCAGGTCCTGAGGGTCGTAGGGCAGGCGGTTTCCTTTAGCTGGAAGCAGAGTTTCTCAGAGGTATTTAGCAGAAGCTGGCAGACACGGAACCCCAGGGAACTGGCCCCTCTCTTCACCTTTCTTATTCCACCACGGAACCTGTGGGGTGGGCCAGGTGTTAGCATCCCACCAGTGGAGGGGAGGTCCTCAAAGAGCATTGCGAGAGCATTTCTCTCCAAAGAAAAGCATCTTCAGATAGTCCTCCCGCAAGCACGTGGCTGGAGTGGACTCTCCAGCCTCTCTCTGTCATGTCACCCTCTGATCTACCTGTATATGAATTTACCTCTATCATTTATTTGGTTTTTGACTACTGTCAGTCTCTCATCGCAAGAACACAAGCTCTGCAAGAACACTTACCTGTTTTCATCAGCCCTCCATCCCCGGTGCCTCCAACAGTGCCTACGCAGCCAATAGCTCCCATATGTATCTGGTGAACGAACAAAGGAAAGCCAAAAACTGCTTTCTAGCACCCCGACCAGGGCCACGCAGCCTCTATCCATCGGAGTCGTGGCGAGCCTCAACCACAGACTTTTGCATCCCTTCGTTGTTGGCAGACCTTTATCCTTTGAAAGGGAAGTTGATTTGAAACAGCCCAAAGTCCCTCTGAACCAACCAAGCCATATGACAAAGCGGTGATGGAGTGTGACAAAGTAGGTGGTAAAGTGGGTAATGTCGATTTTAGAAATAGGGGAGCTGTGCCTACCACACACTGAAAGCGGTGTCCTGGAGGCACCTGCAGGAGGATGTCCTTCCTGGGTGTGGGGTAGAGTCAGGGAGACGCACCCCACCAGGCGCCATTGAAACCACTCACCCTCCGTTCAGGGTGTGAGGCGAGGATAAAGGTATGTTTAAGACCAAATAAAAGAGGATCTGTCCCCTCTGTACCCCCCACCACATCCCCCTAAAAAGATCTGCAGAAGCAGGTAGGAAATCCCCAAATGAACCAAGATCCCAGGCGACGTGGATGAGTCCCTTAGCCTGCTGGACTCAGTATCCCTATTTGTGAAATGGGGCAAGGACGACAAGAATAAGGCACCACTACAAAGATAGCCAGTTCTTGTCACAAATGTCCCCTTCTAGTGTCGCCTAGGCACATGGCCCCTTGCTCTTTGTACATTCCTTCTGATAGTCATACTACTCAAGGACGACTAAGGACTTTTCTTTGGAGAATAGCCTTTCTAAATGTTAGGAATTATTTCATTTTTAATTTTGGAGGGAGGAGGGAACATCATAATCTTTTTAGTTTGGAGCTTCTAAAAGTTTTTGTCTTACTTATTTATTTAGATTAAAAGTTTTTGTTTTATTAGGGAGCATCCATATCATTCAGAATTTAAAAGATACAAAAGGATGGTCTTTGAAAAGTTGCTTTCCCACCCTTCACCCAAGTTAGCTTGTTCCCCCTGCCCTGGAGGCAACCAGCATTTCCAGGTGAGAGTGCACCTTGTATGTCCATAAGCAAACACGCAGACACACACAGACGTACTGACACACACAGACGTACAGACACACACATGCAAAATAGTTTTTTGCCGTCCAGGGGATAGCATGCTATATACATTGTTCTGCCTCTGCTGTGTCACTTGATATATCTTGGAGTTAACTTATTATCAACATGTACAGAACATTCTCTTTCTTTCAGCTGCTGAGTGTTCTATTCCATGGATGCCCACTATTTATTTAACTGGTCTCCTAGTAGTAGACATCGAAATAGTTTCTAATTTTTGCTTTTCAAACAATGGCACAATTATTAAACATGCTCCAACATCATTTTGCACACATATAAATATACGTGTAGAATTGGGGAATGGCTATTAAAGTAGATTTGCAATCCAAATTTTAAGGAGTCAGTGTTACTTTTAAAAAAATCCAAAATGTAGTGTTACCCAATTGACTATCCATATTATTAACCAGATTTCACTCTAGATGGCCTTTGGCTCTTCCCCCAAATCAAAATGCTCCTCAAAGAACAGAGATCTGAGACCACTGAGAATATTCAACGGAACTACCAATGCCTCTCGAGGCTGTCCCCCAAAAGAATCCAAATGCTATCAACATCTGTAGCATCCCCCGAATAAGTGGAGTATTTCCGGGGGCTATTGCCGTGGTGGGGGGATACTCCTCAATGTCACGGATATTTCCAAGTATTTTGAACAAGATTTACCGAGTCATAACCATAGTTTGCTTAAAACCCAGACTATAAGGATGAAAAGAAGATGGCCTTGCCGTCAAGAAACCAATGGTATAAAGTGGCGGGCAGTTCTCAAAGTGTGGCCCAGGGACTCCCTGGGGGTTCCAGAGATCTCAGAGGGTCGGTGAGGTCAAAACTACATCCATAACAGTACTAAGACGCTAGTTGCCTTTTTTATTGTCTTATTTATGAGACACTGAGTCACTCTCAGTCTTTCTCAAGTGTACATAGTACTTTGTATTCAAGTGTACTTTGGAGCTTTCCAAAGGCTACCTGCCGTGTGATAGGGCAACAGACTGAATGCAGAAACAGATCTGAGAATCTAGCTCCCGTTTATCAAGCCAGATATTAATAATGAAATTGGCAAAAATGTAAATCAATGCCTCACTTCTCACTACATTTTTCATGTTTTGGAAAATATGGTTATTTTCCATAAAACTGTTATTTATGTTAGTACAAAATGGTTTTAGTATTATTTTTTAATTAACTTAAATAGTTAAAAAATTTCTTGGTGGGGCGCTTGGGTGGCTCAATCTATTGAGCGTCCATCTGCCTTCGGCTCAGGTCATGATCCCAGGGTCCTGGGATCGAGCCCCGAGTCGGGCTCCCTGCTCAGTGGGGAGCCTGCTTCTCCCTCTCCCTCTGCCTGCTGCTCCCCCCGCTTGTGCTTTCTCTCTCTCTGTGTCAAATAAATAAATAAAATCTTTAAAAAAAAGTTCTTGGTTTTCATCTCTAAAATGGTAAATATAAATAGATATAACCTGCATAAACAATAGCTCTTTGGGTTCCTTAATAATGTTTAAGAGTGTAAAGGGACCCTGAAACCAAAAAGTTTGAGAACTTCTGGTCTAGGGACTCATGGTGTTCCTTCCCCAGAGAGTGGGAGAGGGGTATTTCTGCAAGGGGTGCAAACCACAAGCCACAGGAGAAACAGACATGGCCATTCCCAAATGGCAGTATACGTCAAGGACAGAATCTTTTGGAAGAGAAAATTCTGCAGGGCCTCCTGGCTAGCAATGCAGCCGTTGTGTAGACTGCCCGGCCAGAGCGGGGAGAGCCCAGGGGGGTTCTGAAGGTGGGGGAAACATGGCTCTGAAGTCGGGGAAGCCTGGAGAGGAAGAAGAAGCACATGCCAGGCTAAGCTGCTGACCGCCTCCCACTGAAATTCCCAGGGTCACCTGCCCTGCCCCGAACCCTTCCTCGCTGGCTGCTCCTGCCTGACATTCCGAGGCAGTGTTTCATTCCCTTAGTCAACAGGCAAATTCACTCCAAAACAACTCCGAGTGTCATTCGAGCTGACACAAATGTATAAATGAATTTATGGTTATTTAGATAGATTAGAGGTTGCACTTTTATTAATAAAACAATGGCAGGAGTGGGGTGGTTGAGTGGGAGGGAATGGGCGCGGAGTAATATAGGAGACCAAAAAATATTCCATAAATAAACCATGAGAGCCATGGGCGGACTCAAGGTAGCAGAGTGCCACCAACAGAAGGACTTAATCAAGCTAATTCCGGGCAGAGTTAGGGAGGAATTGGACATGGCCCTGGCTCGAAGAGTGCGATCCCAGCTCCCCCTCCCACCCCAAGGAAGACAGCCAGTGACCCCAACAGCTGCTGTAACCAAAGGCAGGTGTGGGGACGGTGTTGAAAACGATGTACAAACAAAGAGCTCTTGGATCAGAGAGGAAGGACAGTTTGCTTCCAGCTTGGGTGACAAGGCAAGGTTGGTGTGGGGCTGGGGGAGGTGGCGTTTGTGCTGGTGCTGGACAACGGGAAGATAACTGGGCAGTGCTGGGACCACGGACAGGCCAGGGTGCTGCGAGCAAAGTCCGGCCACTGGAACGTGCTGTCACGTTTCCCTCAGTGAATATCTGAAATCACTGAAAACAAAAGGTCCGCCGGACACCTGAGGAGGAAGGGAAGCTGTCGCCTAGGACAGTGGAAGGAAGGAAGGACAGAACCTGGGAGGATGGGGTACAGGAAAGACCGTTCACAATCTTGACTTCAAGAGCCCTGCGCGGACCGAGGTCATGTCTGATTTGATTTATCTACCCAGAGGGGAGGCCAGTGCCTGGAATGGAGCAGGCCCAGGTAAGTGCTTGAGGAAGGGATGGAAGGTTGGACACATTCCTTTTCTCCAGGCTGGCCACCGATGGACGTTTTGCTGTCATCAAGCGGGGTCAGCAGAACGGACGAGGGCCAGAAGGAAGGAAGATATTTAAGCAAGCTTCCTCCTGGCTTCCTCTGAAGTAAATATTCTCACCATATCTGGGACTTTAACTGTTTTTTTCTGGTTGTTTTTGCAAAATTTCATTTCTCAGAATAGAAACCCTCTGTGCTCTTGAGGTTTGTGACAAGGCCATTATTGGTTGGAGGTTGCTTTAAAGACCATCTTTAGGCTTTCAGTTTGCCCAGTGGCTTATTCAAAAGCCTCAAACAATTGCCTTAACATTCACTTCCTAAGAAAATCAGGATGTCAGCCTCTTGGTTGATATTACTTACTCTCATTTGTAGATGGGGTGACTAAGGATTCCTAGGGAGTGGTGAGTGAATTGCCCAAGGTCACAGCAAACAGCGTGACCTTCATCCAAACACAGGTCTGACTATCATGTAGCCTCTCCTGCGTTTCTTACACAGGTTGTTTTTATGCTTGTAGGAGCGTTCTATTACCTGTAATGGCCACATAAACATCTAGAGTAGTGAAGGGCGGTTGTTCAGGTTGTGTATTACTCAAGGGCATGGCATCTAAGAGAACTACCCACATCATAAACATCATTATCATTTTGAATTTTTTCACATTTTTATTTAACTGCTGACTCCCACGGTAGGTGGTTTATATATTTTTTTAAGATTTATTTATTTACTTGAGATAGAGAGAGCACAGGGGAAGAGGCAGAGGGAGAGGGAGAGAGAACGCCAACCAGACTCCGCATTGAGCACAGAGCCCGATGCCGCAATCGATCTCATGACCCTGAGATCACGACCTGAGCAGAAACCAAGAATCCGCCGCTCAACCGACTGCGCCACCCAGGCGTCCCAGGTGGTTTATATTCTTATTAATTTTCTGGCAGATAACAACAACAAAAAATGTTTTATCTAACCAAATCCATTTATTATGATAAGTTTCTGACACACAGAAATAAAAAGACTTTTTCTAACAGTGTTGACATTTACTTGCTTCACAAGGTGAAGCAGAATGAGTTGATAAAGAACTCACTGATTTAAGACATCTACATTAAATAATGCTTCGGAACAAGGAGCTGCTTTTCCAACTGCTGTTTTGATTTTTATCTAAATTAAAAAAAAAATCCTCTATTAGTATTGGTGTATCGGGTAAATTTGAAATTTTGCACTAAAATTCATATGGCTGTCTGAATGGTGGCTCAGAGCTCCGAATGATAATCTATCAGATTTGCATTATGCCATAACTCACGTTTGTAGCAATTAATGCTCATTTACCATTATGTCTCCATAAAATAATTACTTTAATTATTATTTTTAATATTTCATTTCTTTTTAACATTAGCATCTTGATTTTTAATATTAATTATTATTTTAATTTTAATTATCATACATTAGAGGTGTCTATATAATGGACTGTGAATTAAACCACAGCTATTGTTTATGCGTAGTTAAAGGAAATTTCTTCAAGACAAAAATTAACTGCAGTTAAATTTCACAGCCTGCTACATACTATTTTTTAAAGTTACAAATACCAAAATAAAATACTAGGTTCATATGCTGCTTCTCCTAAGATACTGGAGTGAAAAAAAAAGGTATTGAATGATAACAACAGAAAATGAAAAACTACCTATAGAAGAAATGAAATTATTTGAATTGTTGAATAAATATGGGAAGAAAGGGGTGAAAGTCCAAAAAAATAACAATAAAAGAGCACAATGCCATTGGTTACGTGAATCTGTCACAGAAATGTGAACAGGCTGTGAATTTACCTTTTAGTGCCATTGTCAACCATAACTGATGGATTGCAAGAAAAATTAGGAAAAAATACAAAGAACCCAAACACATAACACAGAGTTTGGAAAATGAATCTAAAGAAATAGTAGTCTCTTGACATTGATGCCAACTTCTCCAAAATAGAAAATTCTAGAAAAAAGAAAGAGGAGACTCATCTTAACCATGAATCCTAAGACTACCCATGTCTTGTGATCCTTGCACGCTGCCTTATTACCCAGTCTCCGGCACTGAACCCATATCAAGATATGTCTGGACAAAGACATGCAAATGGCCAGTTGCATACATCTATAAAAGAAGTTCTAGTTCAGTCATAAGCAAAGCAGTTAAATTAAAACAATTTAAAACTATTTTTTTTAAAGAAGGAAAATGCTCAGTCCTAGTAAATGCTCTAGGAATGGACACTCTGGCAGGAAGTCAGTTGTTAGAATCTCTTTGAAGGGAAATTCAGTGGTGTGTATCAAAAGGCCCTGCAGATGACCCTACTTCTTTGGCCCAGCAACTTCACTTAGAGGAATTTATCCTGAGGAAAGAGCCAAGGATGTGGATTGTTAAAAAGAAAACCACAGACCCAAAATAGTGTCCTTAGGCCAAGTCACCAAAATGGGACTTAAAGCCTACTCTAACTGCAGTTTCAACCTCCCCCAGAAATCTGGTCTTAACAGGTCAGAGTTTTCTGGTCGGGACCAGTAAGGCAATCTGTCACATAGGCTCTCTCCATCCCCAAAGGAAGATCAACTAATCTACTTATTAATACCCTTTTGTCCCCAAATGAAAGTGACCGCTCCTAAAATCATTTTTTTTTCTATTTATGACTTCCTTGTCCTGCCTTTAAAAACCTTTCCTTATAGGGCACCTGGGTGGCTCAGTTGGTTAAGCAACTGCCTTCGGCTCGGGTCATGATCCTGGAGTCCTGGGATCGAGTCCCACTTCGGGCTCCCCGCTCAGCGGGGAGTCTGCTTCTCCCTCTGACCCGCTTCCCTCTCGTGCTCTCTCTCTCTCATTCTCTCTCTCTCTCGAATAAATAAAATCTTAGAAAAAAAAAAACCTTTCCTTATCTGTAGCCCTTTGGAGCTCCCCTTTACTTGCTAGATGGGCTGTTGCCCAGTTTATGAATCATTGAATAAGGCGAATTAGATCTTCAAATTTACTCAGTCCACTTGTGTGTGTATGTGTGTGAGGGGGGGGGAAGGGAGAGAGAGCAAGAGGGAGGGACAGAGGGAGAAGGAGACAATCTCATGCAGGCTCCACACCTCTTCCCCACGCAGGACACGATCCCACGACCCTGAGATCATGATCTGAACCGAAATCAGGAATCGGACGCTTAACCAACTGAGCCACCCAGGCACCTCTTGAATTTTGTTTTCTAACAGCATGCTAGCATTTGGGGGTGAGACTATGACTGCTAAGTGATTTGCAATAAGAGCAGTTGTGAAACATCTTTAATATGGAGAAATGGCAGATTGTAGGACATCCATTTGTAGGAAATGTAGGAAATAACATTTAACCATTAAAGTGATCTATGAAAACACATTTATTGACGGAGGAAGATGCTCACACCCTATTGTCAAGTCAATAAAAGACAAATAACACAACAGAATGTGAAATATGCTCCATTAAAATAAATATGCCAGACGCACGTGTGTCCGTATATGCGTGCACTGTGTATCCTTTTTCCCCCACTTGGCCATATATTATTGCCATCATTCCACATCCACATCAGGAAAAGGTAAATACCCAAATGTTGGTAATAATTATCTCGGGGTGGTGAGACTCCTGGTGAGTTTCATATTCTTCTTTATTACTTCTCCGGGTTTTCCAATCCTTCTGCAGTGAGCATTTACCGTGTTCAAAGACAGTGAGAAAGAGGAGAGGCGAAAAAAGAGAATGAGGGAGGGTAGGGTGGGGAGAGAGCTGGCCTCCCCCCTCAGGCTGGAGAAGAAGGGGCAGTGGTCCTCAAAGAAAGGAAGGAGTCAGGATAAGGAGAGCCAGCCAGCATGAGGGGCCTGAGTCGGGAACCCTAAGAGGCCAGTTCTGACGCAACAGAAGCGTTGGAAAGTGAAGATCGTTTTTAACAAGAAGTGTTCAGAGGCGAATGGAATTGCCAAAAGCAGCCTGGGCATAATTGAAGCTGCCTGTGAACCCACCGCCTGGAGGGGAAAAAAAAAAAATTCTCATGAAGGTCAAGGTTCTATCTACAACCCCTAGGTTTCCCCTTCTGTTTACAGAGCATCTCCCCTTCCTGCCTCTGACGAAGCCCAGAATGTACCTGCCGCTCTGACCTTTTTCTAGTACCGCCTATTTTTCATGTAGGTCAGTGAAGCAGCTTTGCAATGAACCTGGGTTGTTGGTTGTTTTTGTTTGTTTGTTTGTTTTGCCGTGAATCGATTTTGATATGTGATGAGCAAGGGTTGGACTATCTCCACGTTCCTGAGATCCTATTTTAAAACACATTTCAGTAAATGTCACCTTAATCTGGTGTACCCAGTGCCTGAGCCTCTTTGGAGTCACTTTGTATTGAGCTCATTTTGAAATTCAAAGCCACCTGCAGAGTAGATGTGAAATATTTGTCGTAAAGTAAGAAGATCACTGTGAAAGAGAGAGTAGGAGAGCATGGCTGGCAGCTGGGGAGAATCTGCTGCCTGGAGTGAGGATTGCCCCTTCTCTGTCTCCTTCCAGGTCCTCCCGCCCCCACCCTCCAGTCTGACCCACCCCTCCATCACCCGCCAGACGAGCCAGCCAGTTTTCCTCAGTCTTTTTCTATTTGTGCCACTAGTAGGAAGGACTTGCTGGATTGCCCAGAGGCAGGAGGAGCATCCGAACTTGTCCCTCTGAAGCCTTCCAACCATGCCCAGAAAGCACCAACCATCACCCTCACCAGAACTGTGCTCCTTCCAGCCACCCTTCTCCCTTCCCTCTCTCATCTCCATCCCCACCCAGGGTACCCCAGGCAGCACTGCCAAGCCGGTTCTGTCAGGATCTCAAGACTTGCATCTAAACAGAGATGTCACTTTGTCCCGCTGAATGAACATGAGCGCACCTCACTCCCTTCTGTGGTTTAGAGGATGCAGGGCGCTTCCAGAAGCCTTAGGAACCAGCAAGAGCCCTGAGAATGGCAAATCAGCAAAGGGCTGGCTCCTCACCGCAACCTGTTCATTCAGCATCTATTGAGTGCCTACTGAGTGCTCCCTAACTTGGAAGGCTCTTGACCCAGTTAAAAGCACACATAAATTTCCCTCGGCAGTTTCTGAACGTGCCACACTGTAGCCTGGGATAATGACATGTCTTAATAGCCATGTTAATAGTAAGCCTTGTCATTTTTCCTTAGGGTTTTTTTTTTTTTTGAGAGGTAGTCTGAAGGTTATAGTCTTTTAGGGGTACAGAGATAACGAGCTTTAGCAAAGCAGAACAGCATCATTGCCTTTTTCTTCCCATCAGAGCTGCTGCCTGCAAGGTTAGCTTGACCTACAGTTTCTTTTCTTACGGATTTTCACAGAAAAAAAAAATTTAATTTGAAGGTAACATGTATCTTGATGATCTCTGTTGTTGACATGTTAAAAGATCTTTTTTTAAAAATATTTTATTTATTTATTTATTTGAAAGAGAGAGAGAGCACAAGTGGGGAGGAGGGGCAGAGGGAGAGGGAGAAGCAGACTCCCCGCTAAGCAGGGAGCACAATAAGGGGCTCAATCCCAGGACCCTCGGATCATGACCTGAGCCAAAGGCAAACACTTAACTGACTGAGCCACCCAGGTACACCAACATGTTGAAAAATCTTCAAAAGAGCTTGTTTTCCAGAAGTAACTTAGCAGGACTTTTGTTCATATGAAATGTTTCCTTCCTTTTATTTGCAGCTACACAGTTTTGAGCAAGTATCTTTGATTAGTTAGTAGTCACAGAATGTGTTGAACGACAGGAACTTGCTGCTAATAAGCACACTCATGAAAGAAACAGGTTTTCAAAACCCCAAATAGCCAAAGCAATCTTGAGAAAGAAGAATGAAGCTGAAGGTATCACAATGCCAAACTTCAAGATACACTACCAAGCTGTAGTAATCAAAACAGTATGGGACTGGCACAAAAGTAGACAATGGAACAGAATGCGGAGTCCAGGAATAAACCAATGCTCACATGGTCAGTTACTCTATGACAAAGGAGGCAAGAATATACAATGGGGAAATTCTCTTCCTTAACAAGTGGTGTTGGAAAACTGGACAGCAACATGCAAAAGAATGAAACTGGACCACTTTCTTACACCACACACAAAAATAAACTCAAAATGGATTAAAGACCTAAATGGAGACCTGAAACCACAAGACTCCTAGAAGAAAACATAGGCAATAATTTCTTTGACATCAGTTATAGGAACATTTTTCTAGATATGTCTCTTTGGACAAGGAAAACAAAAGCAAAAATAAACTATTGGGACTATACCCAAAATTAAAAGCTTTTGCACAGCAAAGACAACCCACTGAAGAGGAAGATATTTGCAAATGATATATCTGATAAGGGACTAACATCTAAAGTATATAAAGAACTTATACAACTCAACAGCAAGGAAAGAAAGAAAGAAAGAAAGAAAGAAAGAAAGAAAGAAAGAAAGAAAGAAAGAAAGAAAGAAAGAGAAAGAAATATAGAAGAAATAAAGGAAGAAAGGAAGGAAGAAAGAAAGAAAGAAAAAGAAAGAATCTGATTAAAAATGGGCAGAGGACTTGAATAGACATTTTTCCAAAGGAAATATACGGATGGCCAACAGACATGTGAAAAGAGGCGTAACATCACTCATCATCAGGGAAATGCAAATCAAAACCACAATGAGATACCACCTCACACTTGTCGGAATGGCTAGAATCAAAACTACAAGAAACAGCAAGTGTTGGCAAGGATGTGGCAAAAAAGGAACCCTCGTGCACTCTTGGTGGGAAAGCAAACTGGGGCAGCCACTGCAGAAAACAGTATGGAGGTTCCTCAAAAAGTTAAAACTAGAAATATCATATAATTGAGTAATTCCACTACTGGGTATTTGTCCAAAGAAAATGAAAACAGTATATGAAAAAGATAAATGCACCCCTTTATTTATTGCAGGATTCACAGTAGCAAAGATATGGAAGCAAGCCAAGTGTCCACCACGGATGAAGGGCTAAAGAAGAGGGGTTATATAAATATAATGGAATACTACTCAGCCATAAAAAATGAGATCTTGCCATTTGCAAAAACATGGATGGACCCAGAGGGTATAAAGTTAAGTAAAATAAGTCAGACGGAGAAAAACAAATACCATATGATTTCACTCATATGTGGAATTTAAGAAACAAAGCAAAGGAACAAAAAAAAAAGAGATAAACAAAAAAAAATAGATTCTTAAACACAGAGAACAAACTGGTGGTTGTCAAAGGGAAAGTGGGTGGGGGGATGGGTGAAATAGGTGAAGGGGATTAAGAGGTACAAACTTGCAGTTACAAAATAAGTCACAGAGATGAAAAGTACAACATAGGAACTATAGTCAATAAGATTGTTGTAATATTGTTTGCTGACAGATGGTGACTCCATTTAGCATGGAGTAATGCATAGAATTGTTGAATCATTATGTTGTACACCTGAAACTAATATAACTGTATATCAATTACACTTCCATAGAAAACATTCTATATCAGATGATAATATTCCTCAAACGTGAGAATAAAATAAATGTATTTTCAGTTAAATAAAAGCTGACAGAACTCATCGCCTGAAATGTAAGGGAAATGATATAAGATAGAATTCAGTAAAAACGGGCCGACCAAGAATGTTACAGAGTGTGTATGTAACTAGAAACACAACTTCAAAATAATGCCAAATGCTCAATATCATACAGACCATTATCTCATAAAATTCAATTAATGAAGAAATTAATAACAACAAAAAAGAAACAAGATTTCAAAACCTTACTAACTGTTCCGCCTGTCCCTTTCCCCACCACGCCTTTGAGCCCAGAACCAAGTTTCGAAGGGATTTAGATTAAGGGTATATTCCCTGACCCATTTCTTTTAACATCAGGCCTCAAAAACTGACAGCGAATTAATGTATGGCTCTGCCCAGTTAGAGAGATAAAAATCACCCTTCACCTGAAATCCATTTGGAAGAACTAACTACTGCAGGACACTTAGATTTACCCTCCAGAGCCTGGCGACAAGAAATGGCAAACCATCTGGAAAATGAATCTTCATAGGCCTTGTCCGCAGCAGTCCGTGCTCATTGGATAAAGAGGTTTGCGCTGGGCCTGAGCTGGGGAGTGGGGAGCTTTGGGAGCTTAACGGCCTATAGTGGACCGATCAGAGGTACAGCCAGGAGAACCCCGGGACTTGGCTTGCTCTTTACATTCAGCTTCAGCAAGGGGACAGGCTGTCAGAGTCCTAAAAAGAGCACTCCTCCAGGGCATCCCAGCTCTGATGTCACTCTTCTAAAACGGTTTTTCAGGGAGGATTAATAAGCAGGCTTGTGAAGAGCCTTGGTATTCCCCTCCCATCTGCTAAACAGATAATGAGGATTTCTAGTCATTAGAGCAATTATACCAGATCGAAATTTCCAAGGCATGCAGCAGTATGTACAAAATGGCTCTGGAAAACACTAACTGCATAGTGGTCGTCAAAAGCCCCCTGATCCTTGAAAATGAACTTGAGGTTTCCTGCCCACCTACGCAACATGGACTCCCTTATCTGGAATTTGGTTTCCAGCAATCAACAGAAATCTTGGCATAAGGAAAGAACAGGTTCTCAGAGTGTTAAAAAAAAAAAAAATCTTAATTTAGAACAAAATTCCTCAACTCTAGGTATAACCCATTAGGGATTAAGCAACAAGAGCAGCCTCATTCAGTTTCTCCAGCCAGCAGGTTCGGAGTCACAAGTGGTAAAGGTCCTCTTTGTTTTCAGAGGTGGAAGCTATGCATCCTAGGCCACTTAGTTACACTGGGGCCATGCCAGGACTAGAACGTTCCCAGGTGTTCCGAGAACAAGCCCTGGGCTTGTTCCTTGCACAGTCTAGAAATCGGTGATAAAAAATAAATCATCCAGGGTCTCCCTAATGACTTCCTTTCATGTGCAGGCATAACAGGACCTACAAGTAAGTGGGGGATCCCCTGTGGACTCTATTTCAAATATAAGAAAATGAAGCCACGTGCTAGGAGTGGGGGGGAAACCTGCCTTCTGGGCCAGGCACATCAGGTTTTGGGTCCTGACACTGTGCTTCTTTCTAGGCGGGCGATCTTGAGCCAGTTATCAGAGCTCTCTGAGCCTCAGTTTCTTTATCTGAAAAAATAAATAATGCCTACCTCGCAGAGCTGTCATGAAAATAAAGTTAAAGGAGAAAACATTTATGAAACTGGTGCTTAATAAAAGTTAGTCCCCCTCCTACTTGCTGCCACCCGAATTCCTTTATCCGAGAACAAAGGGTATGATTATAGATTACATGGTATGAGCAATGCATTTGCTAAGATGTAATCAGTGATTCAACGTGTATTAAATACACAAGAGCTCTTACTCTGGCCAATTAAAGATTCTGAGGCCTTTATATGCCCAGGACAAAGGGCATCTCTAGTCTGATCAGAGAGCTGAGGAAAGAGAGAAGGGGTAGGACCAAAGTCAGGGCAATAGAGACCGGACATGTCCAAGAGAAATGTAACACAAGTCACACATGAATTCAAAGTGTTGTAGTAGCCACATTTTAAAAAGCAAAAAGAAATAGTGGACGTTAATCTTAATAATATATTTTATTTAACCCAATATATCCAATAAATGGTTATTTCAACCTGTACTGATATAAAAAAATTTTTTTTAAGATTTTTTATTTATTTGACACAGAGAGACACAGCGAGAGAGGGAACACAAGCAGGAGTGGGAGAGGGAGAAGCAGGCTTCCCGCGGAGCAGGGAGCCCGATGTGGGGCTCGATCTGAGGGCCCTGGGATCATGACCTGAGCCAAAGGCAGATGCTTAACTGACTGAGCCACCCAGGTGCCCTTGATATAAAAATTATTGGGATATTTTTTGTTCTCTTTTCCTATCAAGTCCTCGAGATCAGTATGCATTTCACACCTGCAACACCTCTCAGCTCGGACTAGCCACATTGCAGGTAGTCACTGTATTGGACCAGGCAGGTGTTGACAAATCCCCGTGGGCCCACCATTGTGCTGGGATTTGGAGGACCAAAATGTCTAGACCAGGGCATGACTGCTACACTCAAGGTGCTCACTGTCTACTTTGGGATCTAGGACGGGTGGACACATACGTCTGTCTGTCCCAACAATACACATTTGCCTGTAGGCTCCCCAACGGCTCACCATAAAGCTCCAAGCCGGCAGCTCCAACCTTCTGCTATGAGCCTTTCGACGCACCCCAACCAAAAGGACAAAATTCCTCTCCATTATCTGCGTACACAGTTGTCAACTTATGCATCCAATGAGGGGATTAAGGGTGTATCACGGCACCCTAGGGACCGCTGTAAGGAAAGGTGGGCACCTTGCTCTCATCCCTTTAAGCCACCGAGTGTCGACTCTACAGCAGGCTTGCCTGGATTCCAGACAAGCTGGAAAGAAACTGAAAGCGAACTCTTAAGGCTCCCCGGAGCCACTTACCGGACACCTGGAGGTGCAGCATCAGCAGCGGGAAGAGCCTTCCGTCTTGCAGAGGCAGCTGCCTTCACCGTGGCTGCTCTCCGCCCTACCCCATCCTCCTGCCCTGGCCCCTCCCTGGAAAGCCTCTTCATTTCCTCCACTGCCTGTCTGGGCCCGGAGGGAGACTCACACCCCCGGAATCAGAAGCCAACGGCTGATGCAGCTTGCAGAGCAATCTTCATGCTGTGCAGGTGTGGGCCCCAGCAAAACCACAAACTGAGATTTGCTTTAGATTCCCTAGCATTTTTTTGGAAACACTATCTCCCCTTCCACATCTCCACCCCGCCCACACCCTAAGGTCCTTCTTTATTCCTACTGAGACCGGGCGTCTGGCTGGCTCAGTCGGAAGACCGTGCGACTCCTGATTCTCAGGGTTGTGAGTTTGAGCCCCACGTTGGGTGTGGAGATTACTAAAAATAAATAAACTTTAAAAAAAAAAAAAAGCTATTCCTGCTGAGAAACTAATTCATACTAAGGAGTTGGTGACTCTATGAGCCATCTTTCCCAAGGATATTTGCATTTTTAAAAGCCCAAATAAATAGCTAAGATTTATTGAGAGCTTGCTGGGGGCTAAGGCACTAGGCTGAGAGGAGAATGCCCCGCTCTAGGGGAAAAGTGGACAATGGTGGAATTCCAAGCAAGGTGGAACAGAGGTATCGTTTAAAAGCACACTCTGTAGACAACTCCTATGGAAACGTACCCATGGGGAATGGTCACTGGAGGATTAAAAGGCCTGCGCTGTTTTCTTCTTTAACTTTTAGATTTTAAAGCCATCTTCATTATTTATGGATTGGGGGAGAAGGATTAAGTTGGTTTGTTTTCCTTCACTCCTTCACTTAATAACTATTTGAATGCCTACTCTGAGCCAGGCGCTGGGCTGGGTGCTGGGGATACAGCAATGATCCAACTAGCAGAGCTTTGCTCTCAGGGAGCTCCCAGCTTAGTGGAGACACAAGCAATAAACACAACATGCAAAGTGGGCAAGGAGTGTGATGGAGAAAAACAGAGCGGGGTGGTGATTCTTCTGATCTAGGTGGCTGAGGGGTCTCTGGGAGGAGGCAATGTGGTCTCCTGCATCCTCACCGGGCTCCTTCCCTGCTTCTTCGGCTCATTCTCCCCCTCACCCACCTGCGGGCTTCAGAGCTCATCCTGGGGCTTCTCCTCCTCCCCATCCCCACACTCTCCCTGGGCGTCCTCGGCCCATTTCATGGCTTTAACCACTTTGTATTTGCTGATGTCTCCCAAATTTATATCTTCAGCCTCAACAAGTCTTATGAGAGCACAAGACCCACATACTCAAGCATCATTCTGATATCATCACCCCTGGGAAGTCTACCAGCACCTCAAAAGAATTTGTCCAAAACCTTGATTCTCCACCTCTCCCAACCTGTGTTCGCTCCCCTGATTTGTACTCAGTAAAGAACACCGTTATCCCTCCCCACCAAGAGCTCATACCCAGAGTTTAGGGGTCATTAACTCATTCTTTTTTGCATTTAAAATGTTTTTGAATAGGTAATTGTGGTAGGCAGAGTAGTGGCTCCCAAAGATGTCCACGTTCTAATCCCTGGAATCTGTGACTATGTGAATTACATGGCTAACCTGGATGAAATCAAGGACCCCAATCATGGGGAGATTGTCCTGGATTACCTGGGGGTGATGGGGCTGAATCTAATCACACGAGTGCTTAAAAGATAACTTTCCTCCACCGTGGTCAAAGGGGAAGGAGTCTATGGAAGAGTGGTCGGAGACATGCAATCTGGCTGGCTTTGAAGATGGAGGAAGGGGCCACAACCTAACGAATATAGGCAGCCTCTAGAAGCCGGAAAAAGCAAGGAAACGGATCTTCCTCTAGAGCCTCCGGAGAGGAACACAGCTCTGCTAACACCTTTATTTTAACACAGTGAGACCCAGGTCAGTCCTCCCACCAACAGAGCTATCAGAGAACAAATTTGCTCTGTTTTAAACCCCTGTGTTTGTGGTCATTTTCTATAGCAGCAATAGAAAACTAATAAAGGAATATAGTCACGTGAAAACTAAAGAAGTAATATAGTCAATGACTCGAAATTCAAAAAGTACAAAATGGTATACAACAAGCCTCCTCGCCCTGCCCCACCCACCTAGTTCCGTCCCCAGAAAGTACCCAATGCTACCAGTTTCTTGGTATATCTTACCAGAGATATTTTATGCATATGGAAGCAAATGGAACTATAAACATTCTCCCCCTTCTGTTTTATACAAATGGTATACCATACTGCACATGCTGTTACATGCTTTTTAACCCAACTATATAGACTAGAGGTTCTTCTTTGGAGCTTTTTCCTTATTTTGTGATGGTTCCACAACGTTCCATCGTATAGCTATACCATAACCATTTAGCTAGTCTTCCTGACCCCCTATTTCCAAGCTTTCCCATCGCAAGCAACGTTTGATGAATAAAATAACCTGGACCCAACAGCTGTTCGCGCAAGTTTAAGTGTGTCCGTGGGACAAATTCCCGGAGTCGTTCTTGATCCCTCCTTTCCTTTGTCCCCATTCAATTCAGGATCAGGGCCCGTGGGTTCTATCTCCAGAACAAATCTAAGCTCACCACTGCTTTCCTGGTGTTTCATCCCCACTCCATTCCAAGCCACTGTCACCTCCTGCCACCACCCCCCAGCGAACATGCATGTGAGAGTTTGGTGTGGGAGGCGCTCCACTTCCTGTCCTTGCTTCCCACCCCTTGGGCAGAAAAACTTGGAGCCTTGGATTTCTTGTCTCTGAAAAAATTCAGTGAGACTCTGTGTCCCAATTTTTGTGTGAGTAAATGAGTGTTGTTTGCCAAGACTTTGGAAAATGGGGCTCCGTTTGGAGACTCTCCGATCAGAGAAGCTTGTTAAACCAGAAAGGAAGATCAGACCGGTATCCCAATGTCCTGGAATAGACCTAATCTTAACTGCATCTTTAGTACGTGTTTTCCCTCTGGTGGGTTTCCAAGGCATTTAATGGACTAGGAACAAAACAAGACTTTTTAGAAACGGAGACAAACACACTTTACAAAGGTCCCGAGATTAAAGTTCTGCCTTTTTTCCTATTCAGCCACAGCCTAAATCCTACCCTGGAGCCACTCACAGAAGTTCCAGAATGGAACCAGTTCTGAGGCCAGCAGAGCTGGTACTAGAAGGAAAAGATTCAAGAGCACTGTCGGCTGAGTCCCCTGGTGCTATGTCTGCAAACGAAAACTCACAGAGATAATGAAGGAAAGGCATCGGATTTCTGTCACAATTGCGAAGTATACTCTCTCTTCCCCTTATAATAAAATTTTAACCTGGTATTTATTGCACACTCACTGTACATCACCCATTTTCACGGATGCTTTTATTAATCTTCCTAACAAACTCATTGTACAAATAAAGAAACTAAGGGTCGGAGAGCACTTTCATTTCCTAGCCTTTTTTTTTTTTTCATTTCCCAGCCTTTAAATGGTCGAGCCCCTGATCACACAAGAAGAACTGAGGACAGGCAGAAGTCTTGATCGCTTTCCTGAACTGTTAAAAGACACAAAAGGGCGGATGGTCTCCACAACGTGTCTCGGCGAGCTAATACGGACAGTAACATACATACAGACTACAGATGGCGGTGGGAGTTGTAAACGATCATGGACTCATAGAGAGATTCCTTGGGTTCAAGCCCGGTTCCATTGTCACCAGGTGTATGAGCTCGGACAAATTCCTTTACCTCTCTGGGACTACTTACCTCTTGGGGTCTTTGGGAGAATTGCATGAGTAAGGATATTTAAAGCACTTTGAATGGCGGATGGCATAGAACGGGCATTAGTCCATGTCCGGCACCTGCCCTGGTCTGTATGGTGTCGCCAGGGCCCCAGTATTAAGTGCTAACTGGGTGTCAAGCGCTGGGCTGAGCGGCACATAGAAAGCCCCCCTCCTGAGGATGGTCTCATGGAATCCTCACATCATCTTGCAAGGAAATCCTTCTTCCTTTTCTACAGCAGAGCAATCTAATGATCCCAAACAACCCCGATATCACACCTCCACCTAAGTGGCAGGGCTGGATGCCAAATCTTGCCTTGTCTGGCTTTCAAAGCCTGGGCTCAGTAACAAGTAGAGAAACGATGCTGTTGGCATGCTGTTCTTCCAGATCCCAGGACAGGAGAAGTGCACACGCACACACGTGCAGTCTTCAAGTGAGAGACTGCCCCAGTGCCTGGGTCCTCTGCAGGGCGAACTGCAATCATTTCTGGTCTGAAAGGCACTTTCCCAGAATAGGGTTGACAGTCGTTTTGGAAATGACTCACACTAACTGAATTCTTGACATGGCGAGATGCTGGAGACATCGGATCCTTCTTTTTTTCCAGTTGCATGAAAACAAGAGGCTTTGCCAAACCAAAGCAGATCAAGCCACTGGGAAAAGCAAGCCTTTGTGTCAGGAGCTCTCTTTCAGCAACAAGGAAAAAATAACCTTAAACTTTTAGTTTTCAGAAGTCAGCGTCTGGGTCAGGGGTAACTAGCAGAGGGGGGTACGGGGGGATTTTTGCACCTGTCAGCAGTACAGCAATGATCCTTGCGGGGAGGCTCCTTGAAGGCAAAATAGAAAATATTTGCCAAAAAGAAGCAATGATAAGATTGTTCATCACACAGCTCCTCACCACCACCCGCCACCCTGCACACACCCTTCTCTCTTCTTACAATTAAAAGGCCTCAAATTTTCCATCACGCAGAAAATTGTTTTCTCTCCCCCTTTTCCCCTCTCCTCCTCCCTCCCATCCTTTCTCATGGTCTTTCTCTTCCGGGAAGAAATTCTCGAACGTCAGACCCTCAAGATCACCCAATACAGATCATCAACTTTAAAGTCAGGCAACGCTGGCTTTGAATGCTGATTACAGCACCTTATGCAAGTTGCTTAAACTCTCTGCGCCTCAGTTATCTCATCTGTAAAATGGGCTTTAAAATAATACCTACCAGATAAGTATGATAAAGCTGATGTCCACAGAGCACTGAGAAACCATCCTCTTATTGTTAATTTATCTTCTCAAGCTGAAGCTCCAGAAACGAGAAGTTGATTGGATGGTGTCCCACCAAAAGCCTTCAAATGTTCTGGAAACAGGCAAAAGCTCTGCATCCGACCAGCCTCCAGTCCACATCCCTGAGGATCTCTCTTTCTTTCCAAAGAGCCTCTCTCAGTGCTGAAGGACAGGATCCTTGCCCATACTATGGCCTGTTTTTGCCCACATGGCACCATTTCCCCAAATACTCTTCCCTCTCTTTTCTTAAAGGACACACACACACACACACACACCCCCAACAGGCATATATCCAAGGGCTTTTTTTTTTTTAAGTAGGCTCCATGCCCAGCATGTCCCGTCGCAGGGCTTGAACTCCTGACCCTGAGATCAAGACCTGAGCTGAGATTAAGAGTCAGATGCTTAACCAACTGAGTCACCCAGGCACCCCCAAGGGCGTTTGTTCCCAAATCATCCGCAGTGGTAATGACGATCATTCTGTAGCAGAAAGATCCCCGGACTGGGAGTGAGGAGGTCGGGGTCCTAACCCTACTCTGCCACTAAAGGAACCACATGTTTCTGGGGCTGTCACTCTGCCACTCTGTGCCTCGGTGTCTTCATCTGCTATGTCAGCAGGCTTGCCCTAATGGCAAGAAGAAGTCTCCCGGTGCATGGGTTTTATAGGGAAGATCTTCAGTCAGATGACACATTACAGTTTTTCAAGGACTTCCACATACCATATTTTGTGTTTTTAATCCTCCTTAAAACTCAACAATGTATGTAGGGTACTTGGCAGATAACAAATCTAAGGTACCTAGTGGTCGGGTAATTATGGGCAAACCATGACAGAGCAAAATGCCAAAACGGATTATCTCAACCTCTAGCTCTTCTGGCTCACCCTGCCCTCCTGGGGGTAGACGTCCGTCCCCAGTGAAAGGTCAAAGAGAACTGACAGGTGGGTAAATGTTGAAGAGGCTTTGTGCCCTTGGGGTCAGGGCTTCAAGGGTCCAGGCTGTTCCCTAAGTCCCTTTGATGGCCTTTTAAACATTTTTGGAGCCCAAGGCAGTGTTCCACTTAGCTCCAAACTCCAAGTTTGTCTGTTGCTTGGGCTTCTAAGATGGAAAACAGAGCCCACGGCAGCAGCTAAAACACTGCCAGATCGCTGGCTGGTCAGAGCAAAACTGACCTGAACCCTGGTTCTCTGCCTTCTTTCCAGAGCCTCGACTGCCCCAGTTCCGGGTCATGGTCAGGGGAAGGTGCTCCTCCCCACCACCCTCCATCCTCACTCAAGGCGATAAAGCCCACCCTCTGTTTAAGAAGTGGGATGGCCATAGAGATGCGTTCATAGCAATAGCTAATCATGCTGGGATAACCAAGCACTGAGCTCCACCGCCCCCTACTCACCAGAACAGACTGAGGGTCCTGCTGTCTGTGGACACTGTTATGCGCTGAATTGTATCCCCCCAAATTCTTAGGTTGACGTCTTAACCTCCAGAACCTCAGAATGTGACTATGTAGAGATCGAGCCTCTAAAGAGGTTAATTATGTTAAAATGGGGTCTTTTCGGTGGGCCGCAATCCAATATGACTTATAAGGAGAGGAAATCAAGATGCAGACACACACAGAGGGAAGAGAGAGGGTGGCCGTCTCTATAAGTCAAGGAAAGAGGCCTCAGGGAAAACCAACCCTGTCCATACCTTCATCTTGGACTTCTAGCCTCCAGAATCCCGAGAAAATACATTTCTGTTAAGTCACCCAATCTGTGGCAAGTTGTTATGGCAGCCTTAGCAAACCCATATGGGCCCCTGCTCCAGAATCATGGCCACCCCCCGCCACGGGCAGGACCTCCTGCTACCCACCCTGCCCAGGGCTGCTTCTGTATTTTCCAAACCTCCCTCCACCCCAGATTCATCAAGTCCTTGGGATGCAAAAAACTAGCTCCCCAAGCCCAGTCTTCCATTTTAGGGGCTTTGAGGAGTGCTAGTCTCTGCCTCAAAGTGGATGGAGGGAGGGTCAACTGCCCTTGAGGCTCCCAAGGGAAAGAGGGGAGAATAGGAAATACAGAGAAAACAACCTGATTGGTATTTTGAGTGAGAATCTTGTCCCACAGGTGACGACTGGGCTTCCACCCACTTCTGGCTGGGAGTCCTCAGCCAGACCACTCGTGTTGTGGTAACACGTGGGTGGAGGGGGCCCAGGGCCCAGGGGCACAGTGCTCTCTCAAGGAATGACCACAGGGTTTCTAGGGGTCAGGGGAGGACACCAAAATTTCTGGGAGAAGTTGAACCTGCACCGCTGTCTTGCTCTTAGAGGGTGCACAGACCCCCAAGTCCCACCTCAGATCCACAAAGCCCCCACCCCTGCCCCTGCTGGAAGGGAAGGGGGGCTGAGGGGAGGAAGGGAAACGCCCTGTTATACATGCTGTGTTTGTTCTGGGTCTGGCTATTGACGCAAGAGGCCTTATCATTGGGTCCTCAGACTGGGCTGGGCAGGGCAGATCTGAGAGTTAGGGAGATTTGTCCCCACTGGCCTGTGGGAGAGCAGAAAGGAGAGGGGGCAAAGAAGGCCACGGCAGAGCGAGCAAGAAGCTGCTGGTTGGGCCCACGATGAAAACACTCATTCTTTTGCTGCTGGTGCTCCTGGACTTGGGGCTGGCTCAACATCGGCTCCACAGGTAAGGCCACATCCCTAGCACTGCGTGTGGCAGGGGCAGCTGCCTGCCCTCAAGCTTAGCGCTGCCCTGGGAGAGGAAAGCTGATGGGGAAATGAAGAGGAGAAGAAACTGAGGGCTGGGGAAAGTGGCCATCTTGTGGTGGTCTTGACCCCCAGCCCACGACAAGCCATCCCTCTGCCCCACCTCTGATGGAACTGCCTGCCCAAGTCCCAGGGAGCCTCTCACATTATTAAAGAGCAGGAACCTGCAGCTTGGGCAAGTACTCGGAGCTCAAAGGACCGAGTACTTGCCCAAGGGACTGACCACGGCTGCCTCCAAGAGTCTCTGTCCCTTTAAATCAGCCCCTTATGAGGTTCATGCACAACTGCAGATCATTTTCCTGGAGGACCTCAAAGAGCTCATCTCTGAGAGGGAGGGCCACTTCAAGTCAAAGATTCTGAGACTCTCCAGGAGCAGAGACAAGACTGACAGGCGGGGGGCAGAGAGGGCACTAATTCTTGCCAAACTGTGGCCAATTCTGGCAACTCTGCTGCCTTGCAGATCTTCTCCTGTGTAATCTCCCAGGTTACCGCTGGAAAAATGGGCTGGGAGAGGGGAGGGTCTGCGAGAGGCAGAACTGCATCTCTGTCTCACACGGGGCTTTGTCCTCAGGGTGCCCCTCAGGAGGCATCAGTCCCTCCGGAAGAAGCTGCGGGCACGGGGCCAGCTCTCTGAGTTCTGGAAATCCCAGAATTTGGATATGATCCAGTTCACTGAGTCCTGCACGATGAACCAGGATGCCAACGAGCCCCTCATCAACTACTTGGATGTGAGGCATTCTGGGGCAGGGGCTAGGCAAGGGGGTGAGGGGAGGATGGCTTGGCCTCTGGGCGTGGCCAGTGTCAGGTCAGCAACAGTGAAGTGAAGGCCAGTGTGGATTTCTCCTCTAGGATAGCCCATAGGGACTGATCCCCTGGGTCCCCATGGATTTGACGGAGCAAGCCCCAGTGTGCCCAAATGTGTAGAGCTCTCTGCAAAAGAAATGGCATCCCAAACAGAAGGGCCCTGCTGTGTGTCCTTGGCCAAATGATTTAACCTTCACCAGCTTCCCTTCCCTGATTGTAGAACAAAAGGATTACTGCCTCTTCTGCCTTGCTCACAAAGGAATTATGAGGAATAACGCAAATGAGAGCTAAAGAAGTAGTAGAGGGTGGGAGATTTGATTTGATTTCCTCCCTTGTAGTCTTTGTCCGCTCATTCTACCTTCTGTTGCCACTCCCCCAGGCTCTGTAAGCTCCAGTCTGTGGCTATCCCGGGCTCTGGTCCCAGAGAGCTCTCCCTAGGCTCCCTGGTGAGCACCTTCCCCTTTCCTACCACCTTCACTCGGCTCCCTTCCCTCCCTCCCCCATAGATGGAATACTTCGGCACCATCTCTATCGGCTCTCCACCGCAGAACTTCACCGTCATCTTTGACACTGGCTCTTCCAACCTCTGGGTCCCCTCTGTGTACTGCACCAGCCCAGCCTGCAGTAAGTAGAGCCAGGATCCCCAGCAGGGAATGGCAGCTCCAGAAACTGGCCATGCATGCCACACCAGCTTCCCCTCTCCACCTCTGAGTCTGCCCTGGGACTACCTACGGTAGAAACAGGGCTGGGCCAGGGAGAGAGCTAAAATTTGATTGCTATCCAAGCTAGCAACTTTCGTACTGACCAGAATTAATAGGAGAAAACTCAGCCACTGAAAATACAAACTCAATACAAATCTTTGAATACTCCATGACTCACTCCCTTTGGAACACCCAAAAGAATGTGAGGGGGAACGTTCCATTCAAATGGCTGTTTCTGGGCAGGTAGGTGGGTTGGGTTCTAGTGCTGACTATTCACCCGCTTCAAGAGGGCTTGGTGGCCTATCCCAGGATATCAGAGTTGGGGCTGGTGGGGCACGATACAGGGGTGGGTCCGTTTGGCCAGAGGTAACTCAGGCGTCTTTGTTAGCATTAGAAAGGAAGAGCTAAAGAAAGATGTCTGAGTCTATGCTGGATAAGTTCTAGAGACACGATGTCTCAGAAAACCCCTAGATTAGGTGTCTACAGGTCGGGCAAGGAATTGAGAGTCATTGCCTGGAGTGGCATTTGTTTAATCCCTGGGATTCTTTTGAATGCCAGGCTCTGACCCCCACTAGTTGACAGAGACTTCTGCTGGCTCCTGACACATGACGCTTATCTCCGTGTGCCTCATGAGGTCACTGTGGGCGCCACGTTTGCCCAGGGATGACGAGTTGGTCACCAGTTAGGCCACCACATGTGGCTAGAGAAGAATGTAGTACCTCACTAAGGTGGGCCATGGCCAACCTTTCTGGAGGCCCCCACTCAATCTTGGGAGTTGAGGGAAGAGATCCTGCATCTGTGGGGTATCAGGGCAGGAAGGAAGGCAGCGAGCTGGTGGCCCAGGCAACAGCGGCATCCTTGCTTTTCCAGAGACACATGCCAGGTTCAATCCTTCCCAGTCCAACACGTACAGTGTGCTGGGGAGTCATTTCTCCATTCAGTATGGGACTGGGAGCTTGTCTGGAATCATCGGAGCTGACCAAGTCTATGTGAGTACAATTCCTTCATCTTTTCTCTTTTGGCCAGAAACTTGGGATACAGAATATTGTTCAGAGCCTTTAGGGGAATACTTTCAGATCTGCCTCAGGAAGAGGTGGAAACAAGGAGCTGACTTCCAGGGAAAGGGGGAAGCCTGGCCAGGCAGGAGTAGCACTCCCTGCTTGAACTAATGGCCGTGGGCCAGTCTGCTCAGGGTGCTGGGTTCTAGAATGGCAGCACGGAGGAATTCCACAGAGAAACAGTGCACAGAGCAGAAAGCCTGAGGGGGCAGCTTTTCAAGAGTGAGTTAAGGCAAAAAAAAAAAAAAGAATGAGTCAAAGGTGCTCTCAGTGCAATAAGGCAAGAAAAAAGAAACTAAGGGCATTAAGATTGTAAAGGAAGAAACTATGTTGTATTATTCACATATGACAAGATTCTCTATGTAAAAAATCCAAAAATATCTACAGACCATTGGAATTAATAATTATTTAACAAAGTTGCTGATTACTAGATAAACAAAATTGTATTTCTGAGTATCAGGAAAAACAAATGGAAAATAGATTTTTTAATGACATTACTTATAATAACACCAGAAACATCAAATACCTACAAATAAATTTAACAAAAAATGTGCAATATCTCCACTCCAAAACCTGGAAAACATATTGAGTGAAATTAAGGAAGATCTACATAAACAGAAATGACTCAGTATTTCATGACTCAGTATTATGGACAAGTTGAAGTTTTTTCAAATCGATCTATAGATTTTAATGTCACCTCAATCAAAACAACAGAAATTGATGAGCTAATTCTAAAATGTATATGGATATGTAATACACCAAGACAATCTAGATAAAGAAAAACACTACGAATATCAAGACCTATTATAAAGCTATAGTAATTGAGACAGTGTGGTATTGGCACAAGATAAGCAAAGAGACAAATGGAACAAAATGGAAAACTCAGAAACTACTCTGAATTCTATTGGCCATGAAACTGGCAGTGGAGGAAATGAGAGTGTGTTTATTAAATATGGTGCTACGTCATTTGGATATCCATATAGTTAAAAAAAAAAATCTGGACTCCGACCTCACACATTATCAAACTTCCAATACATTGTAGATATTTTACCTCTAGGCATGTGTCCAACAGAAGTATGAGTACAGGGGCGCCTGGGTGGCTCAGCTGGTTAAGCAACTGCCTTCCACTCAGGTCATGATCTCAGGGTCCTGGGATCGAGCCCCGCATCGGACTCCCTGCTCAGCAGGAAGCCTGCTTCTCCCTTTCCCACTCCCCCTGCTTGGTTCCCCCTCTCGCTGTCTCTCTCTCTCACACATAAATAAATAAAAGATTTTATTTATTTATGTGAGAGAGAGAGCGTGCGCGCACATGAAGGGGGGAGGGGCAGAGGGAGAAGCAGACTCCCTGCTGAGCAGGGAGCCCAGTGTGGGACTCGATCCTGGGACTCCAGGATCATGACCTGAGCTGAAGGCAGTCGCTTAACCAACTGAGCCACCCAGGCGCCCCAATAAATAAAATCTTAAAAAAAAAAAAGTACAACTGAATTTTCAAAAAAAAAAGAAGAAGAATTATGAGTGCATGTTCATCAAAAGCCATGTCCAAGCAGCACTGTTAACGACAGTCACTACAGGAAACAACCCAAATACCCATCGATGGTAGAACGGATAATGACGGTTATTCATACCACGGGATACTGAGGACATTGAACGAAATTTCAACATAGTACACTACATAATGTTGAGTGACAGAAGCCAGATAGAAAAGAATTAATCCTGTATGATTCCGTTTATGTAAAATTCAAGAAAAGGCAAAAGCAATATATGTTGGAAGCCAGCAGATGGTTGTTCTTGAGGAAAGGCACAACGATTAGCAGGGTGCGTGAAGTGGCTTCCGGTTTGGGAGCTTGCGGACCAGGCTGAGTTTGTGAAAATGCACCAAACTGTACACTTAGGATTTCTGTATTCAACTTCAATTTTTTTAAAAGTCTACATAAAAAAATTAAGGGTGTGGGAATGTGGTGAAATCACTGTGCTCATTTAATCAGGTTGGGTGGGGGAAGAATTCGCTTCAGACCAGAGGGAGAATCCGGGAATCTGAGACTGTACCAAAGCTCTCCTGAGCAGTTTTCTTTCGGGCTTTCTCCCATCAGGTGGAAGGACTGGTTGTGGCCAGCCAGCAATTTGGAGAGAGTGTCACGGAGCCAGGCCAGACCTTTGTGAACGCAGAGTTTGATGGAATTCTGGGCCTGGGATACCCCTCCTTGGCTGTGGGAGGGGTGACCCCGGTGTTTGACAACATGATGGCGCAGAACCTGGTGGATATACCCATGTTTTCTGTGTACATGAGCAGGTAGGCCTGGCAAGCCCACCAAGGTGAAAGTCAGTTACGACCACAGGGAGACAACATGGGTGCAGCTGAAAGAGCACTAGACTTAGCAGTCAAACACCTGGCTTGGATCTCTTGCTTGACCTATTACCAGCTGTGAGACCCTGGGCTTACCTTCTCTGGATATTGAGGAAATGGGGTTTGCCTCACTTTATAAACTGTACCGCACTGAACCAAGAGGAGGAATCTCTGGGGTTGGATATTCATTTGTGCAGGGAATAAATGTTTATCAAGCTCCTATTGTGTGCCGACCACAGTGCTGGGCACGGAGAGCAATAGAGAGACAAGGAAAACAGTCCCTGCCCTCAGGAAGCTTGATTCCTGGGGGAGGAGGCAGGAAAAAATTCCAAAGGAAGCTGACAATAAAATAATGGGATGTTAAAGGCATAATGAGATGCAGAATTTACATAAAATAGAATATTATTCAGCCTGAAAAAGGAAGGCGATTCCAACACAGGCTACCAGAGAATGAACCGTGAGGACCTTATTTCAAGTGAACCAAGCCAGTCACAAAAAGACAAATCGTGCATGAGTTCCCTTACACGAAGGCGCCTGGAGCGCTCAGATTCACAGGGACAGAAGGTAGAATGGTGGGTGCCAGGTGTGGGGGGAGGGGAAGGAAGCTGTTGTTTCATGAGTATAGAGTTGTGGTTTCACAGGATGAAAAGGTTCTAGAGACTGGCTGCACCACAGCATGAATAGCCTTCACACTACTGAACCGTACATTTAAAAATGGCCAATTTACGCAATTTTTAAAAAAATTGCCTCCTGCAGTTGGAAAAGGTCATGTGGCTCACCGGCCTCTGGCCACTCTTGCCTGGGATCCTGAAAGGGTCATCTCACCTTCACCCCTACATAGGACGGAGATTTCTGACCTTTCTAACTCCTCCCCGGCATATCTGGTCTCAGCTTGCCCTGTTTTCACGCAAGCCCATTGCCCTTGTTTTCCACTTCCACGTGGAGAGCCTTGAATTTCCTTTATTAAACTGCACGGCTGTAGTTGGGACCAACCCCCGGGGCAGAACCGTGAGCAAGAGGGCAGGTTGCCCAGACCCCTCTGCTGCCCCCCTGCTCCCTTGCAGCCTGGAAAGACAGGGAGGAGGGTGGGAAAGAGCAAAGGCTTTGCCGTCTGGCTGACACGGACTGACGCCCCCAGTCTGTTTCCTCAAATGGGCACAAGGTTGATGTAAGAAACAAATAGGATTAAACAGGTAAAATTCTTCGCCCAGGGCCCTGCCAAAAGGCCGTCAACTAACGGCGGTTCTCCCCCCCACCTCCCTAAGTCTGCTTTCCCAAGATGCCCCCAGTACCCGGTTCCTTCCCCCTTTACCACCATGCCTCTCAGGGCCCTGAGTTTTGTATTTTTCTGATCCTTTTCCTCCTAAAAATGAATCAGTTTCATGTCCTATTTCCCCAGAATCCTGTTAGGTGCCAGATCACACTCTGAAAAATCAACACCAGTGAAAATTAATAAATTTTCAAGTTCTCATAAGTCGTGTTGCATTCCCATTAGCTTCCTCACCTTAACACGACGGAGTGAATCATATGGAAACTCCAGGCACCACCAAAACCATAGTGGGAAAGATACTTGGTGGAAAAGGCTTTTTGGGGATGCATAAGTCACATGGTGTGTGCATACCCCAACGGTCCTAGCCTTGGTTCTTCATGAGTTCTGCATGACCAGAGTAGTTGTCCCCATCGACCTCCTCCCTAGCCCTTTTATCCAAGAAGCAAGAGGACATTCACAAATCATCAAGCAGAGCTATTTCTATCTTCTGTCCTTCTGCCCCCAAAAGCCCAGGTCAATCAACTTGCAGTAGCTGGGAGCCCTGGTCTCAAAGCCCAGGCTGATATTTCTGCCTATCGGGGTACTTGGTGTCCATGACCAGCTTGTTCCTAGGGTACCCCAGTGGCCCTTCCCTGACAATCTGTCCTTTTTTCTTTCCCTGCAGTGACCCAGAGGGTGGTGCAGGGAGCGAACTCATTTTCGGAGGCTATGACCACTCCCATTTCTCGGGGAATCTGAACTGGGTCCCTATCACCAAGCAAGGCTACTGGCAGATTGCCCTGGATGCGTGAGTATTCTCCACAAAGTAGTTAGGGTACAGGCAAGAATTCAAGACAGGCACAAGGCCAGTTGAATTGAAAAAAAAGTGTGATTGAATTGACCTGAATCAGTGTGCTGGTCCCTGGGGGAGGAGCCTGAGGGCTCGCCGTGGGAGGCTGGAAGTGTGGAGGTGCTGAGCAAAGGTGGAGGAAGGGGCCGCGGTTGCCAGGGCAACAGGCACGAGGTACCACGTCTCAGCTTCCCTCCTGGTACGCGTGCTGTGCCCGCAAGTCAACAGACAATAAATAAAAATCCTCTGCCAATTACTTGGGGCTCATTTAACGTCAATTCACACACAGGACCAGGGGTGGGTGACATAGGGGTACGGGAGTGACCTGGACTCAGATTTCGCCTCCACGAAGCATGTCCAGAAGATGAGACACATACACACCACTATCATTGTAAGGTGGAGGTGATCAGTGTTCCACAAGCCGTGCCACCGGAGTGGCCTGGCAGACAGGGCAAGACAGCTTCTATCTGAAGAACTCCTCAAGCAAGGGTTTCATGAAGTAGGTGACATGGACTGGGCCTTGACATACATACATGCAGACGTGCGTGTGTGTGTTTGGGCATGGAGCAATCAGGGACATGGGACCAGATGCCTGTCACATACTGAGCACTGTGTCAGATAATGCAGGAATTTAAAGAAATGCAACTCAGGTTTCAATTCCGCCAAGAATAAGCTTCTGCAAGGTGAGGGCATGTGCTAGTCACTGGGGATGTAACAGCGAAAATCATCAGTGCTCAGTCTACTGAGGGTTTTTCAAGCCAGAGGGACTTACCCATTTATGGATCATGATCCCATTTTAGGGGATCATGACGTGCATTTTTAACGAAATGGAATAAAATAGAAAATATCAGAGTGCACTTCACATACTAAGGTTGAGCCCTGTTTCATGACATTTTTATTTCATGTGCGTGTGTGTGTGTATGTGTGTGTGTACTGGGTCCAAAAGTAAATGTGTTTTCTGGTATGGATCTCAGTCACAGAAAAACAGAAATACGGATGTGTGAGACGGTCAAACTTGAAATCATTTGTATTTGAAAGCCCAGCGGGGGGTGAGAGCAGCTGGGGAGGCTGGGAAACTTCAGGGCTGAGGGGAAGGGGGACAGCTGGGAAGGGGGTGGGGGCGGGGGGTTGGCTGATGACATTTTCTTTGTCCTCAGAATCCAGGTGGGAGGCGCCGTGATGTTCTGCTCTGAGGGCTGCCAGGCCATTGTGGACACAGGGACTTCCCTCATCACAGGCCCCTCAGACAAAATCAAGCAGCTGCAGAAGGCCATTGGAGCCGAACCCATGGATGGAGAAGTCAGTGCCACCTGGGGTAGGGAAGAGGCAGGAGCAGGGGAGCGGGGAGGCCTGTAAATGGGTCCTCTGTGTTGTGTTTTAGTATGCGGTGGAGTGTGCCAACCTCAACGTCATGCCGGATGTCACCTTCACCATCAATGGCGTCTCCTACACCCTCCAACCAACTGTCTATACCCTGGTGGTAAGAACTGTTTCCTTATTCTGCAAGTCATAGGGCCTTCCCCACGAGCCCACCACTTCCTCTTTTCAGTCACCTACACCCAGGCTGCGTCTGCCCCAAGCCCCGTTCCCATCTTCTCCCGCACTAGGTGTTCCCTCTAGAAAGGACAAAGCTGCCTGTGGGGGAAAGACCCCCGGGCTGGTTCTCTCTCCATTCCCGTCCAGCCATGAAGCAGCAGCAAACCTTGGACAAGCCATCTAGTGAAGTTTGCCGACATTGTCACGTAGGACTTTTCAACTAACCAAGTTTAATCCTTCAAACACCCAGTAAGATTGGATATTATTATCCCATTCTGGGGATGAGGATATTGAGACTCGGAAAGTTAAGAGGCTCGAGGTATGAGCTACTTGAGGAGGAGGTACGGAATGAGGTTGTATCTTCTCACGTTCAGATTAACGTTCTCCTCAAACCAGAAAGGGCCTTTTATTGCAGTAGGTTCCTAAGTTTGTAGGGCGAGGTAGAAAGGGAGTTCCTGGGGGAAATCTATGATCGATTCACACCACAGTTGGCCCAGATTTTCAATATCACATGCAGTTCCTTGGTGATACTCAACACACTAACTTTACCGGAGAGTCACCCACAGCACCAGGGTGATTGCGTCAGAATGGAGGTGCTGAGGTGTGGAGCACTTTAGGGACTTACCTACCCCCCGCAACACACACCTTGATCTCCATGAACCCTTTCCCCAAGCCACCAAGCATAAACAGACAATGCAAGTGAAAACAGATGTTCTTTTAAAGTTTTTATTTAAATTCCAGTTAGTTAACATACAGAGCAATATTAGTTTCAGGTGTGCAATATAGTGATTCGACACTTCCACACAGTGCCCGGTGCTCATCACAAGTTCCCTCCTTAATCCCCACCTCCCCTCTGGTGACCAGCAGTTTGTTCTCCATAGTTAAGAGTCTGTTTCTTGGTTTGTTTCTCTCTCTCTTTTCCCCTTTGCTCATTTGTTTTCTTTCTTAAATTCCACATATGAATGAGATCATATGGTATTTATCTTTCTCTGATTGATTTATTTCACTTAGCATTATACTCTGTAGCTCCATCCACAACATTGCAAATGGCAAGACTTCATTGTTTTTATGACTAAGATTCATATATATATATCTCCCACATTTTCTTTATCCATTCATCAGTCTATGGACATGGGCTGTTTCCATAATTTGGCTATTGGCTATTGTGGATAATGCTGCTATAAACATCAGGATGCATGTATCCCTTTGAATTAGTACTTTTGTATTCTTTGGATAAATACTTAGAAGCGCGATTGCATAAAAATCCTAGAAGCGAACACAGATTGTAACCTCTTTAATACTGGCCATAGCAACTTCTTTCTGGATATGTCTCCTGAGGCAAGGGAAACAAAAGCAAAAATAAACTATTGGGAACTCATCAAATAAAAAGCTTCTGCATGGTGAAGGAAACAAAACTAAAAGGCAGTCTGCAGAATGGGAGAAAATATTTGCAAATGACATATTCCAATAAAGGGTTAGTATCCAAAATATATAAAGAACTTAAAAAATTCAACACCCAAAAAACAAATAATCCAATTAAAAATGGGCAGAAGGCACAAATAGAAATTTTTCCAAAGAAGACATCCAGTTGGCTAACAGACACATGAAAAGATGTTCAACATCACAGATCATCAAGGAAATACAAATCAAAACTACAATGAGATATCACCTCACACCAGTCAGAAGGGCTAAAATCAACAAGGCAAGAAACAACAGGTATTGGCGAGGATGTGGAGAAAGGGGAACCCTCTTACACTGTTGGTGGGAATGCAATGTGGTGCAGCCACTCTGGAAAACGGTATGGAGGGTCCTCAAATAGGACTACCCTATGGTCCAGTAATTGCACTACTAAGAAAACAAATGTTTCACAGCTTCGTGTCAAGCCCCCTAAGCTTCTCCAACAAAGGGATTCTGGAGCTGCCACTATGAACACCAAACTGGGGACAAGCTAGACACTTTAACTGTGTCAAGCTCGGTCAGCCTATATACCCTTTGGCATTCCGGTACCCTCATACTCTCCCACCTGCACCCTATGTGAGTCCCTGCTCACCCCACTTCCTTCCCTATGCCCAGCGTGGTGCCCTTGTCCTTTTCTGCTGGCAGATTTCAATCAGAGCCACCTCAGTCTGCCAAGAACGCTGTAACAGCAGTGCATGGTTATCCCCTTCCTCTCAGGAAGGTGCTTTAAGCTCTCTGCAAACTTCCCAGACCCTCATCAGCAACCTCAAATCTCAAATGGTTGTTGGAAAGCCCACACCCGCCTGGTAGACCCCAAGTCTTTGCCAAACTAAAAAGTAAGGTGGGGGGACGTTACACTCTCCTCACAGGACAATGGATGCCTACTTGCCTTATACCTAAAAAAGGATTCTTCCCCAGAACATCAAGAAAAGAGCAGTGTAATTTCTCTCCCTTAAAAAATTAAGTTGAGCTTCGCTAGAAACTAAAGAAAGCAGAACTTAAGCCAAGATCTTCTAAAACCAAACCTTTTGCTCTTGCAATCATGGAGCAAGGTTTCACTTTTCCCAGTTGTAAAATGGGAGGCAGGGAGCATGTATGACAGATGAACAGTTCTTAAAATTGTAGAACTTAGAAGCCCAGGTCCACATATACAAAACGGTGTGAACACAAGTGGAGGTGTATGAAGCGGAAGGAAGAACCAACCAGCCAACATCGTGACCGACCAAGGCCGCTTGGTATAGTCACCATCACTACCACACGGTACAGCCTCCAGGCAGCCCTACTTCCCTTTCTCCCTCTATGTCACTTACACCTTCTTTCCCACCCCAGGACTTTGTGGATGGAATGGAATTCTGCAGCAGCGGCTTTCAAGGGCTTGACATCCAGCCTCCCGCTGGGCCCCTCTGGATCCTGGGCGATGTCTTCATTAGGCAGTTTTACTCAGTCTTCGATCGTGGGAATAACCGTGTTGGGCTGGCCCAGGCAGTCCCCTAAGTCGCGGCCTTGTGTTTGAGCCTGGCTGCCTGACACCCCTTAGAAATCCAGCTGGGCCCGTTCGGTTGGGGCATTCTTCACAATGGTCAAAAAGTCATTTTCGGGAGGATACAGTTGTTCTAGAGCTGCAACTTGAATTGGGTCCAAATAGAGCATGAGAACACACACCTCACACACACCACATACACCACCTCTACCGCCATCATGATGGAAGAATTAAGTTGTATGCCCATACTTTTTGTTGCTTGTTGCTAACATTTTCTTTCGGCAATCTCCAGACATGTACACAAGCAGAGATTATAGCACAATAAATCCCCACGCAGCACCCTCCCCCCCCACCTTTCATAACTCACCTGCACGTGGCCAGGCCTGTTTTATCTGCTTGCACCACCACCCTCTGCTACCCAGCCCACCTACCTGCATTATCCCGAAGCAAATTCTTAGCATCACATCATAAATCATCACATCCAAGATTTATCCATAAATCCTTATAATATTCTTAAATAGGCAATCAGTGTTCAAATGTTCCCTATTGTCTGGGAAATGTTGGGTCATTTTTACCAGTGACTTGTGTGTATTAGGATGCAAATAAAGTCTTCAAATTGCGTTTATTTGAACTGTCTCTATGTCTCTTTCCACGTGTAGAGTTCACCGCATTCTGAATTTTGCGGGTTGAAATCCAGAGGTATCATACAATGTGGTTCTGAGTCCATCTTTCCTACAAAATGGCAGTTGGCTCTAGAGCCTGGTTTTGTGGCAAGAATATTTCATCCGTAGTGCTGGGTACATCCCACAGTAGCCCATCAGGAGGTAGATCATGCCACAAGGTTAGAACTGACGAGTGGGTTCGGGAGCTGTTAGGCTCATCCATCCATCCATGACCAATTTCCTTAAGCATTTTACCCAAAGGTTTCGGCAACCACTAATTATCATTGCTTAGATCCAAGCTATCATTAGGGCTGCAAAATAGAGATTTTTTTTCTAATTCTATTTTTCCCTCCTGTGTTTGTTAGCCAGAGTTCTTCTATTCAAAAACAAACAAACAAAAGCAAAAACAAAAATCAAAAAAACCGTTCATCAACAATTTGCTTACTATTAGGTATAGTTCATACAGGAAAGGCAAGCTTACTTGGCTTTTTCCCTTTATTTAGCAGCTTTCAGAAAAATGAGTGTGATTCAACTTAATGCAGTTTTTTCAATATTCAAAGCACTCCACACTTAGCCTGCAGGTGCCCCTTCAGGTTAGTTTCTGGGAACTTTTGACTTGACCCCAACACAAAAAGATGTTCCAAGCCTGTTCCCAAGGAGTCCTGGTTCCTGGCTGTGGGCTCATAATTTTGTTGTAAATGAAAATATTTCAGAATGTCCAAGGAGATGGAAGGGGGGAAGGGGCTCTGAATGAGCCCTTTTCTCTTATGGGGCCCCAGGGCCCATCCTGAGGGAGCTGACATGGTGAATCCGGGTCCGAGTTGATCCCCATTCTGGTGGGATCTATTGCCACCAGAAACAACAGGTCTTTCTTTTCCTTCCTTTTGTTCTTGCACTTTGCAAAATGCAAGTATCTTCAGGGTTTTCCTTATTATAAAATATGTGAAAGTCCTCCATGATCCTTACCCTCAAAGATAAGCATTATTATTACTTTGAAGTTGCTTAACGCACATTGACTTTTCCTTTGAATATACAAATAGTGATAGCCATAGGTAAGGAATTTTTTTTTCCTACAAAAAAGGGAATCATAGGGGTGCCCGGGTGGCTCAGTAGGTTGAGCGTCTGCCTTCAGCTCGGGTTGTGATCCCAGGGTCCTGGGATCGAGTCCCGTGTCGGGCTCCCTGCTCAGCAGGGAGTCTGCTTCTCCCTCTCCCTCTGCCCCTCCCCCTGCTCATGCTCTCGTTCGCACTCTCTCTCTCTCTCTCAAATGAATAAATAAAAAATCTCTTCAAAAAAGAAAAGGGATCATACTACATATACTTGTCTCTAAACTGCTCATGTAACAGATTCCACATCAGCACAGTCAGCTCTTTCCTTGTAACATCTGCATGGTGTCCATTTATTCATCAAATCCTCTCCTAATGAACATTAGATTCATTTTGGTTTAATTCAACCCAATCCCATAAATATTTATTTTGTGCCAGGCACTAAGGGAGTTACTCTAAGACCCTCAAGATCGGTAGGACAGATCCCAACTGTCACTTTTGGCACAGAGGTCGTGGAAAACACATCAGGCTTGCAGTCAGATAACCTGGATTCACATTTGTGCCCTGCCCCAATCACTTTGGTGACCTTGGCTAGTTAGTTCATGTCTCTGAGATGCCTACCTCACAGAGCTATGGGGGAGAGTCAATGAGTTTACCTGGATGGAAGCACTTAGCTCATAATGTTAGCTCCCCCCCCCCGCCTTTAAGTATAAGGTCAAGGTAGATCCCAGCTTCACACATACACACATGCTTTTCTGGTTTTGCTTGCTTGCTTGCTTGCTTGCTTTCTTTCCTTTTTTCTTTTACTAAATTATTACATCCAGAGTTAATTCAGAACAGCCTGATCCAAATAAACCATCAAAGCAATATAACAGAGCAGTTAACATCACAGGCTCCGGAGTCACACAGGCCTGGGCTTGATTCTTAATCCCAGTTGTGGGAACTCTGCGCCTGTTTCTTCACCTGTAAAATGGACATGATAACAGTAACTATCTCATAGGTTTATTGTGAGGATCCAATAGCTACAATGCATATGCAGAAACACTTAACTAGTTTGTGTGCCTCTGCTCATCACACAGGGACCAGACCCACACTCAGCCTGGACAAATCTCACACAGGGTAGAAGGGCCTAGAGTAAAAAAGCTTTATGATTTCTCCTCTAAAACAAAGCACCCAAAAGCCATGTGGGAACGAACTGGTAGATAGCATCGCTGCAGGCTTTCTCCTTAAAGGTGATCTCTGCACAGTGGGCTACCCTGATGGATTGCATGTGCAGCCAGGTCCCTGTGGGTCCAGGAGCCTGAGAGCTGGAGGCCTGGGCATTGAGGGTGATGCTTAATCCGTGCACGCAGGAAGTGAGAGCAGGTGGGAGGCTGCCCAGAGCCAGTTCTGCTCTAAGCACGCTGGTCTCTCGAGGCAGAAGTGATGCTTTCAGTCCTTGTGGACTAAACTCTGCTGGCTCTGCACCTACTTAGCCTTATTAGGTGCTGTGAGTTTTCCAAAACTGACCTTCGCTCTTTGTGACCTTCACATCAGTGATGTTAGCCCTGAAACTCAGGTCTTTGTCCCATGTCCCATGTCTCACCCTAGGTCACAAACCTCTCAGTGATGGGCCAAGAGCTTTGGCCAAGCTTCGTTGCACCCTGGGAATTTGTTAAAGGATGTATATTCAATTCCCTGGGGGTGCCATGAGCAAGTACCACAAACTGGGTGGCTTAAAGCTACAGAAATGGACTGTCTCACCGTTCTGGAAGCTAGAAGTCCAAGATCGAGGGGTCAACAGGGCCATTATCTCTCTGAAGCTCGTAAGGGAGAATCTTCCTTACCTTTTCCAAGCTTCGGGTGATGGCTGGCAGTCCTTCACGTTCCTCGTGTTATAACAGTGACACTTCAATCTCTGCCCCGTCGTCCACTGTGCGTCTGTCTCTGTGTCTCTTCTAAGGACACGAGTTGTATTGGCTGAGGGCCTCCCTACTCCAGTATGAGCTCATCCCGACTTAACTAATTGCATCTTCCAAGACCCTCTTTCCAAATAAGGTCATTCTGTGGGACTGGGGGTTAAGGCTTCAACATATATTTGGGGGAAACACAATTCAACCAGTAACAGAGGCGTCGTTAACCAGCCACTCTATTTGATTTTCGGCTTATTAAAGTCCTTTCAGGAGATTTTGGTATTTTGTCTTTCTTCCCTTTCTTCTCTTTATTTTCCCCCCTCACACACACACACAAAAAATCTGTAAATTGGACCGAGCAAGTTTTATTACCCTGTTTTCTAAATGAGGAAATTGGAGTGATGAAATAATGAAATGATTTGTCAAAAGTAGAGTGAAAGTAGAATCCACGTCTCCTGGCCCCTCACCCCTGCTTCTAATTTTTTTTAAAGATTTTATTTATTTATTTTGCAGAGAGAGAGAGAGAGAGCACAAGCTGGGGGAGTGGCAGGCAGAGGGAGAGGTGGACTCCCCGCAGAGCAAGGAGCGATGCGGGACTCGATCCCAGGACCCTGGGACCATGACCTGAGCCAAAGGCAGATGCTTCACCCACTGAGCCACAGGCGTCCCCCCTGCTTCTAATTTACACCCCTTCCCCCAAGCCCAGGTATCTGTCAGTTCAGGATGTCACCAGGGCAAGGATGGCAGGTAGATTTTGGTCGGTCCCCCCAAATATTTACCTTTTAAATAATATTTACCTTTTAAAATAAAAACGGATTTGCTGCTGACAAGTCAATGGTTGCTGATCCCAAGAGGCTCTAGATGGCTTCCTTCTGTCTGCTCCTCTATGGAAAGAAGACCCTGCTAGGAGGATTTCTGGGAACCTGCTATGTCTGGGCTGGGCATCACCTCCTTTGAGGAGTCGTCCCTCTCCCAGTCTATGTGAGCCTGGCGGGCTGGCAGTCCTGTCATCAGCACCCACATTACAGGGGACCACACAGGCCTCAGTCACACCCACCAGACTCTCTCTCTCTCCTGGGAAGCTGAATGTTGAGTGGGCCTCACAGGGAGGACGGGTGTTGGGGGCCTGGCAGGCACACTGAGAGATAGCTCCCGAGTCCCCAGTGCTGAGACCACCCCGGCAACCCTGCCTCTGTCCTTCCCAAGGTCCAGTTGTCCATCTCTTCCTGCTGCTTCTGTTGTTCTCAGCTGAGGAGCTCTGGCCCATGCATCCCGCTGTCGGAGGGTGACCAGATGACTGTCCTGCCGTGAGCATCAGAGGTCTCGGGCCTGTGAAGCCTGATCCCTTCTCTAAGTGAAGCTCCAGGTCAGGGCTCAGCCACCTGGCTGGGGAGCTCATCCGGAAGAACTTGTGCCCATGAGGAGAGTAAGGGGAGAGGAGACATGTGAGACCACAAACCTAGGCTGTGTGAAAGACATGCAAGGCCAGGCCTCAGGACCAGAATATGCTTCTATTCCTCAGCCTCAACATCTGCCTCTTGCTTTTTCAACACCTGCCAGGTTATGATGTAACACCAACTTCTGTAACAGATAAACACCCCGAATCACAGTGTCTCAACGCAATAAGAGTTTCTTTCTCACATGAAGCATCCAGGTAAAGAGTCGCACGATTCAAGAACGGGGATCCCTTCTGTCTTGTGGTTCCCACAGCCCCTAGGACCTCAGAGTTATTCTTTGTGTCCCACAGACAGGGAGAGTGGCCGATCCCGCAACATGTGTTAACACACCAGATCTGAAGGAGGCTAAGGGGCCAGCAGGACATTTCCTCTACATCTATTCAACTTGAGCTCCATGAGGGCAGAAGCTCTGTCTGGTTCACCGTTCTATCCACTGGCTCACCCGTAACCCACAGCCACACCTTATCTGCTGGGCTGCAAAAGCCTTGTAGCAGTGGCCTGAGGTGTGAGGTGACGTGGGGGTTGTCTCCATTGCTCAGACCCACATGGAGGCGCCTCATCTCCTAGGTGAATGTGACTACTACACATTCACAGCAAGCACAGCTGCTGCCCGGTTCCCCAGGGCATCGTCAGCAAGGCCATGTGGACGGGGCGCAGCTCAGAGTGGCCCCATGACAAGGTGGCGGGGTGGCAGGTGAGCTCGAACTATCTGCCGGTTCCTGCTCTCTCCCGTCCCCATTGGTGAGAGTCTTGCCCACGCTCACCGGGTCCCTGCACTTCCGAAGTGTACTCCTGGCCTCTCCAGGAGGCTGCTTGCAGGCTCCTTGACCCGCGGTGGTAGCGCTCATGGGTTTGAGACCAGGAAAACGGCAGGAGCCATCACCAGAATCGCTCTGGCCTGACGTGAGATGAGGGGCTGGGGCTGGGTGGGCGGATGGGGGTCAGGGCCAAGCACCGAGCCTGCGCCCGGCACCATGCGGTGGTCTGGGGACAAAAGCATGAGCAAGACAGGGAGAGTTCGCCCCGGAAGACCTTCATGGGTGCCACGGAGATGTCCTGCTGACATCTCAACCTCAGTTTCGACAAAACAGAAGCGCCCCCATCCCCTTCCGATCTCACTGTTTCCCCTCTCAGCTAGGGCAGCGGCGTGCCCTCGGTTACGCAGCTCAGAGAGCACAGCCCCAGCTCATCCCTCCACCTGCCCCGCACTCCTTCCTACGCCCCCAGCACATCTTCCGTCATAATTAAGATTTACTGAGAGCTCGGGGCACCTGGGTGGTTCAGTCCATTTAATACCCGACTCAATTTCAGCTTTCGTCATGGTCTCGGAGTCGTGGGATGGAGCCCCACATCAGGCTCTGTGCTGGGTGTGGAGCCTGCTTGGGATTCTCCCTCTTCCTCTCCCTCCGTCCCTCCCCCACTCATGTGCTAGCTCGCTCTCTCTCTCTCAAAAAAAATAATAATAATAATAATAGGGGCGGCGGGTGGCTCAATCGTTAAGTGTCTGCCTTCAGCTCAGGTCGTGATCCCAGGGTCCTGGGATCGAGCCCCACATCGGGCTCCCTGCTCCGCGGGAAGTCTGCTTCTCCCTCTCCCTCTCCCCCTGCTTGTGTTCCCTCTCTCACTGTGTCTCTCTCTCTCTGTCAAATAAATAAATAAAAAATCTTAAAAAATAATAATAATAACAAAATCTATTTAAAAAAAAAAAGATTTACTGAGAGCTAACTGCCAGGAGTGAGCAAAGGAAGGGTGTCTTGCTGCCCACTGAACACTCAGGGCCCAGCTCGGTGCCTGGTGCACAGGAGAGCCCCTGTAACATCTGCCAAATGACCCAACAGTCAGGGATTTTGAATCTTCACAACTGCCACGTTGGTGCTGTCGCAAAACTGCCCCTATGACTTGTTTCCTTGTCCCCATGTCCCTGGTCATTACCTTTCACCAGCTGTATTTCAGGATCATCCTGATGCTCTGATTCTGGTCTCTCCTCCTTCCAGACGTATTTCTGAAACCCAGCTGGAATCACACCCTTTCCCTTGCTCCCAACTTCCCAGTGGTCCCACAGCACACGGATGGAATCCAAGCTGACATGAGGGCTCTCTAGGGCTGTGCCTCGGTTTGACTTCCTGTCCTCCGCTCACAACTATTCTGCTCCGGATCAAACCCAACCATCCCCATTTTCTCACTCACACGCTTTTGCTCCAAGGAACACTTCTAACCTGTTCACCAGAGGAGTAGTTTCCCCAAAATCATCCCTTTTACAACAATTGTTAAAATTCTGGTGAAGAGGGTGCCTGGGTGGCTCAGTTGGTTAAGCGACAGCCTTCGGCTCAGGTCATGATCCTGGAGTCCCGGGATCGAGTCCCGCATCGGGCTCCCTGCTCAGCGGGGAGTCTGCTTCTCCCTCTGACCCTCCCCTCTCTCGTGCTCTCTCTCTATCTCATTCTCTCTCTCAAACAAATAAATAAAATCTAAAAAAAAAAATTCTGGCGAAGAAATGTTAGACACGGTGCCAGGAAAAACCAGATTGACATTGCTGTCCTGCGGGTCATCAGCCCTGACTCGGAGCCTCCTTTGTGCACTCTCCTGCCAAACAGACAGTCGGCACCTCCTTCCCTCCATCCATCCACAGATCACTTCTTACGTTGAACTTGACTCTCTCCTCTGCCGACCACAATCTGCACATGTTCGTACCCTGTTGTCCTTCAAGCTCCAACTTCAAATCCCTCCTTTCCACAAAGCCTTTTCCTCCTATAAATCCTCCACAACCCTGTAGCTGCATTTCTTATATCATTATTTGTACTGTGTCTTATTTCCACTGATTAAATGCAAGTATCTCTCTTGTGTCCCCCAAAGGTCTGGACATACTCGGATGATTGGATGAATGCATGCCAGAGGGAAAGAAGGAAGGAAATTCAGTGAAGGCAGGGTCAGGGCCGCCCCTGCAGGCGAGAGGCTGGTCATCATTTTCCACTGGGACATGTGTCAGAGGAAGAGAAAGGGAAGTTGCTGACCTTTGATCCGTGTAGACAGAAGAAGTGAGAACTAAAGCCTGAGGGTGGCTTTCAAAGGTGTTAAGGCCGGTTCTGCAAACATCCTCTGAAAGTCTAAGCTTCAGTCCTGTGTTCAGAGACTGTAAGGACTAGGCGAGGGTAGTTCACTTCCCCTCCCCAAAAGCACCCACAGAGGCAGACCCTGTGGCTGGCGACTTTCACATGTTCTCTGCAAGAGGCTCACATATGCCTCCACGCTCTACAGGGGTTCCTCCTCATTCTCTCTCGCTCTCACCCACACACAACACGTTCATTGAAAACCTGGTCTCAGGAATTCTACTCCAAAAATCAATATGGCACTGCATGTTAACTAACTAAAATTTAAATTTTAAAAAAAGGAAAAATTAAAAAAATAAAACCTGGTCTCAGAAAAGTAGAATATAGGGAATTTAAGAACAAATCAGACGTCATACACCAGTGGTTATCCTGAGGGTGGATGGATGCACCCTTTCCCAAGCAAACAAAGCACCATATGATGGGTAAACGTGCCCTGGAATTTTTCCAGCATGGTGCCCCCTGTCTACTAGCGCACTTCAGGGAGATCAGCCGTGCCCTCCCTCCGGGCACATATGTTAACTGGAACAAGCGGGTGAGGTTCAGCTGGAACTTGTGTCCCACTGAAAACTCCTGACCCAGGCCTGTCCCTGGCACTGTGTGTGGCCAGGTGTGGGGTTCGAGGTTACTAGCTTGGCCTTCAGGGAACGCAAGTCCGGCTGACCAGACGGACGTAGACAGTAGCAATGGGGCGGGGCCAGAGGCTCAAAGGACACAAGGAAGAATGAGCTGATATTGAGGCTCATGAAACAAAGGGACAGCCCACCAGGCAGGAAAGAAGGAACATGGGGACGGAAGGCTACATCGAATGTGTTAGAAGCCTTAAGGAGAGCCCTGGGGAGCTGGGAACCCATTTAATTTGGGCTTGTCTAAACTCACTTTATTCCCCCTTTTATGTGCCAACCATCATTACTCAGGGCATGGTTCCAGCAACTCAAAGGAATACCGAACTTAGCTGCATGCTAACAGTACTGAAAATAACCGTAGTCTCTTTTAGTACTTCAGGTGGGGCCACTCATCTTCATCTGAGAGCCCAGGGAGATGTCAGGACTTGCCTCCCTGTCCTAAGACTGGTGCGTGCGTGCGTGCGTGCGTGCGTGGCAAGGTGGTATGATGCGGTGGGTGTACAGTACTAGGGTGAGGACCAGACTGTCGTCCTGCCAGGCTGGTGGTGGGACCGAGTCTACTGCACATATGAATCTAATACTTCCACAAACAGAAGGTCCCCTTCACTGGGGGGCTTCCAGCAGCCCCAGAAGCAGTTCCTAAACCAGCTAGAGGTTTTGCATGGTGCCCACTAACCTGCATGTTGTCCTGCAGGCTCTGACCCACACGCTCCCACCCTCGAGCCTTCCATTCCTTGTTCCTCCCCACCCTACCCCGGGGGGGGGGTGGGAGGCAGCATCCTGTAAACCCAATTCTCACAGGGCCCACCCCATTGAGTGAGCTCTGAAGCCAAGCTTCACATTGCACCCCACCCCCTCCACCCACACAGCTGAGCTCACCAGGGCCGGCCTCTTTTGCAACTTTCCCAAGTCTGTGCATGAGAGGGAGAGGAGGGAAACAGAAGGAAGTCGCTTGGCCTCAACAAGCTGTTCTGATCCAAAGCCTTTTTCCTCTGAACCAGCTGAGAACTTCGCTCTACGAGGAGACCGCCGGACTCAGAGAAAACGCCGCCTGCCCTCGGAGGCCAGATGCTAAGCGGCCACAGCTGTAAGTGCCCTGGAAGTTTTTTTCGGTTCTTCTGTCTGTCCCAGCAACCCCCAGAGGTACTGGGGTTTGGGGGTGGGGTGGGGGGGGAGTAGAGGCAAGGCATGCAAGGATGAGGCTTAGAATCTGGCAGCTTCAGGGCTTAGATCCAACCCCAAGACCCCCCACGCCAGAGAAACATCTAGGGCATGGCAGCAAGCCAGGCAGGAAGGACTTCCCCGCCCAGCCCAGGGAGCTGGGGCCCGGCTCAGGGCTCTGCAACGGTCTCAGCAGGAGGACACAGCTACTGACTCAGCTGAGGAGGGCCAGCTAACGCCCTGGGTCGGCTTGCCACATCAACAGGGCACCTTCTTGGGTGGAACCCTCTGGCCAAAGAGTCTCACCGGGGAAGGAGGAACTCCTAGAGTTAAGAAAGTGTCCTTCTTGTTTTAAATCGTGAATGTCTTCCGGCACGGCTCTGCAATGCTAAGCAAGCAATGAACAGAGCTGGACAGATCTGGGTTCTAGTCTCAGCTTGCCACTAATTAGTTGTTCTTGACTCAGGAACCCAGTGGACTCTGCTGGCATTTTGTAAATTGCCAAGTGCCCTATAAGCGCTAGGCATTATGCATTAATAAAAATAATTTCTTTGAGCTTGTCAATCGATGCCCCAACACACAAGATAGAGATAATAACTAGTTTGTAGCCTCAGATCTACATAGTGCTGATGCATAGTAGGCACATAGTACATGTGCTGGATGGATGGACAGATGGACGGACAGATGGATGGATACATGGGGATGAATGAATGACTGTTTATTGGAGATTCAATATTCCCAGCATGGGTCAGGCTCTGTGGAGGGATAGAGAAGTGGGAGGCAGTGTCCTGTCCTCTGGGCACTGACATTCTACTTAGGGAGACAAGACTAATACTTCCAAAGAACTTAAAGAACACGAGCAAGCGCTGAACCTCCTGAAACCAGGGCTATGGGTGCACTTCCTGGAGGGAGCAGGTCTAGACCTGCTGGGATTTAGGAGGGTAAGGCAGACTTGTGAGCCTTCCCTCAAGGCAATAAAGCTTTCACTCCATAGATAGCTTCTTTTCAAAGACAAACTTTATTCCCATGATTGTAAATCCCATTATTTTTAGGGTGGATATATTTATCATTTTCCAAGATGTGGGATCAGGGAGGGGAGGCACTGAAAGTGGGGTAAGGTAGTAGGAGCAAGGTGGGGAGACTGCCTGCTTCAGAATTCCCCTCTGCCCCTGCTCACTGGCTCCTAGTCGGCAGAAACGACACCTCACCCAACACCAGCAATGCAGGAGATTGTACCTGGGTCCTGGTTGGGGCCAGTGGGGTAGGGAGAGAAGGAAAGTGAGAAGGTAAGAGCAGAGCAGATCCAAGAGCCCTTGTAAGACTGGCCCCGAGCCCTAGGGCTGTTGTGTGGCGGGGGGGAGGGCGGACATCAACCCAGTCTTTCTTGCTCCCCAGGGACTGACCTACACCGTAGCTTGGGTGGGCAGGACCAGGGCTCCAGGCTTAGAAGGATTGCCAGGCAAGAAGGGGAGACGAGTTAGTCACATGCAGTAGACAGTGAGTCGCCTGCACATTTTTCTCTGGGTGGACCGGGGCTGGCTGAAGGCAGCCTGCTTTTTTCCCTGTTATTTAACAGTGGAAGGTGATGACTCAGCCTGGCCTCTAGGAGGATGCCCAGGTTTGAAGCATCCGAGGCAGCTGAGTGAGTGGGAGGAGGCTCAAAAGGGCAGCTGTTGCCAAAGTCTGGCCAAGGGCAGAGCCCAGAGGACATGGGAAGGGACTCAGCCACGTCTGAAATCTGCACATGCCTCCTTGGTGAGCCCAGCCAGTGTCTTCTGCCAAGATGCCTTCCCTCACCAATGACATGGTCCTGGTCACCTTCCTGTTGCTGCTAGTTATCCTGCGTGCAAGGACCAGGCTATTTTAAATAGCAAGCTCAGCAAATATCTACAGCAGCAGAATACTTTAAGGGCACATCCAGGGAAGGGGCCTGGGGGCAGGGGGTTGGGGGTAGGGAAAGGGAGCTCAGAGTCAAAGCCAAGGTGAGTCACAAGGGTTTGAAGAAGAAAAGACTCAAGAAAAACTCAAGGAGAAGCCTTGAAACCTCAGAAGGCCTGGCATGTGGCAGAGGGATTGAGCATGTTTTATGTGGCCCCAGGAGAAATCCACAGCTAGTGGAGGGAAGGAGCTCTATGGGGGCAGGTCTAGCTCTGTCTTCCATGATGTAGTCGAGATGGCTCAAGCATTGGGTGGGGGTTAGACTAGATCATCTTTGAGGTCCCTCTACAGTGCGCTGGAGCTGGCTCCCCACTGGTAGCTTGAAACCAGCCGTGGTGGGTGTATCTACACGGCAGAAGGTGGCAGGTGCTACAAATCTGGTCTCTGCCACCACCCCCATCCCATGCAATTGTTAACCATTTATCTGGGTCTTCCCCAGTTGGGGGAGCCTGTGCTCTAAGAAATGACGTGTGCCACCCTGCAGAATAAGCCACAGCCATGAGCCATGTCTGCTTCACCCACGTGGGAACACACTCACCAAGGTCAAGCAATTCACCCAAGGTCACGAATGTATGGAGAACTCTGATTCCAAAACTCGTGATCAATCCCTGCTACTAGGGGACCTCCCTCTTCTGCCCCAGACACAAAAGTCTTGTCAAGAAGTCACATTCAGGGGTGCTTGGGGGGCTCAGATGGTTAAGCGTCTGCCTTTGGCTCAGGTCATGATCCTGGGGTCCTGGGATCGAGCCCCACATCGGACTCCTGGCTCAGCGGGGAGCCTGCTTCTCCCTCTCCCTCTGCTTGTGCTCTCTCTCTCTCTCTCTCTGTCAAATAAAAATTTTTTTAAAATCTTTAAAAAGAAAGAAAGAAAGAAGTCACACTCAGATGACTTTGGGCTGCCATCCACCCATGTGCTCTTTTTAAAGAAATTTTAAGGTTTTATATTTGATATTGTTTAATTACAATAACACCGAGCCTTATGTAGCAAATTTTAAAACAAGACATATATAAAATAAAACAATAGCTCCTAGCTTCTCATCTCCCTTCCCCCAGCTCCTATTATTCATTTAGAGTGTCTCTCTCCATAGCTTTCTGTATATACAGGACAAGCACAAGTATAATATTAAATATATGGTCAACACATGTGAGGTTGTTGTTTTTATACAATTGAGATCATACTATACAAAATGTTCGGGGATGTTCTTTTTTACTTAAATTGTTATCATATTTTTCTACCTCATTACTTCCCTCTTTTTAAAACCGCCTAGTATTCCAAAGTCTGAATGGATCATAATTTATGTAGAGACTCTCTTATCGATGGGTACTGGGTCACAACAACGTTCTCCAGCAATTATCTTTGTATAAAGGTATGTTTGAGCATAGGTACGTTTCTACAGGACAGATTTCTAAAATTAGAACCTGGGGTATTACAGTTTGATATTGTCAATTTCCCTCCAAAAAAGGCCAGGCTTTTCGTAGTCTGTCAACAATATACAAATAGCGCTTCTGCTGTACATTTGCCGACACTAAATGTTACCATCAGTCTTTTTAATTTTTGCCACTCTCTGGCATGTAAAAAAAATTGGCATTTTTAAATTTTGTATGTCTCTAAAAATGAGTAAGGTTGAGTATCCTTTCAGAGCTTACTACTTATCATTCATAAGACTTCTGTTGGTTGCTTATTCATATTCCTTGCCCGCTTTTATGTTGTATGTTATTTTTGATTACCTGTTGGGAGTTTCCCAGGTAGTGCATACTGATCCTCTGTTATACACACACACTGTCTACCTCCCCCGCCCTCACCCCCAAATTCCCCTTCGTAAGCACACCAGCTTCGCTGCCCTACGTCAAGCCCACACCACCCAGCCCTGAGCCTCTCTGACAGGGGCACCAAGTGGCAGGTGTGTGATCCTTGTTCTAGTCTTATGGAAGACAGTAGAATGAGCAGGTAGGCCTGGATTCAAATCCCAGCTCCCAGTCCAGGCCCTACCATTCATAGGCTGTGTTTTTAGAGAGAAACTACCTCCCGTCTCTAAACATCTGTATCCTCAGTGGTAAAATAGAGACCAATAGTGTCGGTCCCGCAAGCTCCTTTTGTGTGTTAATAATAGTCATAAAAGGGACGCCTGAGTGGCTCAGTCGTTAGGCGTCTGCCTTCGGCTCAGGTCATGATCCCAGGGTCCTGGGATCGAGTCCCACATCCGGCTCCCTGCCCAACAAGAACTTGGCTTCTCCCTCTGCCTGCCACTCCCCTGCTTGTGCTCTCTCTTGCTCTCCCCCTCTCTCTGACAACTAAATAAATAAAATCTTAAAAAAAAAAAAAGAACAAGGAAAAGAACCAGATAAAAATTAAAAAAAAAAGAGAGAAGTCCAAAAGAGCTAACATTTCTTGAACCTTTAATGTGGGCCAGTAAATGTATTACAATAATATAGTATATATATTCTCATAATGTATTCACTCATTTAACCTCACAATGAGATGCATATTTGAATTTGCATATTCACAAAATCCTCAACTCAGTGCCAGGCTAACAGCGTATAGTGGGATCACAGACGTCTCCAACATGGAGGCATGGCCCTATCACAGCGCGTGAACACACTGCCCTCCAAGTAAGCACGCCGAGTCTTGACCATGGTGGTCAGTCCTCACACAACAGCTCTTGTTCGGCAGACCTGTTCCCTCTGCTCCCATTTGTACCTCTTGTCCCTTGGGCTGCTTTTCTCTCCATCTCCTCCAGCTCTGCTAGGGTTTTGGGGGGGCACACCACACCCAAGCCCAGGGCCCCAGATCTTATGCACGCAGATTCTACGGGTCCAGACTCGGGAGGTCAGGAGGCAACGTGGCAGAGGAGCTTCTCTGGGCTTCAATTCAAACCCTGGCTCATCCACGTACCACCTGGATGGCCTTGGATGACTTATGAGTGAGGCGGCTTTTCAGAGTCTCAAGGACTCACCTCACAGAACTCTTGGGAGGATTCCCTGGGCTCTACGAGAACGCAGAGCAGGCCCAGCGGGTGTTCTGCCGGTGCGACTTCCTTCCCCTCTGTCTCCACCTCCCTGTGGTTCTGACTCCCTTTCTAAGGCACTGTATTAGCTTTCGAAGCTAAGTTAGCATCTTGTACCAAAGCCTTTAGGAAAGAGCTCAGCGTGGCTCCCGCTCCCCTTCTGGGGTCGTAACTGGTACTCGGAGACATGCTGCCTTTCTGAGGGTTCTGAGACATTTCTCCCTTGGGTGCCTTCCCTCCGGGCGGTGACATCCCTACAAAATGCCACCCTAACTAATACCTGGAATTACCTTCATCTACCTGTCTGGAGCATAGGGAATGTTTGCTGCAAGAATGAAGGAATGAATGAATGGACAGAATCCTTGGTCTGATCCCCACGACCCATCTTAAAACTTGCTTCTTCTCCCTGCTTTCCTATCTCCATAGGAAGATAGACTGTATTTTTAGAGAGAAACTGCCTCCCGTCTCTAAACATCTGTATCCTCAGTGGTAAAATAGAGACCAATAGTGTCGGTCCCGCAAGCTCCTTTTGTGTGTTAATAATAGTCATAAAAGGGTCTTCCCTTCCCTGAAGCAAATCGTCCACCTTCTCCATTCACCTGTTCCCAGAGTTTTGATTACTTCATTCCCTCCCTCTGAAATATCACCCCCTAACCACAAGTCTTGTTTCTTCAGGGCCCAGTTGGATTGCTGGCTTCTCTCCCCACCCGCAAATTCCCACAGCCCTTTCTCTGTGCTCCTGTTGGGATGCTTTACACCTTCTCTTTGGTGTCATCACTCAGCCCTGTGCTTTCTCCCAAGTTCCTATTGGTTCCATCTTTGTGCTCCTCCCTGTGTCTGTCGCAAAAGCAGGGCTTTGCAATGCAATAGACATGTAGGTCTTTTTGGAATAACTGTCATGGATCACCAAGACCTGTTGCCCACCATGCCAACCCAGCCCTCCTAGGTTATGGCAGAAGGTCCAGTGACACCAACTCTGGCTTTTGGGACAAGCAGCTCTGAGCAGAGCCTCAAATCACTCTTGGGCCGTTGCATGGCTCATGGAGAGTCACCAACAGCCCTCAGCCTCTGGGGGCTTTTGTTTGAGCTTTGCACTAACTAGGCAATGCAAGGCAAGCCTCTTGTGGCCAGTGAGTTACAGCTCCAGTAGATAAAGCAGGTTTCAACCAGAAGGGACCTTGAGTCTTTGGGGCCCAACTTGTTCATTCGCTCGTTGGAGAGCCAAGACTCAGAAAGGGGAAGTAACTGGCCCAATGCCCCACAGTGGCAAAGTGAGAGAATGAGAACCAAGGCCTCAGGACATCCAGTGTAGAGCTTTTTCCAAGTACCAGGGGAAACTCAAGCTGGCTCTTTTAATACCTCAGCCAGGCAGAGTCAGATCAAGGTTTGCTCAGTATGCCTACCGAGTACATCCAAGGATAGGAGACTCAGGAGTTGGGAATTGTGTATACATAAGTGTGCATGTAAGGGCAGAACCCAAAAAGCCAGTTAAGCAAACCCCCTGCGACAGTTTTGCTTTAGCTTGTTAAAAAATAATAATAACAATCAATATGTGCATGTCTATAGAAAATGCACACACGCACGTATGTGTATTTCTCTTATAGGAACAATACCTGTTTGCCATGTTTGTTATTTAAAAAAAGGAACATACTAAAAAGCACAGAGAACACATGTTAAATTGTGTAATTTCCTACCACCCAGAATTAATCACTTAAATTTGTTGTATATTTCTTTCTAGCCCTTTTTCTATGTAAGTGGGAACTCATGTCCATAACTGGGGTGGTATTGTATATACAGTTTAGTGTCTTCTGTCTTTCATTTAGACCCCAGGAGGGGCACCTAGGTGGCTCAGTCAGTTAAGTGTCTGCCTTCGCCTCAGGTCATGATCCCAGGGTCCTGGGATTGAGCCCCGGGTCGGGCTCCCTGTTCAGCAGAGAGTCTGCTTCTCCCTCTCCCTTTGCCCGTCCCCACTGCTCATGCTTTCCCTCTCTCAAATAATAAGTTTTTTTTTTAAATAATTTTTAAAATTTTAAATAATTTTAAAATAATTTCTAAAAGTCTTTAGACCCTATGCATAAGCATTTCCCCACATTAATATAATATTCTCAAAAACTCCACATTAATAGTTCATTGTGTGCCATGATTTATTTACCCACTTCCTTGTTGTTGGATGTTCATAAATAATACTGTGCAGAACATTCTTGAACAAGAATCTTTGCCTGCATTTCAGATTAGTTCCTTAGGACAAATTCCTAGAAATGGAGGGCAGGAACATTTTTAAGGCTGTCAATACTTGCTGCCAAGTAGCTTTCCAGAAACATGTACCAATTATACCCCCACCAGCTGCATTGGAGAAGAGCCTTTTGATTCTGTGATTACAGCAACACCTCGGGATGGGGGAGGGGCACTCTCCCATCCAAAGCCTCTCAGGCAGTCCTGACAATGGACCCCTTGTCCTGCCCCCATCTCCTCTTCCCACACTGCCCTCCATCCCTGGCTCCAGGCTTGACTGTCCTCAAGGCCTCTGTTCAGTCCCGTCCATTCTTCTTGGCGCTCCAGGCTGCCTCCAAGAGCAGGGTTGGTAAAGCTAAAGGGTGAGTGATGTGCCTGTCCTATGGGACCACCACACTTCCAGCCTTGGGGAGGCCCCAAGAGGAAGTTGGAGGGGAGGTGGCGTAAAGGTTGCTGATCATCCATCTCTTTTGGAAAACAACCCCACCTGAGTCTGGGCCCAGAGCAGTGATCTGCACATCAAGGGAGGGAAAGCAGAGGCCAGCCTGCAGGGGACTCTGGCTGTAGGGGACTCTGACCAGCATGCAGCTGACTCCTGTTTCCCTACAGGCTCTGAAGCCCCTCCATGAATCCCCGGAAGAAGGTGGACCTGAAGCTCATCATCATCGGAGCCCTGGGGTAAGCCAAGATCAGCTCAGGGTGTGGGGGTTGGGAAGCAGCCCCTACCCAAGGGCGGTGAGACCTCCTGAATATTTCCCACCTACCATGGGTCCCTTTCTGATTCAGAGTGGCACCAGGGAGGACATCCCACCCCCAGGAAGAGAGCTCAGATGGCAAAAGAGCCTGGGATTCGGGCTGCCTGGTTTCTGCTTTATTTGGGTGGGTCCTGGCTTCTAGAGTCCATTCCCTAATCCCTTGCTGCTCACTGTGGTCCTTGGACTACAAGTGTTAGAAATTCAGAATCTTGGAGAGATGGCAGCAAGAGGGGCATGGCAAGATCTGAGAATGGTGCGTGTGTGTGTGTGTGTGTGTGTGTGTGTGTGTGTGTATGTATGTTGTTCACATGTGTCTGGGTATTTGTCCTCAGTGTAGGAAAGACTTCCCTCCTCCACCAATATGTGCACAAGACGTTTTACGAGGACTACCAGACCACACTGGGGGCCAGCATCCTCTCCAAGATTATCATCCTGGACGACACAACTTTGAAGCTACAGGTGAGCAGCTCTGCCTTCCCCTCTTCAGCATGCATACCTGAAAATCATCCCACATTCCCTAGCTAGCCACTCAGACAGTAGTGTGCACCAGGAGCTACAAAGGTCTAGAGCAGAGATCAACAAACTTCAGCTCATGGACCAAATGTGGTCCACCACCTGTTTTTGTAAATAAAGTTTTATTGGAACACAGCCATGTCCACTGTTTACTTATGGTTATGGCTCCTTTCACACTACAATGGCAGAATTGAGTAGTTGCAACAGACGGTATGGTCTGCAAAGCCTAAAATATTTACAATGTTGCCCTTTAAGAAAAAATTGCTGATCCCTGATCTGGAAAAAAAAAAAAAAAAGGACAAATCCAAGGGTTGGGAGGCCCCACTCCTAGTCTCAGGTTCACTGGAAATCTTGGTAAGTGGCCTTGAGCAAGTCACTCCCAAGGTCCAAATCTATCCGATGAGAATAACTGTGCCTGCCTTGATGACCCAGGGGAAAAATGAGAGTTCAGATGATAGTGCAAAGATGCTGTAGTGTACATGGGCCACAGGGTTAAGATGCCTGTGGGTGAATGGACCACAAGCGCCTGTGTCTGCTTCCTACCTGGGAAAGGAAACTTTGCCATCACGTGATCCAGTTGGGCCCACCTCCAGGCACTCATTGCAGCCCAACGGGGTGGCTGTTCTTCCCCTCCAGATCTGGGACACGGGCGGACAGGAGCGGTTTCGCTCCATGGTGTCCACATTCTACAAAGGCTCCGATGGCTGCATCCTGGCTTTCGATGTCACCGACCTAGAGTCCTTTGAAGCGCTGGATACCTGGCGGGGTGATGTTCTGGCCAAAACTATTCCAATGGAGCCTTCCTACCCCATGGTGGTGCTGGGAAACAAGATTGATCTCGCAGACCGGCAGGTACCGTCCATACTTTCATTCAGTCACCAAACATTGTGTGAGCACCTACTACACACCAGGCCCTGTGGTAGAGCCCACACATAGAGAGCTGAATCAGACACAGTCCTTGCCTTAAGAATCTTGTAGTCTAGTAGTGGATACAGACACTCTAAAAGATGATTATGATAAATGCAATGATAGAGATATACCTTGGATATTTGGGGACCACAGTGAAAGGGCATCTACTCAAGCCCAGAATATAGAAAGGGCTTCCTAGGGGAGGTGGATTCAGCATGAGCAAAGGCAAGAAATAGCATGATGTGAGTTGAGAAGTGAAAGCAATTTTGTCTAGAGACGGGGAATGGAAGAATTAAGGCATCAGAGGAAGGCAGGTGGAATTTGAGTTCTTATAGAACAGTATTTCTACCCAGGGCCAGGCAGGGGATTGCAGTTATAAATTCTTGACTCTATAAATTTTCTGGGAATATATTTTATCAGCATGAGTGTATTCCAGATTATCTGGCTAACCACATGACAGCCGGTCTGCTCCATAGCTATAGTGACCCCACTCGTGTAGGTGTTTACTGCTATAGTGGAATTGATTAGAGCTCTTTCCTTATTGCGTACTAATGAAAAAAACAAGAGAGGTAGTCTTAATTTGTAAAAGATGCTCTTGTGCCAAATGAAGCTTAAATGACACCAAAAAGAGCCATTTGAAGAAGGTTGTCTTAGTGTTTCAAAGGGAGAAAAGAAATGAGGAACTGAGCCATCATATTTGAGCTACATTTTCACAACGGTTCAAATAGAGAAAAGGATAGAACTGAGGCACATTTGGAATGATGGATGGATGAATGGACAGACAGACAGATGGACAGGTTGGATGGATGGATGGATGGACGGACGGATGGATGGATGGATGGATGGGTGGATGGATGGGTGGATGATGGTGCTTCCAATGAAGCTACCACCATCATTAAGAAGAGCCTTCTGTTCAGAAAGAGATGAGTTTAGATGTGCTGAGTTTAAGGAACTTGTAGAACGACTAAATGGAGATGACAGTAGAATATACAAGAATAAAACTTCAAAGGAGATGTCTGTGCTGGAAATAGAAATCTAGGCATCATCAATTCAATGGTCACTTCAGGTTTCAAATTTAGTGTCAACTCTTTAATTGCAAACATCCAGTCTCAGGTAATAATCAAAGTCCTAAGTTCATTAAAAGGCAAGTTGTCTCCCTTTCTTTTTTCCACTTGGGGCAGTTATAGGTGAGAAACTATGGTCTAGGTGGAGGGAATGGTCCTTTGCCTATCACTGCCAACTTTATGTGGCCTACACTCCCTCCCCTTCTCTGGATAATTGTGGTTTCAGACCCTGTCAGGAATGAAGCAAGAGGGAGAAGAAGTCAGCAGAGCAGGAAAATCCTTATTTGATGGGTACTGTCACAAGATAGTTTGTACTCTCTGGCCCCGGCAGGTGTTTCAAGTCGTCTCTTCCATGGGTTACCTTTGGATCCATAAGAAGCCTCCACTGGAAGCATTTACTGTCCCTCCTATGACAAGCGTCTTGCATTTTCCGCCTCTCACTCCTCGTCTTCTGATTTTTCATCCTCCACCCAACTGAGGGCACCACTTCCTGCAGGCAGCCCTCCTGATGAGATTTACAACAGCCCCAGGCTGGCCAGCTCTCTGTGGAGCCTCCATCTCCTTCACAAGGCTTGCCCTCGAATTCTGGCTCCCTTGTAGGAGCAAGGGTGATTGGTTCTCACAGCAGTCTGTTCTCTCTCTGCCCTGTTGCCTTTTGCCTTAGATCCCTCGAAGGCATGCCAGGCGCCTGTCTGCGGTATCCACCAAACTACAGGGGTCGTATGTTAAGCTTTTCAAGTGGCCTCCTTGAAGCCTTCCTTTTTTTTGGCTAGAGGTGAGGCTTTACCTATTCTCCCTCTTGCAGGAGGGTAAGGCATATACCCACAACACAACTATTTCCAAAGAAATCCTTTCTAATCCTCCTCTCATCCTTTTATATTCATGCTGTGGGTTTTAGAGCCATCTAACAATTTCTTGGTCATGAACCTTTGGAAATGGGCAAGGTCCTGGGGCGGTCTGTCTCCCAACCCACTTTATATCTGACATCCATCAAATTGTAGTGCCTCTGCTGAAACTTCCATTTTAACATCCTGCTTCATGAACCTGTAGGTCATAGAGTGGGAAGTTGAAGGATTCCAAGCCTGAGAGTGATCTTTTCTCAGTGAAATCAGAGGCACCAGCTTCTACTGAGCAGGAGAAGGAAGGGAACCAAGTAGAAGTCTCAGGAATCATGGTGAAGCTTTGCCAGTTACTCTGGAGAGAAGTCAAGGACAAAGATAAGAACTGGTGGGTGACACTAGAGGCTCAGCGAAAGAAGGAGACCAGGAGTTAAAGCTGGCATCTGCAGGTTGGGTGTTTCTCCAGCAGCCACATGTGGGTGGGGAGCCAGGAACGAGGGACCTGGGACTAAGGTGTTTCCAGACAAGAGTAGCTGAAGAGTAGAGGTGTGGGGGCATGGACAAGCCACCAAGGAAAGAAGAGAGCCAAGGGGAGGTTTGAAGGAGCAGGCAGCTGCAGTGTCCAAGACGGAAGGGCAGAGCAGAAGGAAGGAGGGCGGAAGGAGGTCGAAGGGAAGGAGACTGTGTCACAGAATGGGAGGCCAGATTCAATATTTGATGGAGGTCCTGAGTCAAGACCCGGGAAGAAGAGGCTGAAGTGGAGAGAAGATGCATTCTGTTGGGGGGGCAGGAATTGTGAGGCTACCCTGAGCGGGGGGCGGGGGGGCACAGGGTGAGGATGACAACAAGCAGGTGATGACTCCGAGGGGTGGAGGGGAGTCCATCCAAGCCAGGGGAGGGGCTTTGCTCTTCAGAGAGAGGAAGGAGAGAGACCTGAAAGAGGCAGTGAGGCCCCAGGCAAGCCCATTCTGAGGTCTGTGGTGAGCGACACATGGAGATAGCCCCCACTGGTGAGGGCGACAGGGGGAAAGTCCAGAGACTCCAGGAAAAGCCAGGGCTCAGCCAAGCCAGGGAAGTGAGGGAGGACCCTGGAGGAGGGAGAGTGAGGGGAGTTTGTCTTTCTGCAGGCAAGCCCCCCACCAAGGGCATGGCAGGGTGGGGGTGGGGGAGGTAGAGTAAACACCAGAGGTGGGGAAGCTCAGCAATAATGAAATGAGGGCAGGGAAGTGGAGAGGAGGAACCGGTGAGTGAGGAGGGGTGAGGCTGGGAAGCCGCTGCCCTCCAGGGTCTGTTGTTTTGTCCCAGCTTAGCAGGGGGATTGGGGAACAGAGAAGGCCAGCTGAGAGACGTGCTCTGGGCTCTCACGTGCACAGGGGTGAGTGGGTAAGAGCCAAGGGCCACCTGAAGGAGCGCCTTCTCGGGACTCAAAGCCGTGCCTGCTGTGTGCCCCTGGTCAGCTCCAGTGTCCTCACGGGCAACATAGAGCCCAGACTCGGATTTCATGAGCTGGCCTGGGGATTGAAGGTAGTGGTACCAGAAAGCAGCACGTGACGAGCTTAATACACCGCGGGGGTTGCTAGCCTCGCTCTTATTTCCTCCACGGGATGGGCTGAGAAAACATGCAAGTTTTTCCCACTTCATAAAACGGAAATAAATATTCAAAACTATACTGCCAGATTTAGGATGAGGGGAAAGTTCTGGAGATGGGTGGGGGTGATACCCAACCATCCATACCCAACAGCAGGAATGTGCTTAATGCTACTGAACTGCGAGCTTAAATATAGTTAAAATGGTAAAACTTATGTTTATGTATATGTTGTATACGTTACCACAATAAAATACATATATATCTGTGTATTATATATGTATGTATCATATATATGCATGTATTATATATACATATATTTATCACCAGAATGATTTTAAAGAAATGGTTGACTTTTTTTAAAAAAATCCCTATTCCGTCTATAAAAGGTCATAGTGGGAAAATATCAGTTTGATAGAACAGCTCTGCTAGCACCCAACCTACAGGGAATTTATTCACTGGAATGTGAATTCTTTGCTCTATGCTCAGGTAGGCAATTTCTAACTCATCACTGATCCATAACATGGGAATTGTATTTTCCGAAAATATTCTGTTATTTTTGGTAGCGGTTTAAGATGTGCCTGACTCACTAATGTTAACATTTATACAATTGATCATTTAAAATGCATAGGAGATGGAGGGGCACCTGGGTGGCTCAGTCGTTAAGCATCTGCCTTCGGCTCAGGTCATGATCCCAGGGTGCTGGGATCGAGCCCCGCATCAGGCTCCCTGCTCAGAGGGGAGTCCGCTTCTTCCTCTCCCACTCCCCCTGCTTATGTTCCCGCTCTCACTGTGTCTTTCTCTGTCAAATAAGTAAATAAAATCTTTAAAATAAAATAAAATAAAATGCATAGGAGATGGAAAGGCATCATACATAAAATTATGCAAACTGAGCTAGATTTGTGAAACGTTTGGCCTCTGATGAACAAGCAAAATTGTAACAGAAGGAAAACGTTAATAGTATATATTATCAACCAAAAGCAAAATTAACCCAGGTAATGCTTTTAAAAATTTTGTATTTCCCATAATAAAAATAAATAAATAAAATAAAAATAAAAATTTTGTATTTCCCAAGTCCCCAAGTAGCACACCCTGAATTTATTGCCACAGTCAGAGCCTAAAGTATAAAGAACTGTCATTTTATAAATAAAGAGAAGACAAGATGATTTAAACTATCGTGAAACCGCAACAAGAACTGGAAGTGAATAGTGAAAGGTGCTGTCTGGGTGGCTTTCTTCCCAGGCCAGCTTATGGAGGTTGAGTGGGGAAGGAGAAAGGGTGAATGAAAAGAAGGTTAATTCTTTTTTAAGATTTTTTTTTTTTTTTTTTTTTGAGAAAGAGAGAGAGCTCGAGTGAGTTAGAGGCAGAGGGAGAAGCAGGCTCCCCGCCTCCGAGCAGGGAGCCCGATGCGGGGCTCGATTCCAGGACCCTGGGATCATGACCTGAGCTGAAGGCAGAAGCTTAACTGACTGAGCCACCCAGGCGCCCCAAGAAGGTTAATTTACAACATAATCTCGACTGACATTTTGGGGCGTGTATTTAACCACTCCATATAAACCCAGCAGAGAAAGATCGGGGCAAGTGAGATAAAACGCCTATCACAAGCGGGCACCAGACAGACCCCCGTCACTGTCCAGTGGGAGAGAACAGAGCTGAGCTGTGCTGAGCAGATTGCTGCTGCAGGCTTGTCCTCCCAGCTCTGTTGCTGGGTTCCACGGGCACTAATTCTGCTTCTCACACCACGAAATATAAAAGATCTCCCTACATCCTGGAGAAGGGGAGGCCTTGACGTCTTTTCACTTGACCTCAGTTTTTACTGCAACTCCTGTGCATGCTCATCACCTGGTGGGGCGGGGGGGGGGTGGGCTGGGGGTGGTTAGAGAGAAGGAAGGCAGGAAGGCACTGTAAGAAGTAAGTCCCGTCCTCCCACTGGAGGATTTTAAAAGGTAGGAAGCCCTTTGCATTCCTAAGGTGCCATCCAGGTACAACAGTGAGTTCCTAATGCTTTTTTATTTGTGGTTACTGGTGAGGACAGTACGAATCACCAGCCACCCTTGCTTGACCCTTCCTCCAAAGAGTTCAGAATGTTCCTGAACTGTGAGCCTTCTTGGTTGCTCACCAGGCCTTGGGCATCCATGCTCCATGGAAGGAAGCAGTCCTGGCCAATTCTAGGGCCCTCCTCCTAAAGGCAGGAGGGTCTTAGAGATCAGAGGCCAAGACCAAGGCCTAGGGTTTCCCCCCAGGACCTGGGCATGGGGTGTGGATGTGTCACCTAGCCCCCAAAAGACAGGCTGCTTAGCTGAACCCAGGCTGCACCCTCCAGTCTTAGGTGGCGAGCCTCCCAATGCCGGGGCAATGCTGGTGTCACTGGGAGAGACAACTGTGAGCCCCTGGTGCTGCCGCCACACGTGAGACCAGGGAAGCAAGGACCAAAGAGACAGGGGACAGGGATGCTTCCTTTAATCCCAAAGAGACAGTCATTCCTAGAACCTGCAGGAGTGAGGGAGGCAATCTGATTTCCCCCTGGCTGCGCTGTCCTCTGGGAGAGAAGCAGAATGTCCTTTGTCCATGATAAAAACCCTGGCTCCCTTAAGTAAAATGAAATCATGGTTACAAAGTACCAAGCACAGCAATGTTCGATATATGGCCATTTCCTCTTCCCGGAAATTATTAGGCATTAAACTGAATGGCTCCAATTGTCTTTGGAAGTAACTAATGGGACTTGCCAAGCGCCTTCCAAACCAACATGCTCAAACTCTGATCGGCCGTTTGCAGTCGGGTGGAGATATACTCATTCCGCCCACACCGAGTGTGGCCCATGGTGCCAGGTCAAGAGCTGAAAAGACCCTGAGCCTGAGCTCAAGGAGCCAGTGGTCTAGCGGGGGAGGCGGCTGGGCAGAGTCCTCACGTGGTGCCCTGCAGAGGGCAGCCCCGATCCCACCGGCACACTGAGCTGGGCGTCACTGCCGCTCTGCCTTCTCAGCTGTGTGGCCTGAGGCAAGTTGCTAGACCCCTCTGAGCCTCAGTGTTCTTACCTATAAAGTGGAGCTATTAAGACCCATCTCACAGGGTCACTGGTGGGATTCAATGGATTAATATGACAAGATATCTAACTCAGTATCTGGCGCACAGCAGCGGCTTACCAACTGTTCTTAGGACTCTACCCTGGGGAAGAAGGGTTAGCAAGGACCTGCGTGTCTGCTCAGCAACAGACCTCCTGGGCACAGGCCCTCGTCAGCCTGCTCAGGGGACAGAAGTCCTCCACCCTGACTAGCATGTGTCACGTTCATCTCCTTTTGATGGGACTGAAGAAGGAGCCAATGGCAGGAAGAAGTGCCTAGTGTGGGCCTTAGGGGGGCAGCCTGGTACGGTGGGTTGTGATTCTCTTCCAAGCCTGTATGCAAATCCTGCTCAACCTCACACACCCTGAGCACAGTCCTCAGTTTCCCCATCTGGAAAATGGAGCTAGCAATAACCACCTCATAGAGTTATGTCAAGAAAGAATGCACGTAGGGACGCCTGGGTGGCTCAGTTGGTTAAGCATCTGCCTTCAGCTCGGGTCAGAATCCCAGGGTCCTGGGATGGAGCCCCATGTCAGGCTCCCTGCTCAACGGGGAGCCTGCTTCTCCCTCTCCCTCTGCAGCTTCCCCTCCTTGTGCTTCCTCACCTTCCCTCACTCTCTCTCTCTCTCCCTGTCAAATAAATAAATAAAATCTTAAAAAAAAAAAAAGAATGCATGTAAAATTTCGGAAACACGGAAGATTCTCGATAAATGGGAGTGGGGGGGGAGATGGTGGGGATGTGACGGTGGGCAATATGATGACAGCGGGGATGGTGGCGGTGATGATACAGGGACAGTGATCATGTCTTCCCCTCATTCAGGTGCCCCCGGAGGTAGCCCAAGGCTGGTGTAAAGAGAAGGATATTCCCTACTTTGAAGTCAGTGCCAAGAATAACATCAATGTGGTACAAGCCTTCGAGATGCTGGCCAGTCGGGCTCTGTCCAGGGTGAGTGGCTATGGTGGCAACACCTCCAGGGCAACACCTTCCCCAAGGATGGGAAACTCAGGAGCTTCCAGAGAACACACCGGGCGCAGGTAGGGCTGTGGGTAGGACAAGATTGCCCATCGTCTTCATTAGTTCCGGAATGGGCCCAGCAGTACTCTGATTCTGGGCCCCAGAAGGCCAGAAGTATAAAGCTCCCTTAGAGGGTAGAGTCGGTGGCCCCTCAGTCGGGCTGATTATCGTCTATGGAGTTTCTAAAACGTACGGTTCTGCACCTCACCCCTGGACATTCTAATGCAGTAAGGGTTTGAGAAATGATGATCTAGTTCAATCCTGGCTGGTGGCAGAGACGCTCCACAGAGCCGTGCATCTGCCCAAGTGGAAGATCAAAGCTGCAGGGTTTGCTGACATCCTCCAATCAAACAGCCGGATAGCTGTGGACCCTGTGTTGAGTGTATCATCTGTGCGGGGCAGAGTGCAAGGCTCGGGGCCCCTTGCTCTCTGGAGGCAGTCTGATAGGCCCACGTGTGGTCACAGTACAGGTGTGTGCTGGGGAAGCATTTGGCGGGGGACCTCAGAGGAGGGGCACACAGCCCAACTGTGCGGGAGGAGGGGGGAGGACAGGAAGGTCAGGGAAGGCTGCCTGGAAGCGGTAGCAGCGTTTTCATCCCCTTCCAATATGGAGTCTGGAAACTCAGAAGAGGGTTCATGAGTGATCAGCACAGGGAAGGAATCAGCTTGTCTCATCATTCTGCCACATTTAATCAGGGTGGGCTTCTCAGAAGAGGGGAGAAGCTCATGGCAGCAATGATTTTGAATTGAGGAAAGGAGCACGGGAGATTGGGGGTTTCCCCTCTGTGGAGGTGCCTGCCGTTGTGGGGGTGCCTGGCCCCATGCTGCCCGTGGCCCTGGGGAGAATGTTCCTTGGCCCTGCCTGTGGGCGTCCACCAGGGAGAGAGCCGGCAACCACCTCCAAGGGGCCGCCCGCCCGGGGAGAGGCCCCAAGCGTGCCATGCAGACCTCTCAGAGCCTTCGTTTCAGGGTTTGCCCCCTCCAGGCTGTTTTTATGCTTCCTCCCCAGCCCCCAGCCCTCGCTGCCTCGGGTTAAAGGGAAACTGGGGGTGCCCGTCTCTAGCGCATGATCAAGAGGTGTGGTTTTATGACACCATCTGCAACGTTGGCTCTGAAGCCCCAGATGAGCCTGCTCACGCCATTGCCCTGGAAAGCAGAGGAATGTTGTTTGACCTTGTATGGTGGTCTGTGATAAATGATCCTCCACAAACACGGGGCAGTGATTTGCCAGATGATGAGTCACAGGGAAGCTCCCTCAGCCCACAGCCCGTTTGTGTGTGGTCAGCAGCTGCCCTCTCTGAAAAAGGAGTGCCCTTTATTCTTAAAGTTACCTCTTTCCTGCTGTGTCAACTTTCTGGAGCTTTCTACTGGTTCTGTTGTGGTGGTCGTGGTTGTAGTTGCTGTTTTAATACCCCACTTGTTAAAGGAATGGCTTAGCAAACCCAGGTCAGTCCCTCGTGTCGACGGCGGAAATTTACCGATGAGAAGTCTGGAAGTCACAAGTATGGCGTCCACAGTCCTGCTGACCTGCATTCGAATCCTGCCCTGGTGCTTTCAAGTAGACCATTGGGCAAGTCATTATGACTCCTCTGAGCCGCCGTTTCCTCATCTGTAAAGTGGAAATAACGCAATCCCAGAAACACTTATTGAGTTCTCAGGCTAGGGCTGGAGCTCCGGACCTCGGTGGCTCTGAGGTCAGGTAGAGGAGTAAGACATTCACAAACAGGCTGTCGTAGATGTAAGTGCCCCAGAGGGAGCAAGGTCAAGGCACGGAGATGACTCAGTGGTGGCTGGTGGAGAGGGTGGGTGAGGATGTTACCCAGAGAAGTGGCATGTGACTTGGGTGTTGAAAAATGATACACAGATTGCAAGTGGACATGGGAGGGGGGAAGGGAGGGCAGGAGAATGACAGAGAGAAGGGCATGGCCAGAGGCCCAGGCACCAATCTGCAGGGCCCACGTGAGGAACCAACTGTGGGTCCGTCTGTAGAAGGAAACGTGGCATGAAGGGAAGTGGGGTATGGGGCAAGTGAGGAAGCCCACAAGGTCAACAGCACAGATCATGAAGGCCTGGAGAGCCCCAACCAGGACTCGGATTTCACGCCGCAGGTGCACACTGTCCAGACGTCGCCGCTGGACCCGAGGCATACGGGGGCTCACCCGGTACCTTGAAACCCCACTGGACATGTCCTTTACTCAGAAACTTGAAGGAGAAATATTTTCACATTAAAACAAAGCAAACAAACTACCAGAGCATAGAATGTAAAATTCACGTGGATGTTTACGGTAAACCTGGATGTTGCACATCTCTAGTTTAAGGTCAAACACATTTTCAAAGACATTTTCTACAAAAGCTTTCCCCCTCCTTCCCAGGGAGGTAGTTGGAGTGTTTGAGAGGGAGATGTGAGGGGTGGGCAGGGGAGGGAAGCCCCAGGCTGGGGCTCCAAAGCCCAGGACATCTGACATTAAGTCCTGGCTCTTCCTCTTACTGTATGTCCTACAGCAAGTCATGCAGCCTCCCTCAGCCACCACTTGCCTCTCTTTAAGTACAAATAAGAATAATGGGGCTGTTGCAAGGGCCAAAGAAAGCAATTCATTGTACAAGAAGGCATTAAACAAAAGGTAGCTGCTTTAAAACAGGAGCTGTGTATAAGGGTTTCTGGCAGGGGAGTTTCCTGCTTCATGGAGGATGGGCCCCATGGGTGGATGAGAAGGTACCGCAGCAGTCCAGGCATGACAGAATGAAGATGGCAGGACAGGGTGGACTCAACAGATGTTGGAGGGAGAGCCTCAGGGGTTGATGATGGTCGAATATAGGAGAGAAGGAACCAGGAGTTATTTAGGTCGATGACCAGGTTCCCAGCTTGGCTATCGGGGGCATGATTGAATAGAATGCTAGGGACCAAGCTAGGAGAGCAGGAACATCACAAGAGGAGAGGGTGATGCAGTCCATTGGGGCACATGACACTCGTAGTCCCTCGAAACATCTGAGATCTGCAGTGAACTCTGGTTGGAAAGAGTGGTTTTTGAGTCCAGCACCAGAATAGGTCCTCAGCCAACATGTTGAAAGAAAAGATAGTAGGTAGTTACTTTAGTATCCCAGTCCGGCCACTTTCAAGGAGGAGAGTACTTAGTTATTCCAAAATATGATTAAGAATGCCCTCATGATCCAAGAAGGGACACCACCTGCTTCAGGGGATCTGGGATGATGAGGTTTTGCTCAGCAAAATCCAGTTGGCACTCCATCCCTGCTGGGACCAGTCAGGCCTGGTCCCTGTGGAGTGAACGACAGCTTGGAGGCCCAGTTCCTTCGAAGCTAACGAGACAAAGACATAGTTGCCATGTCCAGGAGGGAAGCCGGCTGGCTGTCTAGCAGGTAAGCATGTTGAAATGATAGGACCTTTTTGAGGTCCTCCAGCTGCAAGATCTAAAAGCACCACAGAGGTGACCAGGCTTGAAAGGACAGACTGCAACAGTCAGTCACATCCCTTAGGCGCATCAGGTGCATGCGTGAGGACACTACTATGCGAATGTACAGCTAGATGCACACATCACCTAGAGGACCGGGGCCTGGAGGAAAGAATTACACAGGAGACCTAACTGTGGCCTGCCGGTTACTCGAAAGTTTTGTGGGAAATCTGAGGAGCCAGATGATGCCATGACGGGCCAAAATGGTGTCACAAATGGGAAGCACTCTGGTAACACGGACCCGTAGAGGTGTGACTATTATTGGGTATAAGAAAGCTGGTGTGAAGACCTCAGGCTTTGCCAGTGTCATGAGCGAGGAAGTTTCTCACACCTTCCAGAGGCAGCGTTCCATTTGAGTCTAGAAATGCGAAGGAGCTCAGAAAGCTCCGCCGCTCCTCTGGGCACCCCCACTCTCCTTCCCCGGAGGCTGGCGTTGCGGACGATGGCACGGGTTTCTGGTCATGAGGGGCTCTGGGGTCCCAGCAGGGCCTTGGGTGGACGTGAGGGTGGGGCGTACTCGAGGGTGATGAACCAACAGGCCCTGCCTCCTGGGTCCAAAGATCCAATTAGGAAAGTTCCAGATCCCAGTCAAAGTCTCTGGCTTTCATGATGAGGGAGGGACGCGGAAAATACCAGACAGTAAGAGAATGCTTCCAAAACCTTCCCCTCAGGCGGAGATGGCTCCCTCGGTGTAGAGAGGGGCTTAGCCGGGGACGCTCTGCTCTTCCTCGGCCCTCGCTGGGAGGTTCAGAAATGTCAGGATTGTAACTACGTTCGCTCGGCGGTGTGAGAGGGCCCCGCACCCAGCAGAAGGGGCCAGCAGAAGGACCGGACACACCCGGGGCGGCAGAGCCTGGGGCCCGCACACCAGGCTGGACGGTGCTGGCAAGAAGGAGCCGCTCGGCCCCATTTCCTCTTCTCAGACATGTCGGGTGGGATTCTGCTCTGTCAGGGTGAGAGCTAGGGAAGCCCTGGGGTGTCCTGGGTCAAGTGTGTACGCAGTGGGGGATCCTCCCCAGCAGAGGGGGAGATCAATCTGGGCTGTGGGCACATCTCCAGAGAGACAGACCTTCTGCAGAGCCTACACTGCCCTCAGCCCCCAGCACTAAGCCTTCCTGTTAAAATTACTATTATATAAATTCTAATAACTCTAAATAACCTGTCTAGGGATCCTCAAGGCCCATCACGCAGGCCAACTAAGGCCCGCGAGACCCTGTGTGGGAGGGCTGAGAAACAAGTGCTCTCAAGAAACAAACTATCTGGAAAAGGGCTGGATCCCAGCCCAGCACCATGAGCTCCACACGTCAGCCCAAATGACCACTCAGTCTGGGGGTGACAGTGAGTCATGGGTCTCAGGAGCCAACATCATCAGGGTGCAGCAGGCGAGCCCTGACACCACCTCCTGGGAGCCAGGGCCACAGCATTAGGGCCGTGACATTCACCAGTGGAAACGGGTGCTGCTCGGGGCCACACCAAGGGGGTGAGAGGCACTCACCCGCCGAGTGAGTGCACACCCACCAGCTCGCACACTCACACACGCAATGCCAGCTGTGGGGGGCATGGACACCTGAGCCTGGTGACCGGTGAGAGCCTGGCAGAGTAGAGAGATGAGGTCCCTTTAAGAAGAGACCCTTTCGCCTGGGAATCCGTCTCCTGGAGGAAGGGCCTCCTTGCCCCACCCCACCCTCGCCCCCGAGCCAAGCGGGGTGGGTTCTGGGAGAGAAGTGGCCAGCTGGGTGGGGAGAGGCTTTCTCCGGACATCGCTGGGACCCAAGCGTTTGGGGAGGCGGGCAGAGAAGCAAATAGGGCCTGGCGGAAACGCTGAGTATTTTAGGGAGAATAGAGGCCGTGGGAAGGGCAGAGGGTTGACGGGGCTTCTCCAGGTGCCCGGGCAGCGGTGAGGGGAGGCTGGGAGGTGGACGTGGTGAGAGAAGGTTGGGGTGTGGGGGTGTTTGTGGGGAGAGGTCTCCAGCAGCAAGGAGGAGTGGGCTGTCATCATCTCTGCCTGAGGTCAGATGTCAGCTCAGTTACTCCCTCTGGAGAAGGGAGAGTTGTGGGACCTCGTTGGAGGTCAGGAGACTCGTGCTCCGGGCTCCTGGGAAGAACCTGAGGAGGAGGGGAGGAAAGAAGAGGGTGGGGAAGACCAGGGCTCACCCCCCCCACCCCCCGGGGGGCCTCAGCTTCCTAACAACACAATAGGGAAGGAACAAAAAGCCCAACCACCACCAGCCAGCAAGAGACAGAAGGCAGGGGAGGCTCTTTGCCTCTCAGGATGTGAACTCTGGCTTCTCTTTTCTTTCCCCAGTATCGAAGCATCTTAGAGAATTACCTCACAGACTCCATCAAGCTCTCACCAGAGGACCAGTCCAGGAGTAGATGTTGCTGACCATCTAGACTCCCGCCCCGGTGCTCAGCGAAGCCTGCCTGGGGCCTGGGCATCCCGGCCCCCACCAGCCCCCCACCCGCCCAAGCCCAGCCCCAGCAGCCTGGCCTCTGCGGCCAGAGCCCTCCACCCCCTCGAGTCTGTACTGGGTCCAGATCAGAGTACAGCCCCTGCCTCGGGCTGAGTGTAGTGAGGACACAGCTGGGCCTTAGGTGCCCCAATGGAACCCAGAATGTCACAGCCAAATCTTGGCCCTGGAGGAGGCACAGTTCCCTCACTGGCTCCAGCCTTCCTGCCACCCGCCCTCCCCGAACACACCCCTGCTCTAGAACGCACATCTCTGCAGACGGCCAGGCCACTGTCTCCGGAGTCCTGTTCTACTCTCCTGTGAACTGGCCTTCCTTGTCCATGCCACCACACACCCGCAAAGCCTCAGCACAGCTTTGCAACAGGGCCCAGCTCAGGCTCCCTTGGTCACCAGGGCCAGAAGGTGAAGGCCTGAACCTCACGTAGGCGCCTGCCTCAACCCCTGGCAGCCACGGTTCAGGCCTGGAATATCGCTCTGTCCCCTCCAGGGTATGGGACTGAGAGAGCTCAGGAAAAGGCACCAAGGACTGGCTCATTCCTCTCTGCTGAATGCTCAGACGACTCCTATAAATCTCTCTGAGCCTCGGCTTGCTCGTCAGTCAAATGGGGGTGGTATGTGCCCTGCCCACCTCAGAATATATGATTTTGAGGACCAGAAGCTCTGCTTAAATCTCAGTTGCTGTCTTTGATATGCATTTATTTATTCCTTCAACAAGTGTTGTTGAGTGTCTACTATGTACAATGCACAGAGGTCTAGTGACAAATGAAGTCAACAAGGACCCTGCTCTCCAGGACCCCACATTCTGATAAGGGAGAGAAGCCATAGACACAGAATTGAAACAGATATTCTCAAATAGTAGATAAGCACTTGAACAAAGCAAACAAGGAAATGGGATTGGTGCAGTTTCAGACAAAATGGTCCAGGAGGGCTTCCCTGAGGAGTTGTCATTTGGCCCAAGGACTAGAGAATGAACAGACTACACTAGAGATCTAGACAAAGAGCATTCCAGGGAGAGGAGGCAGCAAGAGCCAAGGCCCTGAGGTGAGGACAAGCTTGCTGTGTTCCAGGAACAGTGAAAGGACATTCATTTACATGAAGACTCAAAGCTGCTGTCCCTGAGACAAGTAAAGGGGACCCCGCCCCCCCAGCTGCTCCCTGAGCCTCTGATGACTGGCCACCAGAGGGCAGCAGTGCTCCTTCCCTTGCAGGCTGAGGGGCCAGCCACAGAGGTGTCACACTTAAACGGGGGTGCTTTTCTCTCTGTTCTGATCCTCAAAACTGGTCCTCAGGCTGTGAGCATGTTTAACCCTGTGAGATCTGTGGGGTAGGAGAATCCCAATTTCTTACGCCTAGCAAGAAATGGGCAAAAACTGAAACATGAATGATTCAGGCAAGAAATCCACATCAGTGACAAATACTAGAATGAGGGGCCAGGGGACTTCCAGCTCTATTACAAAGCTGTCATCATCAAGACAGTATGGTACTGGCACAAAAACAGACACATAGATCAATGGAACAGAACAGAGAGCCCAGAAATGGACCCTTAACTCTATGGTCAACTAATCTTTGACAAAGCAGGAAAGAATGTCCAATGGAAAAAAGACAGTCTCTTCAACAAATGGTGTTGGGAAAATTAGACAGCCACATGCAGAATTAAACTGGACCATTTCCTTACACCACACACAAAAATAGACTCAAAATGGTTGAAAGACCCAAATGTGAGACAGGAGTCTACCAAAATCCTAAAGGAGAACACAGGCAGCAACCTCTTCGACCTCAGCCACAGCAACTTCTTCCTAGAAACATCGCCAAAGGCAAGGGAAGCAAGGGCAAAAATGAACTATTGGGATTTCATCAAGATAAAAAGCTTTTGCACAGCAAAAGAAACAGTCCACAAAACCAAAAGACAACCGACAGAATGGGAGAACATATTTGCAAATGACATATCAGATAAAGGGCTAGTATCCAAAATCTATAAAGAACTTATCAAACTCAACACCCAAAGAACAAATAATCCAATCAAGAAATGGGCAGAAGACATGAACAGACATTTCTGCAAAGAAGACATCCAAATGGCCAACAGACACATGAAAAAGTGCTCAACATCGCTCGGCATCAGGGAAATCCAAATCAAAACCTCAATGAGATACCACCTCACACCAGTCAGAATGGCTAAAATTAACAAGTCAGGAAACGACAGATGTTGGCGGGAACGCGGAGAAAGGGGAACCCTCCTACATTGTTGGTGGGAATGCAAGCTGGTGCAGCCACTCTGGAAAACAGTATGGAGGTTCCTCAAACAGTTGAAAATAGAGCTACCATACGATCCAGCAATTGCACTGCTGGGTATTTACCCCAAAGATACAAATGTAGGGATCCGAAGGGGTACGTGCACCCCGATGTTTATAGCAGCAATGTCCATAATAGCCAAACTGTGGAAAGAGCCAAGATGTCCATCGACAGATGAATGGAGAAAGAAGAGGTGGTATATATATACATATATACACACACACACACACACACACAATGGAATATTATGCAGCCATCAAAAGGAATGAGATCGTGCCATTTGCAATGACGTGGGTGGAACTGGAGGGTGTTATGCTGAGTGAAATAAGTCAATCAGAGAAAGACATGCATCATCTGACCTCACTGATACGAGGAATTCTTAATCTCAGGAAACAAACTGAGGGTTGCTGGAGTGGGGGTGGGGTGGGAGGGATGGGGTGGCTGGGTGATAGACACTGGGGAGGGTATGTGCTATGGTGAGCGCTGTGAATTGTGCAAAACTGTTGAATCACAGATCTGTACCTCTGAAACAAATAATGCAATATATGTTAAGAAAAAAAAAAAGAAGAAGATAGCAGGAGGGGAAGAATGAAGGGGGGAAATCGGAGCGGGAGATGAACCAGGAGAGACTATGGACTCTGAAAAACAAACTGAGGGTTCTAGAGGGGAGGGGGGTGGGGGGATGGGTTAGCCTGGTGATGGGTATTAAAGAGGGCACGTTCTGCCTGGAGCACTGGGTGTTATGCACAAACAACGAATCATGGAACACTCCATCAAAAACTAATGATGTAATGTATGGTGATTAACATAACAGTAAAAAAAATTTATAGAATGAGGGGCCAGGAAAACCCATAGACTTCCTGTCCCTGCAGACTCTTCGGGCAACAGACAGCATAGACAGGGCCCAGCCTGAAGGGGGTGGACAAGATGACCACTCAGAGGTTCCCAGGCCACATCAATGCCCGCCATGGAAGTCGCCTATCTCCACGGAAGTATTCTGCCCTGAGTTCCCAGCAGAGCTGGGATGTTAGCGTAGGACTTCTGATGTCATCTGACCCTGAAGATACCCCCGGAGGTGGAGAATCCTGGGGGGGGGAGGGGTCAGCAGGAAGTTTGGGGAGCCTCGTCTCCCCACCCGGCTGTGGAGTCAGGATTGGCTCATCCCGGGCAGTGGCATGGGTCTGGGAGCAAACCAGCGTTTCTGTGTGCTTCATGGGCTGGCATTCTGCATGCGACACGGGCTCTCCCGGGAGTCCGTCAGGCTGTGGATTGCATGTGTGGTGTTCAGGCGCGCATATACAGCAGCTCGTGCCCCGCAGCGGACATACGAACTGTTTCTAAATGTGCGCCACAAATTATAAATGTGTCCTTCTTTATTAGTCTCCTTTTTGGTGTTTTGTTATTAAGTTTAAAAAACAAACAAGGGGCACCTGGGTGGTTCAGTCGGTTAGGCGTCTGCCTTCGGCTCAGGTCATGATCCCGGGGTCCTGGGATCAAGCCCCACATCAGGCTCCTTGCTCCACGGGGAGTCTGGCTCTCCCTCTCCCTCCACCTGCCATTCCCCCTGCTTGTGCTCGTTCTCTCTCTCAAATAAAGTTTTAAAAAAATAAAATAAAAAGCAAACAAACATGTTTCCATAGTTCAAAATTCCAAAAGATATTAAAGAGAAGACAACAAAATTTAGGACTGGCTTATATAACAGGCAGGGCTCAGTGTGAAATGAAAATGCCCCACCCCTTGTTCAAAAATGATTAAGAATTTCAAGACGGTGACAACGGATCTTTAAACCAAGCACACCGTCCTCGGACAGCAGGTTACACATACTCGGAGCTGTCCCTGAGGAAGCAGCTCTGTTTTCAGTGCTCTCCAGAGTGATAGAGCCCCTGGCCAGGCCCACCTGGCCTGCAGAAACATTACAGCTTGAAGATGAGGGCTCTGTCTTTGCCAGAGCCACGTGGAGCGTCGACCCCAGGCCTAAATACTGGGCATTTTCTCCAGAGTCAGGAGCAGGACAGAAAGTTCTGTCCTGTCACTTTCCATGTGACTCGGTACAGACCCACAGGGGGCAGGTGCCAGCAGAGGGAGGCAGCATGTGGCGGGCTGCCCCTCTGGGCTAAGCGAAACCACTGGAGCCCAGAGTGGGGGGTGGGCAGCACTTCTGGGGGGCCCGTCCATCACCATCCCTTCAGAGAAGAAGACCCCAGTTAATAAGACGGCTCTGACCCAGGCCTCCCCTGTCCCACCACAGCCCTGCTCCAAGGGGCAGCTCCAGGCTGCTAATGACTAACAGGGAGGATCCAGGCCAGACTCTGGGCGGCACACACCACTGGGGCTGGTCGGGGGGTGGGGGAGGAGACCAAATCTTATCACCAGATAAACCTGAGCTGGGCCTGGCTGGGTGCCATGCTGCCCCAGGGGTTTGGTGGAATGCTGACTTCTTCTGCTGTTTGCTCCCACTCGACAGAGGCTCCCTCGCAGCCCTGTCACCAGCCACAGGCCACTCTCAGCAGAGTCAGATGTGTGGCCAGCACCCACCAGGCGGTCTTGTCCCCAGGAACACACAGGCTGGTGGCAGCCATGCCGGCGGCAACACCCAAGCCTCGTAGCCATGCATGGCTGGCCCCGCTGTGACAGCAGGCTGAGGATAGAGGACCTGCCTGCTGGGTGCACACCTGGAGGCTCCCTCTAGGACGTGTGCTGGTGGGGGGACATGTGTGCCTATAGATCTGCATGGTGTGTGTGTGTGTGTGTGTGTGTGCGTGTGTGTGTGTGTGTGTGTGTAGGAGGGGTTGTGGGGAGGGGAGGGGGTAGGGACTGAGAGAGCCAGACTGTGGGTTTCCCTCATTGAAGTACAGAAAAATTCTAAAGAAGCTCCTAAGATTGGACAAAAGCAGGAAAATAGGTGCAGAAGTGAGGGGTGAGGGATGGACCAGTTACTGTGGAGAGCCTTCCTTGTGTCAGTGAGGCCCCAGAACAGCCCACGGAGGAGGGGTTAGCCTCAGGCTCCGAGGAGACGGCTGAGGTTCCCTCCAGCCTTGCCCGCACAGCCCACCAAGTCCTGGCAATACCACCTCCTCACTCTCTTGGAAGCCACTCCCTTCCCCCCTCCGCTCTGCTCCACCTGGTCCAGGCGGCTGGCGCGTCCTGCCTAGACCACCCTCGGCCCTCTCCGTGGGGCTCCTGCCAGCCCTCTTGTTCCTCTCCATACACTCCACACACCAGCCCTCCCCGCGGCATCCACACAGACAAAATCCCTCCATGATCCCCAAGGCCCTCCCTGCCGCCCTCCCCACCAGGCGCTGCCTGCTCCCCTCAGCTCTCACCGCCTCCCTCAGCTCCACACACAAGAACTTGTCTCGGTTCCCCAAAGATGCCTGTCTCTGGCGCTTCACCGGGCTATTCCTCCTTAGCTGTTAGTCGTCAGCTAACACATCGCTTCCTCTAGCCAGCCTTCTCAGACCCCCAGACCAGGTCAGGGGCCTTCCACGGGCCCCCAGAGTCCCCCACTCTCTGGGCCAGAGCACCAACTCCACCACGGGGGGGGGGGGGGGGGCGGTTCATCAGCTTTATTTACCATCATCCACCCTGCGCCCAGAGCAATGCCTGACAATTACTTGGTATTCAGTAAATATTTTTGGAAGATTGGCTCCTAGAATACTTCATCCTAGTTGTTGGTCTGCATGCCCTTAGACTGTGGGCTCCCTAAAGGCTGCTTTGATTCATCATTAACCCCAGCACTCAGCATAGACATTGGCACATAGTAGATGATACATAAATATTGTGGAATGCAGCAGTATACCACACAGCTATTAAAGAGAATGATGGAACATTCTGTGTCCTGACACGGAGTACAACATCCAAGAAGCATTGTCACGTGGAAAGGCAATGGTGGAATCATATGTATAAGATGCTATCTTTTCAGTAAAAAGAGGCCTAAATAAGACTTTACATTCATTTTTGCTTGTACATAAAGAAAACTCTAGAAAGATGCATAAGAAATTAATAAAAGTGACAACCTTTCAGAGGGGGGACGGGGCAAGTGGGAGTCAGATATAGGAGTAAGACTCTACTTATATAACCTTATACTTTGAATTTTTAACTCTTTGACTGTATTACCTAATCAAACATTTTTTAAAAGGAAAATGAATAGGGGCACCTGGGTGGCTCAGTAGGTTGGACATCTGCCTTCGGCTCAGGTCATAATCCCAGGGTCCTGGAATGGAGCCCCATGTCTGGCTCCCTGCTCAGTGGGGAGTCTGCTTGTCCCTCTCCCTCTGCTCCTCCCTAGCTTGTGCACTCTCTCACTCTCTCTTGCTCTCTCTCTCAAATAAATACATAAAATCTTTAAAAAAAACAAAAAAAGGAAAATGAATATTGGTAGAAGGAAGAAGGGGCAAAACAAGGGAGAGAGGCCAAACTCCAACCAAGACCTAGCTGGCTTCGGTCAGGTACAATACAGAGTCTTGAATCCAAGGCTGACAGATTTGGACTCTGTTGTAGAAGGACACACATCTAAGAAATCCCCTAAGCCCACATGTTCTGGCCAACATGCCAAGTCTCCCATGTGGGACAAGATCAGCTGGGGTTTTTGGTTCGCCTGGGATGTTGGTCAATAACTGAACAGGCGTTTTCAACCCCAGAGGCTCAGCACTGGAGAGAAACTATCAAGTGTGCACACAGCTCTGTGAATTACCATGTGAATGACTACACATCGGGCTAGGTATTCCCCAAACTTAGTATCAAGACTAACTAGTCAGTAGTCTGGAGCCCACTTTCTTAAGCCCAACCCTGACCCCAGAAAAGATCCTCCTCCAAGGATGGGCTCCAAGATAAACTGGTACAGCTACTTTGGGGCTATATTGAATAAAAGCCCCACTTACAGCCTCTGCGATCCTGCAGCTCCAGCCCTGACATATACAGCCCTTGCTGGTGGGCACCAGAGGACATGATCAAAAACTTTCCTTGTAGCATTTTTTGTAATAGAAAAAAGAAAAAGAAAAGGAAAGAAAAACAAAACAAAACTGGAAATGACCCAGATGTTCTTCTACAGAAAATTGGATAAATAAAATGTGATATATTCAAACCATGGAATTTCACAGCAGTGGAAACAATTAAACTAAAGCCACATACAACAAGTGGGTGAATCTCAAAAGCATATGGAAGATAACAAGCACAGAAGGAGACATATAGTTACCATTTAAGTAAAGTTCAAAAGCAAGCAAAACTAGACGGTTTATCTTTGCACATATTTATCACAAACATATCTGGTAAAACAACATAGAATAATAAAAAACATACAAACAAGGGGATGATGAGCCCAAAACTTAGAAAGCAGTTACCTTGGATGGGGGTCAGGGTTGGAGAGAAGCAGGCGAACGCAATAGGCACCAGACACACAAGGCAACTAGACAGTGTGGGGACCATCCTGTCCCCCGGTTGGGCTGTGGGGCCACAGGCAGTCATCTTATTATTACACTTTGCATCTTAGATGTATGTTACACATATTCTTTTTATGACTCGAATATCCAAATTTTAAAACTTCAACCACAGCCTGGGCTTTGGAGTCAAGCTCACTTGAGTTTGAACCCTGTCTTTTCCATCGTTGTGTGACCTTGGGTATATGACCTGACCACTCAGAGCTTCCATTGTCTCACCTGTACAGTGGGAGTCATGATGCTAAACCTCGAAGGGTTCTAGTTAGGTACAGTCGGTCCCCCACTTACCCACAAGGGATACATTCCTAGACCCCCCCCCAAGGGATGCCTGAAACCGCAGATATGTTTTCCTATACATACCTACCTATGATAAAGCTCAATATATATATTTACAAATGAGACACAGCAAGAGATCAACAGCAATAATTAACAAAACAGAACAATTATAACAATATAGTATAATAAATAAATACAGTATAATACAATACCCAAAGATACAAATGTAGTGATCCAAAGGGGTACGTGCACCCCAATGTTTATAGCAGCAATGTCCACAATAGCCAAACTGTGGAAAGAGCCAAGATGTCCATCGACAGATGAATGGAGAAAGAAGAGGTGGTATATATATATATAATGGAATATTATGCAGCCATCAAAAGGAATGAGATCGTGCCATTTGCAACGACGTGGATGGAACTGGAGGGTGTTATGCTGAGTGAAATAAGTCAATCAGAGAAAGACATGCATCATATGACCTCACTGATATGAGGAATTCTTAATCTCAGGAAACAAACTGAGGGTTGCTGGAGTGGTGGGGGGTGGATGGATGGGGTGGCTGGGTGATAGACATTGGGGAGGGTATGTGCTATGGTGAGCGCTGTGAATTGTGTAAGACTGATGAATCACAGACCTGTACCTCTGAAACAAATAATATATTATATGTTAAAAAAAGAAGAAGAGGAAGAAGATAGCAGGAGGGGAAGAATGAAGGGGGGGAAATCGGAGGGGGAGACGAACCAGGAGAGACTATGGACTCTGAAAAACAAACTGAGGGTTCTAGAGGGGAGGGGGGTGGGGGGATGGGTTGGCCTGGTGATGGGTAGTAAGGAGGGCACCTTCTGCATGGAGCACTGTGTGTTATGCACAAGCAATGAATCATGGAACACCACATCAAAAACTAATGATGTAACATATGGTGACTAACATAATAAAATAAAATTAATAAAAAAATAATAATAATGAAAAATAAAGACACCCTAAAGACAGAAGATAGTCCAAAAATTTAAAAATATGAAATAAATAAAAAATAACCATAAAAACTAAGTAAATATAGTATAGTCTAATAAAGTTATGTGAATGTGGTCTCCTCAGAATCTCTTACTGTACTGTACTCACCCTTCTCGTGATGATGTAAGAGGATACAATGTGTACGTGATGAGACGAAGTGAGGGGAGTGACATAGGCTCTGACGAAGCATGAGGCTACTACTGACCTTCTGAGATTTGTCAGGAAGATCATCTGCTACCAGACCGCAGTTGACCGCGGGTAACTGAAACCGTGGATAAGGGGAGACTGCTATATGTATGGTGCCTAACTCGTGGTCAGTACTCAATAGGTCAGGGCTGTATGTATGGTGCCTAACTCGTGGTTTTCATTGGTTCAGGAACAGCTGCAGAGATGTTTGTTTTAAATTTATTTGTGAATAAAGGCATAAGACTCTGGCATCCTCATTGCAGGCCAAGGGTGAATAAATGGGAATTGAATGAATGAATGAGTGAAACAAACAAATGAGCTCCTTCATTCCAACCATTTCTCCACAAGTCGTCCCCTGAGTGAGCTCTGGGACCCAAATGGTCTGGTTAGCATTGTGGTCACTTCAAACAAAATTTAAAATACCATTCTCACACCCACCCAGAGTCTCTAGAAGCAGGCAACCGGCAAGATTAACTCCAGGAAGATCCTGCCTCCGCTCTCCAAACTGAACCAAAGATCCCTGTGGGAGGAACTCGCTGGGTCCTCCCTGCCCCCATGGCGGCTGGCACAATTCTGGGTCCACACAGCTGCTCACCAAGACAGCTGCTGTGGGGGAAAAGAGGCCTTTGGTGTGCAGGGAGCTCCCCAGACCTTCTTGCAGCCTTGGGCCGTCACTCTTGAATCCATAGGAGTTTCCCTAGACCTTCAAGTCTCAGCAACATTTGTCTTATATACAATGACAGCCCATGATGAGAGGAAATGTAAGTGGATTTCCAAACCCTGAAAATAGGAGAGACTGATATTCGTAGGCCTTCTGGAATCCCTACCAGTCTCTGATTTGATTTTTCCCCCCGTTTCAGACGATATAGCTGGGGGAGGGAATTACGTGTGAGATCATGGCCAGAGTTGTATATTTGAAGTCAGATTATCTTAAGCCTTTGTGTGAGCTTGAGTCAGTATCCTTTCTAGTATCATCTTAGTTTTCTCTTCTATAAAATGGGGCAATAATTATTTCTTGCCTACTTCACAAGGAAGAAAATCATGACTATGTTGGTGATTTGGAAACTCTACAGCTCTATATAATATGATGTAGAGGGGTGCCTGGGAGGTTCAGTCGAGTAAACATCTGCCTTTGGCTCAGTTCATGATCCCGGGGTCCTGGGATCGAATTCCGCATTGAGCTCCCTGCTCAGTGGGAATCTGCTTCTCCTTCTTTCTGTCTCCCTCTCCCTCTCCCTCTCTCTCTCTCTGCCAAATAAGTAAATAAAATCTTTTTTAAAAAATATAATGTAGAGAAAGAATACTGCATTTGGAGTCAAGATACCTTGATTGGTTGGTTGCTTGGTTGGCTGGTTGGTTGTTTTTAAGCTGTCAATTATGAGTTGAGGCTTATTATATACCGTCCACTGCTCCAAGCACGTTATGAATAATAACTCATGTAGTCGTTGCCAACAATTCTATGAACTAAGGGGTGAATTATCATCCCCATCAGACAGCTGGGGGAACGGGGCACAGAGACGTTAAGTAACTTGCCACAGTTGCACACTAGTTAGTATGTTGCAAAGCTGCGATCAAGACCCAGGTTGTCAGGCTCCAGAAGCTGGCCCTTAGCCAGCTATTCTGCCTCCTGCTTGAGAGTTTTGAAGCCTACCTCTGCCATTTACTAACTCTTCTATCCTCCATTCACTCATGCCACGTATATTTACCGAGCACTTACTCTGTGCCAGGTGCTGCCCCAGGAAATAAAACAGACTGATACGGGGCTTGCATTCCAGTGTGGGGGATGGGCCACACACCAAGAATCCCATAAGGTGTCCAGAGGGGCAAGTGCAGTGGAAGAAAAACAAAGCAAGGGTAGTAGTCTATTGGAGTTGCTATAACAAAATACCACAGACTGGGTATAAATAATAAGAGTAAACAACAGACATTTATTCTTCACAGCTTTGGAGCCTGGGAGTCCGAGATCAGGGTGCCAGCATGGTCAAGTTCTGGTAAGACCCTTCTCCCGGGGCGCAGACAGCTGACTTCCTGCTCTGTCTTCACGCGGTGGAAGAAGTGTGCTAGCTCCCCGGGGTCTCTTTTATAAGGGCACTAGTGCCATTCAGGAGGGTTCCACTCTCATGACTTACCACCTTCCAAAGGCCCTACCTCCTAACATCATCAGCTTGGGGATTAGAATTCAGCACATGGGGGTGGCTGGCTGGCTCCGTCAGAAGAGTGTGCCACTTTTGACTTTGGGGTCGTGAGTTCGAGCCCCACGATGGGTACAGAGATTATTTAAAAAAAAATAAACTTCAGAATTCAACATACGAATTTTGGGGAGACACACACAGCAGGGCAGGGGGCTAGAGGGCGACCAGGGGCCAATGTTGTTATCTCTTTGGGCCGCTATTCTCTTGTCAAGTGGGCATACGGAGATCTGCTTTGTCTCAGGAGGTCTACGTGATGCATAAACCGTAAAATGCTATCCCAGCGCAGGCTTTGTAGCATTTGCTGTTCTTTGCCTCTCTGTTCCTGTACTACTTGGATCATATCTCTGTTTGGTGTGTTCCCCCTTGTTTCATAGTTGGCCATGTAGGTTTCTGTGTCTCTCAGTAAACTGAAATTTTTGAAGGCAGGACCAGATCGTGGTACAGAATAAGTAGGAAATAGAGGTATAATTATTCATGCTAATAATTGCTCTGTAATGAGCCCCTAGTACATAATGCTGAATTTAATCTTCAGTGTAGAAGTTACTATTATCCCTGTTCCCAGAGGAGGAACAGAGGCTCAGAGGGGTAGTAACTTGCCCATGGCCATTCACCAGTGAGTGACAGAACGATGATAGGAACTTGCATCTCTCTGACTCCAAAATCCATGCTCCATCACCAAGCCCAAGCTGTCGTTGGGTATTGTTATCCACACTTACTCATTTGTGCAACAAATATTTCATGAGCACGTTCCAGGTGCTTTACATGGAGATGGAGGAGGCCAATGAGGTATGTCCATACAGAATGTCCATACAGAAGACAGAATGAATAATTTAACAAATGAATAAGATTGCACTGCTCTCTGGGTGGGGAGGCGAAGGAGGATCTGTCTGAGATGGGGCCTGCAGAGCTGAGCCCTGAGCGATGAGAAGAATCTGGTCTCCAGCAGACCTTGCAGGAAGAACCAACAAAGACAAAGAAGCTGAGGTGGGAATGAGGTGGGCTTCTCCAAGCCATAGGGTGGCCAGTGAGCCTAAAGAGTCTTGAGAGGGGCGCCTGGGTGCCTCAGTTGCTTAAGCAACCAACTCTTGATTTCAGCTCAGGTCATGATCTCAGGGTCGTGAGATCAAGCCCCGCGTCAGGCTCTGCTCTCAGCATAGAGTCTGCTGGGGATCCCCTTCCCTCTCCCTCTCCCTCTTCTCCCCCCCAACACCTCTCTCTCTCTCTCTCTAATAAATAAAATCTTAAAAAAAATAAAAATGAATAAAGAGTCACGAGAAAAAGAGACAGCAGTAAGGGGTGAGGTAAGAAAAGAAGCTGGACCCACACCATGCAAGTCCTTAGAGATGGCAAAAAGGAGCATCCAAAGTTTCCAGGCAGAAGAGGGATGTGATCTGATTTGTGTTTTAAAAGAGATATTATTATTGTTTAAATAGCACTGGAGGGGTGCCGGGCTGGCTCAGTCAGAAATGGCGGCCGCTCTTGATCTCGCGGGTAGTGAGTTTGAGCTCCATGTTGGGTGTAAACAAATAAACTTTTAAAAAACATAAATAAATAAATAGCATTCAGGTTTGTTAACAGTAAATATAACAATATATTTATAATGTGTTTAGAAGAGAGCGAGTGAACAAAAGAGGGCAGAAAGGTGGAGTGGGGTGGGAGTGGAGAAAGTCGTTCGGCTAACAAAGGACTTTGCAGGTGTTTTCCTTCGGCTCACGTTCAACTGAATTAAGCCTCATTCATCTTGTATATAATAAAAATGGGCTGCAGATGGAAATAACTAAATCAATGTCCAGGGTTCCACTACAAGAGGGATCAGATTTCTTCTCCCTTCTCTTTGCCCCCCAAGGAAAGAGGTGGCTCATAACCCTGGGGGAAGAGGGGACCCATCTCCTGCTGTCTGGAGGAGGTCTCTGTTGAGCCCTTTGGAAGATGCTTCTTAAGACAAGACCCTTCTCTCCAGGAGCAAGGCTCTGATTTCTCGATCAGTTCACTCTCTGTTAGAGCATGGCCTGGGAGTCAGGCTTTCTCTGGGTTCTTATCCTATAGCCTTGGCTGCCCTATGCAAAGTGATGGGAAGTGGGCAGACAAACCCAGCCTCATCTCAGCTCCACTCCCATGAATTTATGAGCAGAAACAAGATCCCACAGGGCTATGGCCAAGGGAGGGCTTTAAGAGGGCATCGCACACACCTCAGGATCCTTGGGAGTCCTGGGTCCTGGCAGAGCCCTGCCTCTCTATCTCCAAGTCAGGTGTCTTACTGCCTGGCTTCTCCCTGTCCCCTTCACTGTTCTCCTACCCAGGCCTCTTCTCCCTCCGAGAGAGGAAGCAGATCCGCATGTTAGGAAGCTGACAAGAAGCAAAGGAAAGAAAACTCCAAGAAAGAAACTTTTAAGAAGCAAAAAGATTGTATTTTAAAATTTCTAGAAAACAGAATAATCCCACCCCCAGAAATTGCAAATAATTATGCAAGTTGTAATGCCAATCACTACACGGTCACATTTCCTCCTCATTACTTCCAGCCCTAGCTTTTTGTACCCCTGAAGTTGTTTAGGGGTGAGGGGATCCTGGCAGAACCCGCTGTCCTAAGAACGCAAAGCTTGCAGAGTTGAATTTTTCAACCTGTCACTCCCAGGATTGCAGATTTCTTACTTGGGCTATTTTCCTCCACACCCGCCACAGGGCAAAGCCCCTTTCCCAACCCCCCCCACCCCCCCCAAGATTTCCCTTTGTCCTAGTGACTGGATAGGACATTGATGTACCATACTTAGACCTGATGGGGCAGGTTTGGAGGAGGGAGGAGCTGAAAACAGACTCATGCTAATAGAGTCTCTTTATGCTAATGATATGCAAATACGGCAGTTTTGTTTTGTTGTTGTTTTTTTTTTTTCTTTCCTTGGCCCCCTGGAGCCAAGAAATGACTTGTCTATGTGCAGTGGACCGAAAAGAGGCCCAGAGAGAGAGCTAGAGAGAAGGAAAGGGAAGAAAGAGAGGCCAAGAGCCCTGATGGATACCCCACCCCCAGACTCAACTGACCCCCCTGGGCAAAGGCCAGCCCACAAGGCAGTCCTGGCCGCCTGGAGGGAGCTGCAGATTCGGGGCGCGGAGCCGGGAGCTGGGGCCGCAGCAGGATGGGTGGGGGTGGGGGAGTGTCGCCTGTGTCCTGAGCTTTCAGGACAGGTGCTACCCCCCTTCCCCCGCCCCCCCCACCCTCGGTGGGGAGTGCCTCTGTGCCTCTCACCACCTCCCTCCACCTGTGTGAAGCTCTGCCCCCTGATGCTATTATCTCCCACAGTTGCTCATAAATGACAACGCCCCCCAACGGCCCGCCCAGCACTTCAACCCCTTCTGGCCGAGGGTGGTTTGCCTGAGGATTAGCTCCTCTTTGGAGAGCCCACAATAGCCCTCCACGTCTTTTGTGCCTCTGTTTGCTGCAAATATTAAAGCTCTCTCCTGAAACCCATTACAGGCCCTGGGGACAAAGGCTTTCTGCGGGTCTCTAGGACAGAGCCAGCGCCAGGATGTTCCTGGCTACTGTACCTGCCGCCTCACCTGCCACTTCTTCTCCAGTTACCCCCGGGAGAGAAATAATCCACATTCACACCAGACAGCTCTATGCCAAGGCAGTGGACCGGTGGATGCAATGGTGCCCACACCCCGCTTGCCCAGCAGGGAGGAAGTGGGGTCTGGGCACCCAGGGGTGGGGGGGTGGGGGGGTACAGGCAGTTGGGAGATGGAAGGATCTGGGGGGAGGGAGCTTCAGGTGGAGCTGAGGACACAGCAGCAGGGGCACCAAGGGCTCCCCTGCCATCAGGCCTTCCCAGATGCTGCTACCCATGCCTGGAACATTCCTCCCTTCCACTTATCAGCCTAATTTTCCGAGGCTAGTTTTCCTCATCCCTCCGGTCTCAGCTTAGACTGTGCCTCATTACCTCCTCCAGGAAGCCATCTTTGCTTCTCAAATTTAGGGGTCCCTCCTCAGTACTCAAACCCAGTAATATAACTGCCTGCTCGGAGTCTGCTTCCCTGTCCCTCTGACACCCCAGCCTCTGAGCAACCCGGGGGCAGTTCCCCACAGCATCCACATATGGTATGACTTCCAGAGTGCGGCAGATAAATATGGTTGAAAAAATGAATGGTTGAATGAATTCAGAGGTGTGGGCCATGCCTGGGCCTTGAGTCCCCAGAATTCTGACCAAAGTAAGGTTGAGTCACGAAGGGACCTGGGGAGGGGAAGGACCAAGAATCTCCCACAGCCTTCTCTGGAGACTCCTGTCTAGTGAATATTACTGGGCTGAGAGTCTGTCTACCAACCATAGGATGTTGGGCAAGTCTCTGATCCCCCCCACCCCCTCACATACACACACCACGAGCTTCAGTCCCCTCTTCCGGCAAAAGGGACGAATAACATTGGGAAGATGGAGAGAATGCTCTGGAAATGGCCAAGAAGTTAATGCATGAGCCATTACGTAGGGAGACGTGAAGAACCCTGGCTCGGGGCAAGGGGGCCAACCTCAGGAGAGGAAACAGGGTTCTTCAGGCAGGGCGAGGAGGTTCCAGCAGGCACCCAGCTGCCACCTGTCACAGGAGCTGGGTGGAGACATGGAGGTCCTGCCTCCAGATCTGAAGGCAGAGTCTGCAGTCTCTAGGACTGGGAACCCCAGGAGGCAACCCTCGGGCCTGAAAGCAGTTGGCCCATTTCTTCCTGCCCCTTCACTCTCCTGGTTACCGGAAGCAATAAAGCTTGGGCAGAGGGGGGCTGAATCCAACCACTCGCGGTCCAAGTTACTCCTTCCTCTCTGCCTCAGCTTCTGCTCCTGTAAAACAGAAGTAATCGCAGTGCTGTCTCCCAGGGCCGCCAAGAAGCTTAAATGAGACGATTAAAAGGTTTAGCAGGGCCACCAGCACCTAAGAAGTGCTCCAGGAGGACAAGCCACTGTTCCAGTCTGTCCCTGTACTCAGCCTTGCCTCGGTTTGGGGAAGCACACAGATCATCCTTCCATTTTACAGAAGGAAAGCCCAGAGAGGTTCTGGAACTTACCATGGGTTACCGATGACTCAGGAAGGGGAGTTGGACAGACCTAGGGTGCCCCAGTTTCTACTCCCGTTTCCTTCTGGTTTGGGACTTGAATCATTCTCTCATTACTTCATGCGTCCAAGTCCCGGCCACCCCAGGAGGCAGCGACAGATGGTTCTCCTGTGTCTCTCTTAACCCCTCGGCAGTGCTGGGCTGTAGAAACTCTCAGAAACTAAATAGGGGGGAGGCTGACGGACAGACAGATGGCGAGGCAGAAGTGGTTCCCTGATCACTCTACGTTCCCCAGGGAAACCTGAACGGAGCTGAGGACGCCCGCACCCAACAGGGGGGCCCGGGTGGCCCAGGTATCCGGCAGTGGGGAGCGGTGCCCTGGTGACTCTGGCAGCCATGGGGCGGGGGACCTCCGGGAAGATCCCAGGCCTGGCTGGGGGCACTGGTTCTGAGGCAGGAGTATCCCCAAGGGGACAGTCAGAGGCCAGGGCAGCCTGGGCTGCTTGCCCCCAGGCTTCGTAGTCGTAAGGAAGGAGGCTCCTGTGGAAATGTGGCCCCATGCTTGAAAGCCGGCAGCCAGTCCAGCTCTCTGGATGTTTCCCCACAGGATCATGAAGGCAGTGTCGGGGGGAAACGGGTATCTCCCCAGGGAGGAGAGTGACGGCGCAGAAGGGCATTTCAGCCTTCGGAGCACCACCTCCCATGCCCACCAGGATCCCTGCCCGGCCTCCCCCCTCCTCCCTCCTCCCTCCTCCCACTTTGGGGATCCAAACTGTGCCAGTCTCTCTGAGCGAAAACCACACCTCTGCGAGCCACTGCCACCCAGGACAAAGGCTTTCCAGGCAGGAGGGACTCTCCACCTGAACTTCAGCTCAGGAGGGCAGGAATCCTGCCGTTGTTGATGGTTCTCTTTCCTGTGCTGAGCAAGTGGCGGGCACAGAGAAGACATTAAACCATATCTGAGGAAAACAGCTGAATGAACTGCCCTCAAAAAACACCAGGATAGAAACTCCCACAGCCTTCGTCCTGGACCCGTGTCAGCACCTCACAGGTCCCTTCCTGCGTCTCACCTCGGTCCTTTCTTGTTTAATCTCTGATTGTTAGGTCAAGAGTCTAATAAATAAGCCTCTCCAAGTTCTTGGATGGCGATAAGGCGCCCCCTCAGCCTTTGCTGGAATAAGTAATCCTAAAAATATCTTTCATCACTTCCTTGGCTCTCCTCTTGGCCCATCTCCAAGCCCTTCCTCACATTTCCTCCTTGGACCCGAACCTGAGCATTCCTGGCTGGCTTTGCCCAAGAGAGCTCTCCTGTGAAGAAGCCTGAGGTGGGGGTGGGGTGGAGGTGGGGACTGGGAGGTGAGAGCAATTTTCCACTTCAAGGGCCTCCAGCCAGGGGATTGCCTTCCTGCCTGGGTTTCTGAAACTCTGCTCATTCAACCGGTCTTATATCACCACCACCAACCCAGACTCCTTCTTGGCATCCTGGGAGATTATTCCCTCCAGCGGGGTACGGTGTGATGATCTCATGCCATCTCATGCCGGGGCTCATGGCTCCTGACTTTCAGTTCCTCAGAACCCTTCTAGGAAGCCTGTCAGAATGCAGATGCCCGAGCCCCATCCTCAAAAATTCCAATCGCAAGGTTCTGGGGTGAGACCCAACCAGCTTGACCTTAACCAGCCCACCAGGTGCTGCTGGTCCCGAACACTGCCCCCAGACCACCTCTCCTAGGAGACCAGAGAGCGGGACGAGAGGTGGACGGCTCCCGACAGGAAGCAGAGAGTTGGTCTTGCTGCCCATGCCAGGCGGGAGGCAGATGGAGAGGTGGGCAGGACACCAGCCGGGATCTGGAATCTAGCCACCATGGGAAAGTGAAACCCTCTCCCACCATGTCCCACCTCAGGGCCCAGGGTAGCAAGAAGCCAGAGAAAGAGAGAGGCAGACAAGCCCCAGAGAAGAGAAGAAATGACACAGCCTGGCTGGGCAGCTTCTGTAGTGACAGAGGTTTCCCTGGGTCCCAGGGCAACAAACAGGTGCAGACGGACATCTGATTGCACGAGGGGGCAAGGGCAGGGCGATGGTCCACCTCCACCTGGGGGAGTGGTCCCGCAGTGACCTGTAAGGCTGTCCAGTTGTCCCTCTAGTCTCTGCCTCTGTCTTTCAGGAGTCATTCCAACAGCCCAGCTCAAGGCTCTTGAGCTTCCCCCAGCCTAAAGACGAGCAGAAAACACTCCCCCATTGCCCCTTCACTCCTTCTGGTCCGGGAACCCCTTCACAGTCCTGCACTCCGACCCCCAGATTCAGCCAGGCTCTGTGCGAACTTGCTCTCCCCCAGCCACACACATTGGGGAGCCCCAGGGAGTCCTGGGCAGCATGGTGCTCAGGACAAAGGCCTGGCCCAGGATCCTGGCTCTGCCGCTAACAAGCAGTGGGACCTGGGCCAGGGTCCTGGCATTTCTGAGTCCTGGTTTCTTCATCTATAAATAGGGCCCAGAGTGCCCTTGAGGATCAAACCATGAGATAAACTGTCGGGAGGAGCCTAGTGTGCAGCACTCACTTTGAACGTTCTCCGTGTTCCTACCGTAGGCCTGCCCAGGGAACCAACGAAAGGAGACGTCTATTCAGCTTCTCTGGTGCTCAAGGAGGTGACTTCCAAATAAAGATGTCCTCGCCAATGCTCCTTCTGGGGGGTATCTGGCACTCTCTGGAAAGGGAGAGCTTGATCGATCAGATGCGTGTTCTGTTGCCTAGACACTGGCCACTCAGCCTCAGCTGGCCTGGCCTTGTCCCTGGCCTTCAGACACCCTCCCTCTGTAAACCCAAATCCTAAGCAACTCCGAAGCCTGCAGACTCCAGCCCGCACTGAGTTCTTCCATCACTCCCCAGACCAGGTCACCTGTCAGCCGTCTCTCCCCGCAGAGACTCCACCCTCCCCAAGAGCAGACTCTGGGATTTGCCTGTTTAATCCCAACCTCAAATGATCAGGTTCCAAAGAATTCAAATGTCATGAAAGACACAGCACACAAACCGTCCCCAAGCCCGCCCCTCTCTGGGGACTCGGAAGCTAGCAGAGGATTCTGCAGCATCAGGTGAGGTCACAGTGACCCAGCACAGAAATTCAGGCCCGGGGGCGGCGGGGGGGGGGGGGGGCGTTCTAGTTGGGGGCCTGCCAGTGTTCACCGCTCCTAGTCGGTGGCTTTGGTGAAAGAGAGACCCCCCGCCTCCCCCCCTCCCTGCCCCCGGCAGTGCTGGCCACTAGCAGAGACCGTTCTGCTCACAGCCAAATGATAGTACGAGGAACTGCGACGTTTTGCAATACTTTTTACTTTCCAGAGCATGTTGAATATTAGAGCTGGAAGGAGACTTAGAGACCACATCCCCCTCCCACCTCCACTTTGCAGATGAGGAAACAGGAAGTGACCTGCCCAGAGTCACCTTGGGAGGGCGAGGAGGCAGAGCTAGAGTCCAGATTTCCTGGCACCCTGCTCTCACTCTGAACCCCACTGGGAGGGGCAGGATAAGGGGCTAGGGAATTTACCAAGCGCTCAGGAATCATCTTTCATTTAGTCTTCTCTACCCTGTTAGGCAGGTGTCCTTAGGAACATTTTAATTTTATTCTTGTGGAAGGGGGCTCAGCGGGCTTGGGGCACTTGCCTAAATTCACACAGCTGGCAGATCTGGAGCTCTGCCCCTGGGAAGCCAATTATGACAAGCTCTATTAGAGACCTGAGCTCTTTGCGCGTATCTGGGCTTAAGGGAAAAGGGCCCTTTGCCTCCTGGGTGGGAGTCGGAGAGCGCCGGTCATGGTGGGAGATGGAAGGAAACCTCACTTCATAGACTCTTACCCTCACAACACCCTGAGGGGACTGTTCCCAAGATTACACAACTCCTGGAAGCTAGTGGCCGCTCTTGAGACCAGGCAACATGGAGATCTTCTCATTCTGGGGTGGTTGCATCCCTTGGTAGCCCTCCACTTTCATATAAAAGTCCCACGGTGGGGGCAGCTGTGTGACCCAGAACTTATTCATTCACTCACTCATTAAACAAACACACATGGAGTGCCGATCACGTATCAGGCAGTGTGCTAGACCCTGAGGATGCCAAAGTGAATAGGACAGGGCAGCAGAGCCAGAGGGGCTGGGGTCCACCCTGGCCCTCGTCTCTCTTTTTTGTTGTTGTTGTTGTTAGATTTTATTTATTTATTTGACAGAGAGAGACAGCGAGAGAGGGAACACAACCAGGCGGAGCGGGAGAGGGAGAAGCAGGCTTCCCGCCGAGCAGAGAACCCGATGCGGGGCTCGATCCCAGGACCCTGGGATCATGACCTGAGCCAAAGGCAGACGCCCAACAACTGAGCCACCCAGGCGCCCCTGGCCCTCATCTCTTGACCACTAATCTATACTCTTAATTGGAGAGACAAACACATCAACAAGGAATTGATTGTTCATCGTGCTAGGTGCCTTGATAAGGCTGTGCAGAGGCTCAAGGAGCCCAGGGAGGGGCACCTGGTCCCAGCTGGTGAATGACAGAAGGAAAACGTGGGCTGAGTTCAGAAGAATGTATAGATGTGGGCCCAGCAAAAGAGAAGCAAGGGCATTCCAAGAAGCAAGCATAGACTGCATAAGCAAAGGTGTGGAGAAACATGTAGCAGAGCACGAATAAACTGCACCTGCTTAGAGAAAGATCTGGAAGGGTGTATGCTCAGCTGCTAAGGCTGGTTATCTCAGGAAAATTAGATTATGGAGGCTTTTGCTTTCTTATTTGCACATTACTACTTTGTGTGAAACTTTTGCAATGAGCAAGAATTACTTTCATAAGCAGAAAAAAATAATACACAAGGATCTTTCTGCGTATGATGGAACTTTAAGAAGCAGGGTGTTTGTGGAGCATGAAATTGGAGGGGTAAGTGCAGGGAGCTGTCAAAAGTCCCCAGGGCCTGGGGAAGAAGTGGGTCTGACTCCAGCCCCCAGGCAGTGGCTGGAGTGCTCCTTAATTGGGTGAGGCCTTTCCTGGGCTGCCACAGGGCAGCCCCGGGGGAATGTCCATCACCTTGCGCTGATGTATTCCGGGGAGTAAGCAGATCTTTGGGGCTCTGGTGCCCCCCAGCTAAAGCTCCACTTTCCGTTAGGCTGGGACCAGGCTGGGGTGAAGCTGAGCGGTGGTTTCACTGGCAACAATGAAGGGGTTCCGGGCTCCTAATCGGGGTTTTTCTCTTGGCCCCCGTCTCTGCTCCACCACCTCACTCCCCAGCCTGAACCTGGGCTAGATCAGTGAAGGACAAAATGCCTGAAGCTCTTTGAAGGTCGTTTACAAAAAAATATATATTTCTTTCAACTTTTTGACCTTTCAAAGGAGTTTTCTACAGATATCACTTTCTTTTAACACCCTCAGTATTAGTAGGAGCTTCCTCTATTTGTCCTTTGCCAGAGAAGGAGGAAGCAACTTGCAAGCTCTAATTCAGATGAATCAATCAAACATGCACACATTTACAGTGGGGACTGTAGGAAGTGGTTGCAATTTGAGGGGCACCAACAATGTCCCCAATCCAGAAAGACTTCTTCACTGCTGTTTGAAATTTTATTTTAGGGCTAGGCATGTCTCACCCTCTTCCTACAGATTTTTTTTTCTTTTTTTCCCCCTACTATAAATGCCCTAGAAAGGAAAGGCTAGGAGGAGTTAGGTCCCCATAACTCAACTCAAGTTTGTTGGTGCATATTTTCCTCTGTGGGGATCACAGACTGAGATGGTGTTGTCAGTTCCACTGCTTGAAGAGCTCAGAGAGGGGCGGAGGGTGTCTGGGGACAGGGGGTTGCGGGGAGGCGTCCAGCCTGCTGAGCACTCAGATTTCCCTTCAGGTCCAGCAGAATCAACTGAGAGTAATTGTCTAGGTCCCTTGGATTCTCCATACCCATTTCCCATTTCCCACCAATGCCTAAAATGCCTTTGCTGAAGTTTGTGCCTTTCCACCCAGGATGTGCTGCAGGACGGGGCGCGTCAGAGAACTCTGAGCCACAGGAAATCTTGATACAATCCTCGAGCCTGCTTTGACTCAGAGATTTGGTGGGTTTGGGGGGTGGGGTGCTCTCATATTATGAATAAACCTGAACGAAGTCTATGGTGGGATGGCTCACTCACATGCACTTTTGAGGAAATACACAATTCTTCCATGACACTTTTGAAACTGTTCATCTGGTCTACTCCCCACATTTTTGTTATTTGGGGTTTTCTGGCAGCTGCCTTTGGGTCTTTCAGACACATACCAACTCACCCTTCCTCCCTGGTTCTGCCAGCACAGCATTACTTTTCTTTCATCAGAGTTTTAAGCCTTCGGTGCTAGATCTCTGGGTTGATCCTAATAATGCCTAAAAACCTAGGATAGCTTTTTCAAGAAACATGGCACCCCCTGAGCACTGCTGAGTTAGCTGGGGACACGGTCAGGGCTCCCTGTCCTTAGGGAGCCTCCATGGAAGTCAGAGAGGCACAGGGTTGGGGAGCCTATCGGGGCCCCATTGGGAGATAAAAGTGGGAACAAGTCAATACCCAGTGGAGGCGGTGACTCCGTGGAAGGCGGTCCAGTTACAGTGTAACCGGCTATCAGTTATGGCGTGTAAATGACTGGTTATCAGATCCTTCTGGGGTGGAGGAGGGGTGGGAGAGGGCATGGGGAAGGGGGTGGGGGAGGGCATGAAGAAGGCAGAGGCCTCGGGGCGCCCAGCCGGCCGAGTGGGAAGAAGATACAAAATGGGGGCCAGGGGAGGGCAGTTCGCAGCAGGGAGGAGGGGCTGCTGAGAAACCTCGCACACCCCACAGATCTCCGGGGGGGCCTCAGCCCTGTTTAGCTGGTCAAGGACAAACAGAATGGGCGTGCTGAGGTTTTGACCATGCCCTTGTAAACACAGCTTCCCTGCATTGAATGAAGATTAGATTTGGGGACTTGGTTTTGGGTGGTTTAAAAAAAAAAAAGGTCTGGGCGCCTGGGTGGCTCATTTGGTTAAGCGACTGCCTTCGGCTCAGGTCATGATCCCAGGCTCCTGGGATCGAGTCCCGCATCGGGCTCCCTGCTGAGCAGGGAGTCTGCTTCTCCCTCTGACCCTACCCCCTCTCATGCTCTCGCTATCTCATTCTTTCTCTCAAATAAATAAATAAAATCTTAAAAAAAAAAAAACGTCTGATTTTATATAAAGTAGACTCTTTCCCAGAGAATGTGGAGTCATTTTGCTGAGGGAGAGAAACCTTCCCAAGCATACCTACTGTATGATTTCCATTATACGAATGAAGTTATAGAATAGGCAAAATGAATCCGTGGTAGAAAATCAGGGCAGTTGTTGGGTGGGGGTGGAGTAGGGTTTATGGGGAAGGGGCATAAGGGAACTTTCTGGAGCCGTCATCAAATTCGGTATCTTGATAGGGGTTTGAACTGCACAGGTGTAGGCGTTTGTCAGAATTCATACATGCCACGCTTGAGATCCGTGCATCGTCACATGTAAAACTTAAAAGAATTAACTGAAGAATATCGAACTCTTGTTAATGCTATGATACTGGAGTACTGGCTACATGGGTACTCACGTCTGCACCTTTAAAATGCATCCAGGGGCGCCTGGGTGGCTCAGTCAGTTAAGTGTCTGCCTTCAGCTCCAGTCATGATCCCAGGATCCTGCGGGGAGCCTGCTTCTCCCTCTCCCTCTCCCCACTCGTTCTCTCACTCTCAAATAAATAAATAACATCTTTAAATAAATAAATAAAATGCATCCAAAAATACGAGGGGTTGATGGATGGATATAGGGTTGGAGAGCTGGATAGACAGGGGATAAAGCGCGTTTCAGGAAACACTAATGGTGGAATCTAGGTGGTGGGTCTGTGGTGCTCACAGACCTGTATGTTTACAATTTTCATAATAGAACGTGGGTATAAAGAGAATCCAGTCATCAGGGAATCATCCTACCTCTTTAGGACCTTCTTCACTCCTCTCCCAGGGCCTCGGTTCCTCCCACTTGGTGGATTCTGGCTGAGCAGAGTGGCAAGTCCCCCTTCTTAGCACTCGTCACCAGGTTCCCCTCCTGCGCGATCGCCTGAGTTCATGCACCTGGGCAGACCCCGTGCCCTGACGACCACTCCAGATGTCACTGGCCCACTGGACACCGGGAAATGCTCCATCCCACACACTCCTTACCATCTCCCTGTTCTAAGGACCAAAGAATCCTGCTTCCTGGATAACTTTTTGGCCAGCAGGCAAGTAGCCCCTTGTGGCTGAATTCCAAGCCCGGAATCCCTCTTTCTCTCCCATTCCCAGGCACAGAAATAAGTAAGAAATAAGTAAGGGGTATAGAACCTCTGCATCCCTTACTTTGTTCTTTTATTGCTTTTCTTTCCGCCTGGGCTTGAAGAGGTTCACAATAGAGACTGCACGCCTTATTTATGCAGGTGCCTCTGGGCAAGTCCAGTTTAAGGGTCTCCCCCACTCCCACCCTTATCCCCATGATAAGGGGTAAGGGAGAGGGATAAGCATATCTTTCACATTTATAACGACTACCACACTTCTTTCAGAAGATTTCACACTGTTCAGACTCTGATCTAATGTTCTCACCCCAGAAAGTTCTCCTTTGTGTCTAACTTAGATCCTGCATGCTGCTTTTCTATAGAAGCCAAAGGGTTGTGGGGCCTAGGGTCTATGGCTCTCAGCATGTGCGTGTTCTCATGTCGGGTGCACAGGGCTGTGTTTGTATAATTGGTGGGGCAGCAAAATCAGGGGCACTGAGGTTAAACCAACCTTTCTTCCTCACTGGCCCTTTACCCTGCTCTCCACCCAAGCACCGGGTATGGCTGGGGCCGCTCAAGGTGAAAGAGCAAGTCCCCATCCCCCCCCCCCAAGTCTCCCCAGGCTGAGGACTTCTCTCAAATGACACTTCCCAGGGGCAGCCTAGAGTGGCCTGCCCCAGGTGGGCCTATCTGGGGGCAGCAACCCCAGGATGCCTCTTCCTCCCCAGACCTCAACTTCCCCAGACAAGACTGGGCCCACAGACCAATTCACCTTGCAGTCTTGGAGTAAGGGCAGGCATCGGATGGGGCCAGGGTGCGTGGGAAGAACAACAAACCCTCTGCTTGGTCCAGGAATGACAGGGTTGTCCTTCCCATTTGCAGAAGAAGAAATTAAGGCCTGGGCTGGTTAAGTGGCACAGCGAAGTCTACACAGTACCTCTTTTCAATGTCACTTTCGGTGCCCAACACTTCTTGAGTGTAAGTCAAAACACATGGTTGTTCAGCCTGGCCAGGTAGTGAAGGGAGAGCACAAGGCTAGAAATCAGGAACCTTGAGGTCTGGTGGGAGCCTGGGCATTTCCCAGCGGTGAGTGGGAAACTGATCCCCAGTCTCACAAATGTAAGATGGGAATGAGTAGCCCCGCCCACATCACAGGACGTGGCAGCAATTAGACAACCCACGGGAAAGCACCCTAGACACTGTAAGTGTTCTGCAAATGCAAGGAGTCATTAAAGCATTATTATTTCTTAACTTCCATTAGTAGTACAACTTTTCACATCACCTGCTTGCTATTCCCAGGGAGACTCTCAAGGACAGCCTAGAAGTTATCACCCCACAGGGTGCTTTCCTGACCCTAAAAACCCCTACCCCTTCCCCTGTCTTCTCAAGCAGGAGGGCTGAGCCCTCACCCAGGGAGGCTCACCTTCACTGGAGGCACCCATCGAGAAAATTCTGCTGTTAGAGGTGCACAGGGCTGGGTGTCCCAGCTGACCCAAAACTTGGATCCAGAGTCTGGGTGTGTCTGATGAGCTGGTGAATCAGAGGCCCTCCAGACCTCTCTTTACAGGAGAGGAAGAATCCCTGTGGACAAGCCCATCATTTGGAAGAGAGAAGGAGAACCCAGGAAATGGGTCTCTACCGCCCCTCTGCCAGGCCCCGTCCTGGGAATCGGTCCAGCCCTCGGAGTGCTGGGTGCAGAACGAGAAGCAGAGGCTGCAAGGGACTGTGTTCTCATCACACTCAGGTCCGTGTGTGTGTTAAAGACTAAATCCCAACATACTGCAGAGAACCCTAATGCCGTGGATTGCAGAATATAGGACCATTTCTCTCATACAACAGTCTCAAGGTAAATCGTCCAGCCTGGTGGAGCCCTCAGCTTTCTGAGGTCATTGGCGGGCTTGGGTCCTTTCCACCTGTTGCTTTCCCATTTGCCAGGCCACTGCCAACATGCACGATGGAAGCTGGGTCACCAGCATGGCAAGAGGAGAGAAGAGTATGGCCGAGGCATGCCCGACCCTTTAAGGCCAGACCTGGAATTGGTTCACCTCATTCTACATTCCACCGGTGAGGGCTCGGTCACATGGCCATACCCATTGTAAGGAGAGCAGGGAAATGGACTCCAGCTTGCCTCCATGTGCCTCATGGCCATACTGTCCCTGATGATAGGTAGCTAGCAGTCTACCACTGCACCCCCGCGGCTGGGCCAACACAGTGTGACACAGACTGGGGAGAAGCCACCACCCACATTTCTGTGTGACACATGACGAGGGTGCCCGTTACAGTGTGCACTGAGATGCTGGGCCCTTGAGGATTGGAGCCCCAGGAGGCAGCCATGCAGAATTCTCAAAGAGGGGCCTTCTCTCCATGGCTGGTGGACAATGGACAACAGACGATAAGAATGAGTTTGGAGCAGAAAAACCTACCCAGAGACCCCCGGAGCCTCCCAAGCCCAGCCATGGGAAACTGCAGCCAAGGAGGGGGCTCAGGCTCTGAGGGAGTCAGAGGGAGAGGGCACAAGCGGGCAAATTGTGGGTAAGTCACAATAATAAGAGCTCACCAGCTGCTGGGGTGTGGCTGCAACTGAAGCCCTCTGTGGAATCCTTGGACCTCCACAGCGCATGGCTGAAACCACAATAAATGATGGTTCTTCTAATTGCCATGGGGCAGGACCCAGGATGGGGGCATTCAGTCAATGGTAAGCACCTGTGTTAGTATGCAGAGTACATTTTGGTCCAAGAAGAACACCACAGAAGCAAAACACCCAAATCCTATGCTGCAGGAAGGGAGCTTTTTGCAAACCATTAGAGCCAAATCCCTAACAGCACATGGTCAAGTGCCTAGCTTCGGTTATCACCTGAGAGCACTGCAGGAGTGTGGGTACAATCAGAGCAAACAGGGCGGGCTTCATGGAGGAGGTGTGGCTTGAGCTGAAGGACTTGGACAACTGAGAAGGGAAGAGAGAACATTTCAAGCTGGCTGGGGAGAGGGCAGAAGAGAAAGGACAGTGTTGGGGGGTGTGGGGACTCTGGAAAGTGCTGGTGCTTTCCCTGCATTACCTTGTTTAATCTGTCCTGTGTCCGTCTGAGGTAGGTGCTGTTATTGTCCACATTTTGTGGATGAGGAAACCGAGAGCTCAGAAAAGTTCAGTAACTTGCCCACAAGCACACAGCTCATTCCCGGGGAGCCGGAGCCAATCCCACGTCTGCTGTGAGCCTCCTGGCCGGGGCCTCCTGGCCGGGGCCTGCAGCAGCATCAGAACCTCCGAGGCAAACTTGCCACAGCCCTTGGCCAAGGGCCCTGATGGTCACACCACAGGCCGATGAGCCCCTGCTGCCTCTGAGCTCCCTGCTCAGTGGAGCAGTCTGGGTCCTGCCCACAAGCCTGGTGCCCTGCCTGTCCCCTGAAGATGTCTTCACTGGGAATCACAGCCAACGAATGTACCAGCAGGACGAGACAAGCTGAATGCTCAAGAGGCTCCCAGGGAACAATGCCGCTCTGTGAGTAGCCCAGGCTGGAGCCCAGCCCTGGAGGGCTGACAGGAACTAGCCCCAGCCAACGGAGGCGTCCCCAGGACTCCCGCGAACCTACTCATGCTGTGGCCTGTTCCCTGCACTCTGGAGGGGAGGGGGACAGGAAATGCACTTCTCGATCCTTGGACCCCAGAGCCACCCAGCCAGCCCCTGTCATCCCCACCTCTGCCTGCTATGCTGGAAAACCCAGAAAAGTGGCCCCAGCTGAAGTCCCAGCGGGCCATCCCCTAACCCCCTCCTGCACCCTCACCCTGGGACCCCGTGCTCAGGGAATTCCAGGCACATCCCACATGCCCCTGACTCCTAGAGGGACAATGGGGCTCAGGCTGGTCGGGGGGAGCAGCCTAAGGGCAGCCCCGGCTCGGTCCCAGTCCGCACCCAGAGCGGACAAGCCCATTCTCTAGGGCTGAAAATCTATCCCTGACCATGCTCCCACCTCTGCCTGAGCCTTTTATGAGTAGCCCGGGCCGAGGGATTTGCTAGAAGGAAGGAGAGGGAGGAATCAGGGTGCTAAGTCCCCTGACCTTGGAAGATGAGAAAACAACAAAAAACCAGCAATAGGAGGTTAATTTGGGGGAGGGGCACTGATAATTTCCTGGACTTGTCCCCCCAAACAGCCCCTGGGAAAAAACTCATGGTAGACACACCCCCCTCCACCCTCCCTTGAACCAAGGGTAGCTCCACCTGCCAGGCTCTGTTCTTGCAAAGGCTGCCCACGCCTACTCTGAGTCTGACCCTAAAGAGGCTAGTTTATTCCTCAGGCAGGAGGGCTCCAGGACCTAGAAGGCAAGTGGGCTCACCCCAACCCACCAGATGGCCAGCTGCCTCAGGACCAGGCGAAGATGCGGGTGAGGAAGGAGCATGCCCCGAGTCCTGCTCCCTCTTTGAAGAAAAGCACTCTTGTTCAGCCCCCACATCGCAGATGCTCACACACATTCCTGCCCTCTCCCTCGGCGCCGCCCAGACACAAAAGGGGGCTGAGGGGACTGGGGCTCCAAAGCCTGGGGGCAGGAGACGCCGTGATGGTTTCGCTCTACTACAGCAGCTTGGGAGAAGAACCTTCCCGAATCCATGCTGCTAACTGGCTGCCTCCTAAGAGGCTGAGGGCAAGACCTGTGAGTAGAGCTCAACACCCCCGGTTCCCTGGTTCCCCGGGATGAAGGAAGGGGCTCAAGGGGCATCCACCCTGCAGGGGAAGAAGGATGTCCGCTGGCCGAGGTGGGGCTGAAGCAGGGGGTGTCAGAGCTGACGGAGAGAAACAATGGCCGTGCGGTGCGCAGTCATCTGGGGGGTGTGTGTGTGCACCCAAAGGAAAGGACCCTGCCTGACAAAAGAAAGCACTTCATTTTTGCCAGGTGACCCCTTTTTACAGATGAACAAACCGAGCCTCAGAGAGGTCCATCCTGGGCCCGAGGTCACATGACTAGCAAACCCAGAGTCTCTATCTCGATGCCTCCGAAGGGCACGTGACACCATCCCTGACAAGGAACTGTGAGGGAGACGACACCCAGCAAGACCTAAAACACCCCCACTTCTGCCAGCAGTAGGGTTCCGAGATGAGAGGCCTGTGTGTTCCGGGTAATCTGGGAGGAAGGGTGGGGTGTACTGGGCCGGGTGGAGGGTACCTTCCGTTCTTACTGTTTCCCGGAGAACGTGAACTAGGAAAGGGGACATAGGAAGGCCTCATTTTCTTATGACTTTCCCAAGGTCACAAAACAACACTTTCAGACCCAATTCTCTTGTTGCCCAAGCTAGACCCTGGAGAGAGGGTGAGGCACGAGAATGCACACTTAGCAATCCCCTGCTTCTCCAGCTGCCTCAGTTCCCCCTGAATTGGGGGTCTCAGGCCTCTACACCCCACCCTTAGAGGCAGCCCCTAACTCAGGTTAATGTGTGCCTGGCTTAAGGCCCCAAAGCACAATGACAGCCAGGAGGCCGTCAGTCAACATTAATGGCCTGGAACTCACCCCCTCCCCACCTTCAGCCGCAGTCTCGGCATGCCCAGGGCGGCAGGAACTGCCTCCAACACCCTCACCCAATCCGCCAGTTTCTGGTTCTGAGTAGAATCTTTTCCTGTGTCTGGAAGCTGCAGGGCTGGCCCACCCAGGAACCACATCCCTGGGCTCTCAAGCCCCAACACGCAGACCTGCTTCCCCCAAAACCCCTCCTTTAACATCTGCTTCTCCCAAACCCCAACCTTAACAAAATCGGCTGGCGCTCAGCGAGCTGGGCAGTCCCTCAGGAATGGCATGTCTCTGGGTAACACCTGAGTGACCCTGAGAACAGAGACTGGGAGGGAGGTCCCCAGGTAATCCCCTGTTCCCTCCGTAGGCAGAGACCCTGGTTTGTGCTTCAGGGCCAGGCTGGAGTCCTGGGGCGAGTACCGACCTCAGCTCGGCACTGCCTCTCTGGGTGACCTTGGGCAGGTCCCTGCCATCTCTGGGGCCTCAAGCCTCTCATCTGTGACACAGAGATGCCCTGATGAATCCTCCTCCCCACGCTCTGTGGGTCTGTGACACTTCCTCTCCTCCGACCTCGGATGCCTGGGGGTCTTGGCCAACTCCAATCTGACTCTCTCCAGAAAGCCCATACCTTCCACACTTCAGAGCCCCCAGCTAGGTTCCTTCCAACATACTGTCCCCCAGCTGTCATCAGAGGTACTCTGAGAAGCCCTCTACCTGCTCTCTTCCGACTCTCGAACTCCCAAGGACTGGCTCGCGTGGGTCTTGTGTTCCCAGCACCAAGCACAGTACAGGGCACATGGCAGAAGCTCAGTTTCCCTGAGCTGAAAGACCAGACACAGCCGGGCATCACCCTACTCACCCCGCCTCCCATCTCCTAACCAGCCGAAGATGCTCACAGCTGAGGGACTGAGCCCCTAGCTTCCCTGCGGAGAGAGGTGAGAATTAGCTGTTCCTTGGGTTTCTCCCCAGCCCGCCCAGTTCCCATGCACTCATGAAACCGGCCGCCTTGGGGCCGAGACGGACCTTACCACTGCAGGGCAGGGTGGTAAAGATTTTTCTGTCCCCAGCCTTGAGGTGTGTCCTTAAGTTGCTGCCCAAAACATGATCCTGCCCACACCTTTGGCACAGGTCCCACACAGAGCACACGTGCAAGAGGCCTGCAGGTGCAGATAAGGCCAGAGGCCCACGGATGGACAGAGGCGGCAGAATCAGCCTCCTTCTTGGGGGTTTAGCCTCAGTTTGCTCATCTGAAAACTTAACTGAACCAGCTCTAAAGTGAGGTGTGTCAGGAGGGTAATTTGTAAATACTTTGGCTTTATCTGCATAACTCGGTAAATCTCCAAAACCTGTTTGGTATGAGTTAGTGAGTGTGTACATGCGCGCGCGCACGCGTGTGTGTGTGTGTGTGTGTGTGTATGTGTGTGTTGAGAGGAGTTGAACAATAGGGTTGGAGGGGGATGACCAAGTTCTGGGTCAGAGGGAAACACAGGATGGGCTTATAGCAGAGAACCTTGCATGGGCTCAGAAGTCAGTGGGCTTGGGGACAAGCTGGAAACCCCTTTAAAAATAGTGCTTCCAGAGGCAGCCGCCACCCTACCTCCTCATGGAAGTAGCCACCCTGGGGTTTAGAGCTCAGGTCTCCAGGCTCCAGCCTGGTCAGGCCCTGTGTGGCCCCCCACCTCGCCCCCCAGGGGAAGTCTGCCCTGACCTCTTTCCTCCTCCCCTCAAGGGCTGAGCCTGGTGCCTCTGCTCTGCTCTCCTCCAACACTCCGTGTTCTAGATGACAGTGTTCTCCTCGTCTCCCTGTCTTCCCCACCAGAGTGAGGCCTTTTCAGGGAAGAGATTGTGTCTTAGTTATCTCAGTATTCCCAGAACAGGATAAGGCGTTTTAAATGAATGAATGACAAGGAATGAATGAATGAATGAACGAACGAACACGGTTTTCAATCTTGGATGTGGGGGTAAAAGAGCTTGCTAGCAAAGGACATTCTATTCCGCTCCAGAGAGAGGTACAGGGTGGATGCTCACCTGCTTTCACTGTGAAAGATACAATTTAACAAACCTCAAGACTGAGCTGCTTTGGGAGCAAAACAGTAGGTGCTTTTTGCTCCTCTCTCTGTTTCTGAGTCTTATTTTTCTCTGTACTTCCGCTGCTGCCATCTGCCTGTTGCTCCATATCTTTGTTTTCTCCCCACCAGCCCTAACTCTGTCCCACAGTTTAACTCCCCCCAAGAGAGCCCTAACATGCCCTTTTGAGCCATCAGGTCTTCTCCCCCTTCTGTCCTCTGCTCATCTGACCTCTGGTCGGACTTCCTCCTTCCTGGGTCTCCCACCCATGACCAGTCCCCAGATTCTGAGACCTCTGTCCAGCTTTCTTGGTGACTTTGTAGAAAACCCTCGGTTCATCTATCCTTCCTGTCCTAATTTTACAAGATCTGCCTAACCCGAATTTTGCCAAAACAGCAGGAGGAGGGTTGGAGAGGAAAGCCAGCAAGTTCTCAGCCCCAGAACCTATTCTGGAGGCCCCAGCCATCTTTGGAGATATACCTAAAAGGGAAACTGAAAGTGTCTAAAGGTGGGGTCTTGTATAAGGTCTCATACCTAGCTTTGCAGCAGGTTCAAACATAAAAGTGATACAGTGGACTAAGCATAAAATTTGAAACTATAATATCCAGGTTTGATTCCTTCTCTTCCTTCCAGATCTTTGTGACCTAATGAAAAGTTATTTCACTAGAGTCAACCTCAGATTCCTCATCTGAAAAATGAGAGCAACATGCCTGCATGACATGATTGTTATGAGAATTAACAGATCACCTGTGTGAAAGCCAAATGTTACAATGGAAAGTCAATCAGACTCAGGGGAGGCTGACTCACATTAACAAAACTCACACTAGACCACAATTGATAGACCAGAATGTCCATGGGTCATTTAAAAAAACAACAACAACAAATGTACCTGCAGGCAGCCCCAGATGCTCCAGTCTGTTGGGCGATGCAGTCTCTGTTCTGAAAGAACCAAATTACAACCAGAAGTTGCCCTGCCGGCATGGTATCCCAGGAAGGGAATTTAGTTGTGTGATCTTGATAGCCACTGTTACCCCACCTATAGGGAGAACCTGATGCCTCATCTGCTTTCTAGGAATTGCCTGCCCAAAATTTAGAACAGGTCAAGCTACCCATGCCCCTGGACAATGCTGGAGATGCATGGATGAAGCCTTGCCCTCTGGCTCTGCTTTGCTTAAAGACTCCATCAGACAGTCCTTCCCTTTATTCCAAAAATCTACTCTGACCTCCTACTAAGTGCAGGCACGGGCCTAGGTGGTAGGGATACCAAAGTGAACAAAACAGACACTGCCCCGTCCTTCTTGTGAAGTTCCAAGTCTTTGGAGAAACACTGATAATTGAATGCATAATTACCATCCGTTGTGATCAGTGTATTGTTACCATGGTGAAGCAAAGGGAACCATGGGAACCCAGCGACTAAGCCAGTGTGGGAGTCTGGCGAAGGGCTTCTCGAGGAAGTGTCCATGCACACGTCATCCTTCCTTCAGCAGGTGGTAGGGCATGCACCCTGCCAGGTGGTAGGGTGGCTTGCATTCTAGCTCTCTAGAGTCATGTTCAGGCCCCTGGCTACACCCTGACAACTCTCAGTGACCTCTGGTGTTTCTTTAGTCCCCACAGGCAATACAGCTACAAACTCTCCCTTAGGTTGGGCTCGCAGACAATTCATTCTTTCATTCATTCAACAAATATTTATCGAGTCCCTATTATATGAAACTAGCTCATTTTGCCTTCCCAGGGGGATTTTCACCCTGACTTCCAGGGAGGCCTCACTGAAGCATTCTGTACTGGTTTCAGCCCACCTCAGAGCTTCTGTTTTCTTCTGGAGAGATGGGAGGACAATTCAGGACCAGAGCCGCCCCCAGGTGTCCCAAAGAAAAGAGCTCTTGGCCTCAGGGAGGGACACTCCCTCCCAGGAGATATGTCAAGAAATTCCCCCAAGCCTCCTATCTTCCCTCTCTGAGGCTCTCCCACAGTGCTCAGTGGGCCTGGGATGGGCAAGCAGCTCTCATGCAGAAGGTAGGTAGCAGCCCGAGCACAACCATGACGGGCAGACATTAATTCCCGGAAGTGACAGAGGCCTGTGATTTAGAGACTCGCCAGCCTCTCAGTCACCTTACATATAATTGCGGTAAATCCCGTTTCTTGAGTCCCTTTACTTGATCCCAAAGCCCGATCTTCCCCCTGCACCCCACCTGGCAAGTTAGGAGGGTGAGGCACACTTTCCCCTGTAGCACTGGCGGATAGACCAAGGTGCAGAGCTGACGAGTGGCTTAAGGTTGGGGACAGAACTGGGAACCAGGTCTCCACTGCAGCCTGAAACGTCCCAAGGGCCCTCAGGGCCTCCCAGCCATGGCTCGTCCCCTCACTCAGGGGTGCTCAGAGGTCTACTGTCCCCCCAGCACCCGCCCAGCTCTCCATTCTTCAAAGCAAGCAGCTCCAGGACCCCACCCTTCAGGTGGCCTCAATGGGTTCCATTGTCCAAGAGGCTCTTTGGCTTGACCCCAGCCCTATGAGCAGCAGGACAGCAAGCTCAGAGAGGGGTCTGCCTTGTCCCCTCCTTAGCCTCGGCCGGCCGCCTTGGGGGAGCCTGTGGGGCAGGGGCCCCGCTGAATGTGACCTATTGTCTTCGGGGTGGATTTAGGAAGTGCCAAGCTCCCATCAAACAGCTCTGCTCCTCAGGTAAAACAAAAAAAGGGCTGTTCATTTAGGAACTTTTTCCCCTTATCTCCTTTTCCTATCTCCCCAGGCTTAGCTAGGGTGTAGTGTTCAAAACCACTTCCCCTCGGAGCCAATCAGAAGCCGGGGCTCACCCCGTGGCCCTGAGGTAAAGTTATTTATAAACGCCTCCCTGGATTATTTGAGCAGAGCCCTTTTGCACACCTCGGAACACCTTTCAGCTACCTGACCCCCAGACACACCTGCAGCCCTGCCCGGCCGGCTCCTCTCACCCACCGGTAAGCCCTACACAGCCCCCCCATGGGGCTGGGGGTCATCCCTTGAAGAGGGTGGGCAGCAGGGACATGGAGACGAGGGGTGACAGGAGCCCACCGGACATGGAGCCCACGTGGGAAAGCCACTGCGGCCCCTGAGTCTGAGAGCAGCCCGCAGCCCTTCACCCCTAAGGAGCCCACGGGGTCTTCCCTTCCATGGAAGGACCTCAGCTGCAGGGCAGGAGGCTGAATGGGGCTCGGAGGATGGAAGCTCTACTGGAGGAAGTCTGCCAGACCCCAAAACAGAGTGAGGGGAAATGGCTAGCTCCTTTGCAAAGGGCTGCTTTCCTTCGCAAAGGAAAGAACAAAAATATTGGCTCTTCCTCGGGGCACCAGCCTTTGAAGTTGCCGGCTGCCACCTCTCCCCTCTTTTCAAGTCTTGGAAGCAAAATGCTCTTCCTGCGTGGCTCACCAGCCTGCTCTGTGTGGCTGTCTCCCCCTCCTTTTGCCCCCCAGATGTTCTCTTTTATTCCTTCACCTCTTCACCAGCTCAGGGCACCTGTATGGGTGGCATGGAATCCCATTTGTTCCCATTAATCCTGAGAGGTTGGAGGAGGCAGAAGGAAGGGAAGGGAGGATTAGGAGAGGGTCAACGAGGGCACAGCTCCATCAGCCCGGCGGGAACAGGACCCAGGGGACCGGGGCTCCCGGGCGAACGCTTCAACACAAGACGGTTGGGGTCAGGACAGTGGTTTGGGCCAGCTCCACCAGCTCCCAGCTTCCTAACTTCTCATCCTGAGGCTGTGAGGGGTCCCAGGTCACCCTCAGACAGTGCCCCCATTCCTCAAAGTCAGCCAGTGAGGTCCCCAGCCTAGGGCAAGCAAATCTTTTCTCTTTCTAGCATAAACTCCCCACCTACACTTGGCCCCATTGGATCTGAGGCACCAGGAGGAAGACCCACTTTCAGAGTGTGCCCCTCGGAGTGGGAGAGTGCCCCGAGTAGGGCAGACTAGGAAAGGGCTATCCCCCCCCCCCGAATGCCTTCACTCACACAGACAACCCTCTCCCAGAGCCCCACAGTCCTCCCCACTGCCTCCCCACACCCAGAGCCCCACAGCCCGGGGCGCTCAGAACCTGGCAAAGCCCTCCCCCGGCAGCACGGAGACCAACACGCACACCTCCTCCATCACCATAATGGCCTCTTCTGGGCACTTCCCAGGCCTGGACGACTGTTCTAAATGCTCATCTGTATAAATCCCTGGGGGCAGAGATGGACTCTTTTTTATCTCTTAATGTCCAGAGTCTTCCCAGAGACTGGCACATAATCAGTGTTTAGAGAGTGTGTGTTGAACTGAACCAAACAACCAGAGTCTGACACCAGCGAGCTCCTTGAGGGAAGGAGGGACCAGTTCAGTGCTGACTCAGCTCTGGATTCCTTGAACGAGACCCTCAGGGTCCTTCACTGGTCTCCTTGTCCACCTGCCCGCTTCCAGGTGAGACTAGCCCTACTCTCCTTGCAGACCTCTAGCAGGCTGTGTTAAGTGTCTGTTTCAGGGATCCCGTGACCTTGGTCAGGTCTCCCTGCCGGAAAGTGCTTTTCAAAGCCTGACCTCAATCTCTTTTGCTGGAGCTTGTGTCTTCAGCCCAGCACCCATCCTTGTCCCCAGCAGAGAGAGCAGAGGGGGAGGGGAGAGTGGGCATAGACATAAGGAGTGGGATTTGGGGGTGATCGCGGTGAATCTGTCCCCTGTGAGAGCACCAGTCCCTCAAACAGCTGGCGAGCAGGAAGGCAACTCAGGGACTCAATCTCATCTTCCCCTTCAGGTGACTGATGAAGAAATTATGCTGGGGTGTAAAGGGGGTGGGAAATTTGCCCAATTAGAAATGAAAAGATATTGATAAAAATGCCTTGGAAACCTACAGCCTCTCTACCCTCACCTCTCCCGCCAGGGACACAGTCCCCAGCCGAGAGGCCAGCCCTCCCATCCCAGCCCCAGCTCCTCCCCCCGCCCACCAGCCACCCAGAGATGGCACTTTCCCTGGGGCTCCCACCCTGGATGAGGCGGGAAGCAACGCGCAGCTAAAGCAAAGGGAAAACCTCAAAGTGACCTTTCCTTTCCCCAGAACACAGCGACCGCCCAGGTCAGGACAAGTGATAAGAATGCCAGGGTGAGGTGGCCATGCTGGGGCTCCTCCTGTACCTGGCACAGGTGCCCATCAAAGACCCCCTCCCCCACCGCCACCACACACACACACACACACACACACACACACACACACACACACACACACACAGCAGGGCTGAGGAGGAAGTCAGCCTGAGCCACAATGACAGGATCACCTCCAGACCTGACCAAAACCCCACAGATGGTTCTTTGCCTCCCTGCTCCCTGCCCTCATCTAAAGAGATGTTCTGCTTTTCTTCTCACCAGTTCTGGGAAATTTTAGAGGGACAAAGGCATGAAAAGGGGAGGGGTGGACTGGGTGTGGGGGGGCAGTTAGGAAAAGAAAGGCCGAGAAAGGCAGAGTGACCTGCCCGAGGTTGCAGAGAAGGGAAGAATATCCTCCAGAGTAATCAAAGCAATAATAATAATAACACAGTCAGAATTTGTTGCATGCTCACCAGGCATCGTTCCAAGCCTTTCTATGCATTAACTCGGGCAAGCCCATCTCTGCCCACAGTTTTCTACTGATGTAGACAGACCTAGTCAGAAACACGCCTGGGAAGAGATACCAGTGGGCTTTCTTTTGTATGAATTCACTGCATGGGGGAATTAGGATCCTGATGAGGGGCCCCGGAGAAGCCCAGGAGGAGGTCTACTCAGCCCATACTCCCCCCCCGACACACACAGAGTCTATTTCCCTTTGTTCCCCACCAGCTCCTTAGCTCTGCAAAACCCCTGAATCCCCCTTGCCCCAGATGTGACCCCATTTCCCTGCCAAGCCTTGGAAATTGTCCACACGCCCACCTCTCCTACCCTCTGCATGCACTTTCCTTCTGGCCCTCTACTTCCCTTAAGCCCCACAGCCCCCCCACCCCCACCCCAGCCAGGTCTCTCCAGCAAATCGGGACCGCCCCTCCTTCCCTCCACAGAGGGGGAGGCGGCAGGGGCACCCTTTTGTTCCTCAATATTGTCACATGGCACCTGCTATTTATCCCTGATCCGGTGGGGGATGGGAGGCGGAGAGGGGCTGACACTGTTTGATGAGAGGCAGGGCTCCTCGATCCACACCTACGGGGGTAGAGAGCACTCGACTTTTTTCAGCGATGCTGACATCACTCGGCAGGGCTGTGTTTGTTTAACTAGGGATCAAGTCTTCACGGCCCCTATACCTCTCCCTTTCTTGCTCCCTCTTTCACCTTCCCACCCCTAACCTAGCATTGTAGGAGCTGTCCCTGGGGGTCCCTGGGAGCCCCTACACGCTCCAAGAGCCCCAGAGCCGGCTACAAGGGGCTGTGCCTCCCGCCACCCGGCCTCTCCCATCCCCCTTTCCCCCTCAGCGACAGAACTGGCCCCTCCTAAGCCCCACCCCACCTCAACCCTATTCTTGGAATTAGGAAGTATGACCAGGGCACCTCCTCACCAGGTGCTGGGGCAGCTCCAGCGGCCGCACATTCGCCACTCTGTCATGGTCCTGGGAAAGCCAAGGGCGCCTGCAGAGCTCCCGGGAGGAGAGGGAGCACCCAGGAGTCCTGTCTCATCAGCCGGGGCAGGAGGTCCCAGGGCGGTCCGAAAGGGGTACTCTGGATGCCGCTGAGGGGACAACCCCCAGAGAGTGAGAGCGGGGTCAGCCCTAGAAGGTCTGGGACCCACCAGGAGCAATTAAGATGGAGCCAAAGGCCCCATTTGAATCCCCACACCACCTCCCTCTAAGACTCGGTTTCTTTATCCACAAAACGGGAGGATTAGACCAGCCTTGGACGTACGTTCCCTTCTAGACAAAACTTCCTGAGTCGAGCTGGCTGCTGGGTTCACCTTCTTTTGTGTGGTACAAACTCAGGATTGGGAGAACTCCCAGAGCCTTCTCCCCTTCAACACCCTCTTTCTAGAATGAACCGGGCAGAGCTTATGGGAACGGGCAGATTTTTGCATTCCAGTAAAGCAAGGGAGCTTTTTCTTCTCCGTTCGCCTGTGTGAGCAGGAAATCCCCTAGCATCTGGTCCCCATCTGTAGGAAGCCTGCCACTGGGGCAGAAACAGTCCTGGGTCATCCCCCTCCCAGAAGGATTTCCCCCGCCACCACCACCCCCCTGCCTCCCTCCCTTCCCTGGAAGTGACAGCTGAGAGTGGCCAAAGCCAACATTGGTGTGCAGGCTGGAGAGGCTCAAAGAAATGGAGGTCCGAGGAGAAAAAGAGATCCCAGGTCAGGGTGGTCAAGAAAGGCTTCATAGAAGAGGAGGAGGCGGAGGAGGAGGAAGAGGGGAAGAGGGCAAGGCCAAGGGCAGAGGGAGGGAAGGGGAGGGGAGGAGGAGGAACGTCAGCAAGTCTTAAGGATGGGCTGGGCAGGTCTAAGGAGGCAAAATGAGTCAGGGCATCGCAGGTAAGGAGGAAAGTGTGGACAGAGCACAGGGGTAAAATAGAGCCGAGCCTGTCTGGGGGTGCTGAACGGTGCCAGGGGACCCAGCCAACGATTCTACCAACTCCACCAAAACAGGGCCAGATGGCGAAAGGACACACATGCAGAAATAAGGAGTTTGGGCTTGAACCTCCTGGAAATGAGGAGGCTGAGGGTTTCTGATCAGGGGGTGTAGGCTGGAGACAGGGAAATCAGTCAGAAGACTAATGCAATAGTCCAGGTGTGAGATAAGAGCTGAGGGGGTGAGGGACAGGAGGGACACTGGAAAGAAATAGCAATGACATTTGATGAACAGCTGAAGATGGAGGCCAGGGTGGGGAGAGAAAGGGCAGGGACAAGTGTGAGGGTGGCCTGGGCGACAGGGAGGCAGATCGCACTGAGGAAATGGGGAAGTGAGGGGGCGCTGGGTTAGCAGGGTTCTGTGAAATCAGATATTAACCCCCCTCCCCCACAAACACACTGCTAGGACTTAGAACCTTTGAAAGCAGCTGGGAAGGGGCTTCAGGGGCCATCCACCACCTGCCAGGGGCACGGAAGCAAGATCTCCCATCACCCCCTCTTCCAAGGGGCTCTTCCAAGGGGCTCCCTCTTCGGGTCCAGCTCCCCTTCAACATTTTGGCTATTCCCTTGCAGACAGTCTGTTCAGCGGCCAGGGGCAGACCCCAAGTCCTTCTCCCAAGCCAGGCTGGAGCTCTGATTCTCCTGGACGGTCATGCTCCCCACTCATTGCTCCCAAAGGGCCAGCCAGGAAAGCCACTGGAAAGCTAGACCCTTGCAGCCCCTGGAGAGGGTGGGGAGGAGAAGGAGGAGCAAGGGCACCTGCCTCACGGGAGGGTGAAGGGCTGGAAGGAAGCAGCCTCCCATCTTAATAATAGTAGTCATCACCGTTACCAGTTACTGAGGGCCTGGGAAGCCCAGCCACTTCACACACACAGTCTCATTTCCTCTTCATGACAACCACCCAGGACTCTTATTATCCCCATTTACAGATGAAGAAACCGAATCTCTGAACCCAGGTCATTCTGGCTCTAACGCGTGTGCTGGTTTTCCTTATGTCGCTCTGTCTCGCTCTTCTCCCACTGAAATATCTCCCATGCCATTGCTCTTACTCATTTCTGCCCATGTCTTCTCCAAAACACCATTTATTGATTCATTCCACAAACATTTGGTGAGTATGTACGCAGCGCCTGGCGAGGGGCTGGGCATAGGCGCTGTGGGCAGGTTCAAATTCCTGCCCCCTCCCAGTTGGGTATCACCCTGGGGGTTTGCCAGGCATCCAGCCCTTGCTTAAAGGTTCTTTTCTTTTAAGATTTTCTTTATTTGAGAGAGAGAGAGAGAGCATGAGCAGAGGGAATGGGCAGAGAGAGAGGGAGAAGCAGGCTCCCCGCTGAGCAAGGAGCCCAATGTGGGACTCAATCCCAGGACCCTGGGATCATGACCGGAGTTGAAGGCAGACACTTAACTGACTGAGCCATCCAGGCGCCCCTGCTTATAGGTTCTGATAGGCCTCAGGGTCCCATGACCAAATGAATGGAATGCACCAGCCCAAACTTCATCAGCTTGGGTACAATCTTACCGATAATAGCAACTCACATCTGCCTAATTTTTTGTACATTTTAAATATCTTTTAAAAAAAACATTTTTTGTACATTTTAAACATTTTAAAATACATTTCGTACATTTTAAATATTTCTTGCCCATAACTCATCTGATGCTCACAACCCTGTGAGATAGACATGTTACTCCCATTTTATGGACTAGGAATCCGAGACTCAGAGGGGTGATGTTGTTTGTTCCCTCACCAGTAAAGCCAGGACCAGAAGCCAGGTTTCTGGACCCTTAGTTAATGTACTTTCCATCTCTCTCCCATGTTCTCTTCCACAAAAGGCATCCACCGAACTGCTCCCCTCCGATAACCCCTAGGCACCCAGGTTCTCCCATAGGAAGCCAAGGGGCGTCCCTAGCTCCCCCGAGTGATTTCTCACTTTCAACCCCATCTCAAATCTTTTGCCAAACTGCCACGGCCACCCACACTCCCCACCTCCTTCCTTCAAACCTGCCCCACCTCCTCCCTCTCCCTCCTTCCTCCAAGGTCGTCCCAGGGGCTTCTCCCAGCTGCCAGGAGGAGGGACCAGCCGGTCATTGTAGGAGGAAGGGGGGATGGTTCCCACAGGGAGCTCCTCTGGGCCTCAGGGGCCCTGGCACTCAGCTCTGCCCTGTTCAGCTCCTGGAACATCAGCAAGGTTGCGCAAAAAGCAAGGAGGAGAGAAACACCAGTACACAAGGGTGGGGGAAAGGTTAGGCACAGGAAGCCGTGGGAGAGCCAGCCAGTTCAGACCATCCTGATTTCCCCAAACGCACCATTATGCCCCTGGGAAAACCTGTTGGTGAAGTCCTAGGTGTCTCTTTCAAGCAGGGTCCTTCCGAGGTCACCTCAGCCATCCCCCAGCCTCCGGGCAGGCCATTTTCTCTATTTCTTCCAAGCTGACTGGCTGAATGCTATGAGCCTTTCTGCCGGGGAAACTGAGACCTGGGGAGGGAGAAGGGGCTTGTAGGGGCACCAGGGGCCAGGGTTGAGGGCGGGGGACAGGAGCCACAGGCTGATATCCGGCTGTGACGTCTCCTGCTCTTGCATTCCTACCTCCTCTTTGCCTGGTGTTCGGCGGGGGTGACAGTGACGTCACAGGTGTGGCGTGCTGGCCACCTGCTGGGCGCCAAGCAAAACAGCCAGGGCAAGTGTGTGTATCATCAGTGCCTGGGAAGGAAGGCCATCAAAAGAAGTGAGTCTGGTGGAAAGACCTGAAAGCGGGAAGGGAGGCACCTGGCTGGGTGGGGGCGAGGAAAACCAGAATAAAACCCTGCTGTGGCCAGAGCTAGAGAGACCTGGCGCTGGGGAGAGATGCCCCTCATCTTCCCCTCCTCTGCCTCTCCCAAAGCTTGTCAATGCCCCAGACATGAGCCAGCCCAGGCCCCGCTACGTGGTAGACAGAGCCGCATACTCTCTCACCCTCTTTGATGATGAGTTTGAGAAGAAGGACCGGACGTACCCACTGGGAGAGAAACTCCGCAATGCCTTCAGGTAACATGGCCTAGAGCCCAGACACCTCTTTCCTCTGCTCCCCACAAAAATCCTGTCTGCACCGGGGTATGGTTCCTGTACTGGTGTGGCTAAGACAGGGCTTGTGGAAGCCCTGGGGAGGGGAGGTTCAGAGCCCTGATTTTAAGATCCTACAACTGGGTGGGAGCGTCAGACCCCTTCCTTTAATGTCCTGTTCCTTCCCAATCGAGAAAAATCTGAAGCCACCACCACTCTGTGCCCTTTGTCCTCTTTCCCTCCTAGATGTTCCTTCCTTCTTCTGATCCAGAGAATGCCCAAAGGCAGCCCCTAAATTCCTGGGCTTTCCTAAAGGGTACCTACCAGGATATGGTCCTGCCAGACCCCTGGGGCTCTTTCCACTCTCAGATCTCTGGGACTGTGCTGGTGGGTAGCAGAAGCTCACCTCCAACGAGGGGGCTTCATGAGATGATCTCTGCTCATCCTGCAGAAACCCGAGGCTATGAGCTTCACCTTCCCCTTTCCTATACTGCTGGCAGACCTTGCTCAGTCCTGGCTGTGGGCTGGCTTACTCTTCCTCACTCCTCTGGGGAAACAGCTGATTCAGTTACCTGGATTGAGGTCACTGGCAATGGCTGAAGTGGCGATGCAGGTGGAACTGGTTTAGGCTGGGGGAATCACCCACTTGAGTCTTCCCTACAAACCCTGGTCCAACCCTGCTTCTGCCAGGCTACGGCCAAAGCCTTGGGGGTTCAGTGTCCCAGCAACCTACCCACCGCTGTGCTCCTCGGACAGGTGGGCTCTGCCAGCCTTAGTTCCCAAACTAAGTTGGGAAGTTTGGGTTGTTTCTGTGCTGGAGGGATGAGGGTATCTGCTGTTGGCCGAAAAGATTATAGATTAAAACTCTAAAGTGATGGAGGGAACGAAAAATTCCTACGAGGCTGGTGTTGAGCCTTAAACAGTGCCTGACACCCAGAAGGTGCTCCAATAAATATTTGTTCAATGAATGAATGAATGAATGGCTAGAAAACTAATCCCTCTGTCCACTTCCCTCTTGGCTTCTGAAGCCTCTGTATAGGTGTCTGGCATCTGTTTCCATTTCTTCTCTTGGGCTTCAGATTGCCTTGCCCGACATACAACAGGCTTGCCAGTAAGGCCAGGCAGGTATGAGCCCTCAGGGGGGTTGCGTGTCTTCCCCTAGTCAGCTCTCTATTTGTGAGTCCAGTTTTCCCTGCCACAAACGAACCTGAGCAAGGTCCTGCAGGGCTGGTTCTCCCTTAGGACAAAGCTTTAGAGATGCTTTAAGCTATTTGCCACCAGTCCAATACCCTTCCCACCATCCCAAGGATGGGAGAGGCACCCATCTGCCCCCAAAGGATGTTGATGGTGATGCCCTTCCCAGAGTGGTGGTTGGGACAGAAAATCTGTCCAGGCTCTACGCAGGGTTCAAAGCATTGTCTGTGTTGATTTCAGTGTTGGGTGCCATCCAGGGGACTCAGGATCAGGGAAACTATTGTTGAACAATAGCCAAGAGCAGGAATTGGTGCTGGGAAGGAAAGGAGGCCTAATCAGAGCAGGCCAGTGAGTCATCAAATGGGCCCCAAGTATTTGAGTTCCCTCAGCCAGGAGAAGAAAAGCAAATGCCTCCCACCCCTTCCAGTCATCAATCCACGAGCTGTCACCATTGCGTCCGTGGGCCCTTGTTCCTGCCACTCCTGAGTTTCTATGAAAAGTCCTCCAGGTGTTCAACAAACAGGGAAAGAATCAACTTCCCCCACCCTGCAACGACAAATGAACAGCTCCCCCATTCTTTCCGCCCCCCGGTAAATTAGCAGTAGGAAGAACTCCAGCACTGGAGTCAGCACACACGAAGGACGGTGGGTCTGCAGAGGCATACCCTGCAGGGACGAGGGAACCTTCTTTGGGGGGCAATGTTAAAAAAGATGGCAGCAGCCCCTACTCTGACTGAGTTTCAATACCAGCCCATGCTTTCACTCATTCATTCATTCATTTACTCAGCAAATATTTACTCAGCACCCCAATACAATGTACAAGGTATGCTAGATGAACAAGAGAGCCAGACTTTGGGCCACAGTGGGGTTTGCTCTAGTGAGAGTGATAGATGAAAAGCAAGTAATTTCAACCCAGTGTGAACACCAAGATGCAGGAGCCCAGACCTGGGTGCCCCGGCCTGTGTTCCATCGGACTGGAGACAGACCATCTGAGATGGGGGCTGGACCCTGCAGCTCAGAAGGCTAAGTGACCACAAATCCATGCCTTTACGCCAAGTCTTGTGGACGTCCCCGATGAGCAGCCAGCTCGAGAAGATGCCCAGCTAAAGCCCAGGGCATGTGGATGGCGCTCTAAAGAAAGCCCCTGCATTTTCTTCTCGGTGTCCCCGGCATCCTGCATGGTGTGGGTGCTCACTGAATTCTGAATGAATTCCAAATGAATGAGTGAATGAATGAATGAATGAATGACCAGGAACGGGATCTTAAAAGCCCTCCCCAACTCGGAGTGTCCAAATCACACCATGCCGACTGGAAGCCTGCCCTCTTCCCCTCCAGATGCTCCTCGGCCAAGATCAAAGCTGTGGTGTTTGGGCTGCTCCCCGTGCTCTCCTGGCTGCCCAAGTACAAGATCAAAGACTACATCATCCCCGACCTGCTGGGCGGACTCAGTGGTGGATCCATCCAGGTCCCACAAGGTGAGGGGTCGGTGCCCTAGGTAGGCTGGGCCTGCTGCTCCCCGCTCCCCTTCCCCCGGTCCCCCATGACCTCCATGACCCAGCCACGCCCCTGAGCCTGCAATCTCTTTTCCCTTTGCAGGCATGGCATTTGCTCTGCTGGCCAACCTTCCTGCCGTCAATGGCCTCTACTCTTCCTTCTTCCCCCTCCTCACCTACTTCTTCCTGGGGGGTATACACCAGATGGTGCCAGGTAAGGCCTCACCCCTCCCAGCAGGCAAGGTGGCCTGGACCCCGAGAACAGGTGGCATGGCGGAGGGCCTTCAGGTGTTTTCCATCCACATCCTCCTAGAGTAGGTGCTGTTGGTCCCAAAGGGACTGGCACTGTGAGCGTCAGTCTCAGGTCCCCGGTGACCTTAGAGAAACCACATAGCTGCCGCGAACTCGGTTAGCGCTCCCTGTTCTGTCTCCCTCCCTGGAATGTGGGGACGACTTGGTTGAACAGGATATACTGTGTGCCCTAAAGTGCCAAACAGATGTGAGAAACTACCAAGTCACTCTCAGGCTGGTCCCGGCAGGGACACTTGGAGCTCTCTGGTGCCAAGTGACATGGAGAGAAGGCGCCTGGTCACAAGGCCTATTTCTGGGTCAGGCACTGCTTGCATTTCCAAGCTTATTTCTTCATGTGCCCAACGAAATAATATTAACAGCCGAGGTGAAAGCACCTTGAAAGTATAGGTCATGGTTACGTGGGAGCCATTGTTGTTTTGCCGGAGAGGAACATTGGAGGTGTGGGGACCCATCCCTCTGGGGGCAGGGAAGCTCTCCTGGGCCCCTTTCTGTTGTCCAGGGGTGCGGTCCAAACCTCTGACTCTTGCTGGCTGGGTGGGGCACCACAGGTACCTTTGCCGTTATCAGCATCCTGGTGGGTAACATCTGTCTGCAGCTGGCCCCAGAGTCGAAATTCTGGGTCTTCAACAATGCCACCAACAAGAGCTACGTGGACACGGCGGCCATGGAGGCCGAGAGGCTGCACGTGTCAGCGACGCTGGCCTGCCTGACTGCCATCATCCAGGTGAGGGGACGGCCACGTCCCTGCCAAGGGCCCAGGCTCAAGAGAGCATCTTTCCGTCCTGCCCCTGCCTCCAAACCCCAGTTTTGACATTAAAGCTGATTCAGGGCTCTACCTCCTCCCACTTCCCCATTCCGGGGCCACAAAAGAACTCGAAAAATCAGTGTCTCTCCTCACCCACCTCCAGCAGGTCCATAAGACCAGCATCTGCACCCGGTAAAATTGTCCTGAGTCCCAGACTGTCTGGAAGGCTCACGGTCTCTCTCCACCACCCTCTCCAGTGCCCATCCCTCTGCCAGCACAGTCCTCCTATTTCTCTAACATCCCTTATTTATCCCCCTCCGGCCTCCTCTCGCCAAGCCACAGCCTCACCTGCACCACATCAATTGCACAAATTGCAAAGGCCTCTGCTAGGGTTGGGGGTGAGGGTTGTTTTTTGTTTTAAGATTTTATTTATTTAAGAAATAGAGAGAGAGCACAAGCAGGGGAAGGAGCAGAGGGAGAGGGAGAAGCAGACTCCCCACTGAGCAGGGAGCCTGACGCGGGGCTCGATCCCAGGACCCTGAGACCATGACCGGAGCCGAAGACAGACGCTTCACTGACTAAGCCCCCCAGGCGCCCCTCTGCTAGGTTTTATGAAGGGAAACACTGCGTGGTGGAACACAAGAGCAGGAAGCAACCTCAGAAGACACCTTTAATTCGTCCATTCATTAAGTTAATGTTTCTGGTTGCTTTGCTGAGCCAGGAGCTGGGCTAGGCCTTAGGAGAAAGATAAGTAGAGAAGAGGCCTGGCTCCCCAGGAGCTCCCAGCCCAGCAGAGGAAGTAGCCATGTCAACAGATAAACTTGTAGGCCATGAGATAAGCCGCATAATAGAGCTATGTTCAAATGGCATATAGTCAGGGAAGACCTCACCTCAGAGAGGAGGTGACATTTGACCTGCATCTTAAAGGATGAGTAGAGGTTGAACAGGAACCAAATGAATGAGGCACAGAAGGACAGTCCAGGCGGAGGGAACGTACCCCAAAGTGTGAGGCCTGAGAGTGTGAACTGACCAGAGAATGACAAGGCAAGAAGTTTGGGGCTGGACAGCAGGAGGCTTTTGGGGGATGGGCCAGAGGGACATGTAGGCAGAGGCTAGACAATGAAGGCTGAGGTCTGTCCCCTACGCAGCACCTTTGGGTCGGATTAGCAGTTTATAAGGATCATTCAGGCCATAGAGAAGAGAGGCGGGAGGTGGATTAGAAGAATCAAAGCAGGGGGCCTGTCAGGAGACCCTGCAGAGGCCCGGGCAAGACTCAAGAGGGCCTAGACCAGGGTGGCGGCCACCGAGAGCCCCCCCCCCCGCCGCATTGGGGCAGGTTTACGGAACATTTGGCCAGGGGCGTTAAAGGGCTTGGCAGTAGGTTGGATGTGCAGGTGAGGGAAGATGACCCCCAAGTTTTTGGTTAGCCCACTGGGTGGATGGTGGTGTCATCTACTGAGAGAGGAAACACTGGGGGAGGACCCGGCTTATTTTTCAGATAAGAAAACTGAGGCCGGAGAGAGGAAGTGACAAAGGGGCCCGTACCCCAAAGCAGACTTGGGGTCGGCCAGCACAGTAGAGAGCCAGTCACAAAGGGCTCATTTCCCTGGGGCTGCCGCATGGAACTCCAGCCTGGGCTTGGGTCCAGCAGGTGTGGGCATCACTGACCCTTCTCCATCGTCCCCCCACGCCCACCTCTCTCGTCTCAGATGGGCCTGGGCTTCGTGCAGTTTGGCTTCGTGGCCATCTACCTCTCCGAGTCCTTCATCCGGGGCTTCATGACAGCAGCCGGCCTGCAGATCCTGATCTCGGTGCTCAAGTACATCTTTGGACTGACCATCCCTTCCTACGCAGGCCCGGGGTCCATTGTTTTTGTGAGTCTAGGAGCACACCCCTGCAGATGGGGAGGGGCTCAAGCAGACACAGAGCTGGGGTTCCTGTTTGAAGAAGTTGTGAGCTCCTCCTTACAAGATGTTTGCAAGCAAGGGCTGGTTGATCCATGGTTCAGAGAGGATTTTCAGGGGGTTCCCACTTTGGGAGGGAGGGTGAAACACGTGACTTTGAGGGCTCACTGAGGTTCTCTATGGTTAATCCCTGCTGAAAAGGAGCTGTGCACTCCCCATCAGTTCCCCAGTGTAGTGCCTCAACCCCTCCTTGCCCGGGAAGTCCTTCCTTATGTCTAATCTCCAACCCTCCTTCTTGAGCTTGAATTCTTTCTAGAGAAAGAGGAAGAGAATCAGCATTCCCATCCCGGCATGAGCTCCCAGCATGCCCTTTGGGAGAGGGAAGTGGGAGATGGGGTGCTGTGGGTGACCAGGGTCTGAATTCGGCTTTGGTGTGCCTCCATTTGAATCGATGACATCCTTCCACGGGGTTAGACACCCAAGGGTGGGGATAGTATGGGAAGAAGAGGTGGGAGCCCATGAGCATGATGCTCTCTCCGCCAGACCTTCATTGACATCTGCAAAAACCTCCCCCACACGAACATCGCCTCGCTCATCTTCGCCCTCATCAGTGGTGTCTTCCTGGTGCTGGTGAAGGAACTCAATGCTCGCTACATGCACAGGATCCGCTTCCCCATTCCTACGGAGATGATTGTGGTAAGGACACCGCCCTGGGCTGGGATGTTGGGGGCCAGGCTGGAGAGGCCGTGAGAAATGGGATTCAGCTCCAGCCAAAGCCAAGGGAGCCGCTACCCACTTTTACCTCCCCCTCCACCGGCAGCCAGTAGAACACGGGGTTGGGTGAATCCATTCCATGCCCTTGTACATGGCTCCCACTCTTCCTGCTCCTTGGGTTGTTCCCCTTCAAGGAGGCAGGGGAATGGGATTTGGGGTCCCCAGAGAAGAGGGAGCCTGGGGAGAGACCCCTGCCAATCCCCATTCTCCATTTTGGGGTTTACAGGTGGTGGTGGCAACAGCTATCTCTGGGGGCTGTAAGATGCCCCAAAAGTATCACATGCAGATCGTGGGAGAGATCCAACATGGGTGAGTCCAGGTGGTCAAGAAGCCTGCCCACCCCCTACCAACACCCCTCCATGAAGGCCTGGGCTCAGAGACCCGGATGAGACGACCTCTATGAAAGAGGACTGTAGACTCTGGGACACCGACCGAAGGGGAACGGTTTCTGTTACTTATTATGCAAGAGAGCCATACAGTCGGCCAATGCAAGCTGTGTTATCAACAGTGAATCTTAACTACCGCACACACACCCCAAAAGTCTCATTTACTGGATGCTGCTAAAGCAAAGCCTCTCTGATCAGCCCTTTGCCAGCTCTTTGCCGGTTCTAATGCATTAGCTCTTTTCCTCCACATGGAAAGGAAACTATTAGCATCAAAACAACACGTATGGAGCATCCACTCTGTGCCAGGCACCATGCCGGGCCCTGGGAGGGGAAGGGGGTGCTTGTGCCGCCTGGCAGGAGTGGAGGGTAGAAGGTGGAGGGGGAGAGGGCAGGGAGTGGTGCTGGCTGTGGATCTGTGGACAGATGAGCATAGAGTCCAGAACCTGGGCGTGAACACACGGGGCCCCCATCACTTACAGGCTCTGGGACCTTGGACGAGTGAGGTTCTACGTCTTGGTTTCTGCTCTGTCGATGGGAGTAAAGGTGGCTGCCCCACAGCATCGTGCTGAGGACGTAGACCCTGGCACACAGTGGGGCCTTGCTGGTCCCTGCGGGTTGAGGAAGGACTCGCCCTCCCTCTTCTCACACGTCTGGGCCCTGCCTCCTCTCTGGCTCCCTGGCAGGTTCCCCAGTCCCGTGTTGCCTGTGGTTTCCCAGTGGAAGGACATGATGGGCACTGCCTTCTCGCTGGCCATCGTGGGTTACGTCATCAACCTGGCCATGGGCCGGACCCTGGCCGGCAAACACGGCTATGACGTGGATTCTAACCAGGTAGGTCCGGCCACTGCCGGCAAGGCCCAGCAGGACAGGCCGGGCCCCACAGATGTACCGGGGGGCTCTCTCTGGGCTGCAGTGAGGAAGGTGCCTGCCTATGAGGAGGAGGGGCTCTGACCACGGGAGGCTGACTTCTGCTTGGTTGGGAGTGTCTGGCTTTTCTAGCAGCAGGGTCATTCTCAAGTCCGAGGCCCAAGATCCAGCTTGCATGGATGACTACGTTTGGTCTATACCCGCTGCCCACCCCCCGTCCGCCCCACCCCCACCCTGCCGCCCCAGCCTCCGATCCTGCCCCTGTCCCCACAGGAGATGATCGCCCTGGGCTGCAGCAATTTCTTTGGCTCCTTCTTTAAAATCCACGTCATTTGCTGTGCTCTCTCTGTCACTCTGGCTGTGGATGGAGCCGGAGGAAAATCCCAGGTGAGCGTTGCACCAGGGGAGTGGGGCGAAGAGGGGAGAGGGGAAGGAAACAGTTGCCCCCAAAGAAGCCAGGGCCCCTGCAAGCCAGGCCAGCTGCTTCTCCAAACTTCCTCTTCCCTCATCGGTCTCCACACCACCAAAGGCGTCTGTTGGAAATAAGTCAAGGCGAGAATGTCACACCTATGCCCTGTTCCCAACCCTTTCTCGGAACAGGTGGCAAGCCTGTGTGTGTCCCTGGTCGTGATGATCACCATGCTGGTCCTGGGCTCCTATCTGTACCCTCTCCCCAAGGTAAGAGTGCAGCGGGAAAGCGGAGGTCAGCGGGAGACTCCAGTACGAACAATCCCCAAGGGTTGCATAACCCTCTACGAAGTGCCGACATGGTCACACTTTGTCCTAATCACAACCTGTGAAGTAGAAAACACAGGTTCTACTTTCCTCATTTTACAGGTGAGGGAAACTGAGGCTGAGAAAGTCTAAGTGATCTGTGGTGGTACAGCTCATAAGTGCAGGGCTGGTCGCCAACTCCAGCCTTCAGACGTAAGGGTCAATCCCCCCATCAGCATTTACAAGTGCTTAGGAGTGTGTGACTAGGAAGGCTCTGGACACCGGGTGGTTTGGAGATGAGGCAAGAGGGGAGGGGCGGGGAAGAGCCAGGATGGGCCGCACGGCCTAGCGCCTGCACCCTCCAGAGCTAAGACGGAGTGCGGAGACTTGGGGCCTCTGCCAGCAGAGATGTTCTGGAACTGCAGCTCTGTCCTGCTGGACACCAGGGTCAGGGGTGTGTAGGACGGGGAGGCGAGAGGGGGCACCTCAGGTGAGAAAGAACAACATTCCACTTCCCCAGTCTGTGCTAGGAGCACTGATAGCCGTCAACCTCAAGAACTCCCTCAAGCAGCTCGCTGACCCCTACTACCTGTGGAAGAAGAGCAAGCTGGACTGTGTAGGTATTGGGTGGCCTCAGGGTATCCCTCCAGGCCCCTGGCCCCCTCCTCCAACCCCATGGCCCTATCCGCTCTTTCTGTCGGTGATCCCTCTGCTCTGTTCCTCCCTCATTGCAGAACAAGCTATCAAGAGCCCAGGTTTTGGAGTGAGACATCCTATGTCCGCATCCTAACTCAACGGCTCACTGGCTCTGTGGCTTGGCCCTAAACCAGCAAGTCCCTAAGCAAGTCCCTTAACTTCTCTGAGCCTTGGCTTTCTCATCTGAGAAATGGGTATCTTATTCTCTCTACCCACCCACCGGGGTTGTTTACGAGGAAGACAAGAGATAATACAAGTAAGAAGCATGTTGTCTGAATTGTGTCCTGGGTTCAGTAAAACTTCTCTATGATTATTTTTATGATCTGTAGTTCCAAAAAAAAGCAAAAAGAAATCGTTCTTAAAAACAACGACAACAAAAACCCTAGAACCTAAAGCCAGCATACCAGGATCTTGAGTAAATTGCCAGATTTCTAGGGAGTGCTATTTCCTCCTCTCTAATGGGGATGATAGTCATTATGATATGTCAATGATAGTCATGGCTTCATCACACACTGGTTCTGAGGATTAAATGAGATCATATGGGAAAGCACCCTGCAACCATGCAATGCTCAGCAAGCATGACTGATTGTTATGATTAGTCACCGTCCCAGCGCATTCTCGCGGTAGACAATAGTATTAAGGCTACCAGGTATTGACAACTCTGACAACAATCCCCATTTAAGCTCCACCATAACTTATGAGAGAGAATTTACTGATCTCCTTTCAAGATGATGAAACCAACAGGTGCCTGGCTGGCTCAGTCAGAAGAGTGTGCAACTCTTGATCTCCGGGTCGTGTGTTCAAGCCCCACGTTGGGTATAGAGATGATTTAGATAAATAAAACTTAAAAAAAAAAAAAAAGGATGAAACCAAGGCTCAGAGAGGTTATGTAACTTGTCAAAGGCCACAGGGGTAGTAAGTGGTAGAGTCGGAATTGGAACCCAAACCTTGGACAGCAAACCTCTGCATGGTGCTGTCTCCTGGGGTTACCCGCATGGTACCCGAGGAAGATCCTTAAAGCCAGAGAAGTGAGCAGTCCCTCTGGGGCCCCCCAGTGAATGATGAAGATAGGGGAAAATAATATTCCAATTCCCACCCCAAAGATCTGCTTTTATCCCGCCATGACAATAGTCCCTGATATTTACATTGTGCTTTGGGCTCCCATCCGAACCTCACAGTTCTCTACAGGATGTGGGCAAAATTGTTTCCTTTAGAGGGATTTGGGGGACTGTAAAGGACAATCAAGGGGGCAACCATCCAAACTGCATCCAATCCTGCCCTCCACCCACACAACCAGACCCCAGGCCATCAGGCTGGGAAGACCACTGAGCATGTGTTGGGCATACACAGAGAAGATGGAGAAAGGGAGCTCATGTTTGTTGAGTGACCACTGGGTGCCCGTCACTAGGCTAGGACCCTTAGGTGCCTTCACTCTTTAATCCTTTCATGAAACAGGTATCATTACTCTTTTGTGGATCAGGCAACTTGGCTCACATCACTAGTAAGTGGGAGAATGAAACTTTGGACCCAGGTATATCTGACCCTCATGCTCTCAGCGCCATGCTGCCTCCCTGTGTGGGCTGGGGTTGTCTACTAAAAACCAAGCAGGCTTGCTCGCCACACTCAGCCTAGGGGAAATGTGCGAGCGTACCGAGAGCACCAATACGTAAGACAACGCAAAAATGCCATGAAAAGTAGAGGGCGGGTCTGAGGTTGCGCAAACAGAGAATGACCTTGGCTACTCCAGGAAGACCTCCCAAAAGAGGCAGCCTTCTCCCCAGACCTGCTCTGACATCTCTCTCCTCACAGTGCGTCTGGGTGGTGAGCTTCCTCTCCTCGTTCTTCCTGAGCCTGCCATACGGGGTGGCCGTGGGTGTCGCCTTCTCTGCCTTGGTTGTGGTCTTCCAGACTCAGTTGTAAGTAACAGCCTCCCCTGCCTCAAAAGCACAGCAGTGGGGCCCCCGCGCCCAGGATGGGCTGACTGACTGCCATATCCTGAAATCCCCAGAGGAAGCCCTAATGGGCTTAGAGGGCTGGGGGCCCAACAAAGTAGGAGAAGAACAGGAGGGTAAGACCCCGGGTCCGTCCAAAGGCATTGCCAGTCCCTGGACAAAATGAGACCCTCCCCTGAGTCCAGAGGACAGATGCCGTGTCCTTCCTATAAAAAGGTTAAGAGGTACAGGGCAGGGGCACCAGACGAAGAGGGTTCAGGCCAGGGCAGGAAGGATGCTCTAGGTGAGGGAAGCCCTGTCTTTTCTTCTTGAAAACTCAAAACCAAGAACCAGGGCCACCTCAGCTTGTCACCTTGCATACCCCACCTCTTCTCTGTGCTGAGCCCCAGGCTGGGAGCTATGTCAAGGGCACGCCTGTCATCCTTCTAGTCATAGCCCAGCCATAGGCCACCAGGCATGTGTCTCCAGTGCAGAGAGACCAACACAACATGCCGGGGGAGGAGGAAAGGACCCCATCCCACCCTGCTTCTGCCCCAGCTCCCATCCCAGCATCCTTCCAGGCCCATTGACTATTAGCATGCTCTTATTTTTTTCTTTTCCCTTTTCATCCAGTCGAAATGGCTACACTTTGGCCCAGGTCATGGACACTGACATTTATGTTAATCCCAAGACCTATAGTAGGGTAAGTAATCCAAATTTACAACCTCCCTCTTTTGCTCTGCCCCCCCCCCAAATAAAAGAGAGTTAAAAACAACAACAACAACAACAAAAAGCCAATAAGGACATTTCTGCAGCCTGAGCTCAGTCTCCCTGTCCTAGGTCCAGGAAATCGAGGGGGTTAAGATTGTCACTTACTGCTCCCCCCTCTACTTTGCCAACTCGGAGATCTTCAGGCAAAAGGTCATTGCCAAGGTAAGGTTCAGAACTCTGGTGACCAAAAGGGCTGAACAGAGCATAACCAGAAGATGGGAGAAAGGGGGCTGGGAGGCAGGCCACCTCCAAAGAGGGTGGAGGTCCAAACTGCTATTGGTTCTCTCCCTGCAGACGGGTGTGGACCCCCAGAAAGTACTGCTGGCCAAGCAAAAATACCTCAGGAAGCAGAAGAAGGGGAAGCTGATGCCCACACAGCAGAGGAAGTCTCTGTTTATGAAAACCAAGGTGAACTGACGCTAGGAACAGCCTACGCTCTCAGATCCTGCCCCCTGGGACCCCGCCTCCCAGCACCCTTTGAGGCAAAGACATAAGGTCTCTGGGCAATCTTCTCCTTAGGTGAGGGGACGCCAGCTCCTGGGGGTAACCATGGAGCTCCCATGGCCCCTCCTCATTTTCTGGCTAAGATAGGATATAGCCCATAGACTTATGAACAACCCCAAATGGGGAGCAGCAGTGAATTTGCTGGGGTACCCACCCAGCTTTGATGTGGGGGTGGGAGTTCTGGGGAGAAGCAAGCAGGCACGGGCACATGTAAAAAGGAACACAATTGTTTCCCAAAGTACTTTCTCCCACAGCGGAGTGGGCCAAGGCTTCCGTGCCTCTCCTGGATGGGTCCTCCAACTTTGTCTGGTTGGTGGGAGACTGAGCATGCAGGCCCTGCCTGAGGAAAGGGCATTGGGAGATGCCTCCCCTGTGGGGTTCTGGGGGCTTGTATTCACCACCTCTACGTTCTTGACGTTATTGACCCCCACCTGCACATTCCTTGCCCCTGCCTCAACTATAGCAAAGTCTGATTCAGTTTGGTGATTCCCTGCAAACCTCCCCCTGCCCCCACAGACTGTCTCCCTGCAGGAACTCCAGCAGGACTTTGAGAATGCCTCCCCAACTGACCCCAACAACAACCAGACTCCTGCTAACGGCGCCAGTGTCTCCTACATCACCTTCAGCCCTGACAGCTCCCCAGCGGCCCACTGTGAGCCACCAGCCTCCGCTGAGACCCCCAGTGAGCCCAGTGACATGCTGGCCAGCGTCCCACCCTTTGTCACTTTCCACACCATCATCCTTGATATGAGTGGGGTCAGCTTTGTGGACTTGATGGGCATCAAAGCCCTGGGCAAGGTGAGGCCGCAGGTAGAGGGAGTGCCAGCTGCCCTCCACCCCAACACCTTCACCCCTGTTCTCCCACACTCCCTTTCTCTGGAGCCCTCATTTTGACAAGCTGAGAGAGGAAGCTCGAAAGGGAGCTTTCCCCCAGACATGATCAGGACAGGCTGCTCTCTGCACAGGCCCAGACGGTCCACGATGATGAGCGGCTAGAAAGGAATACCACAGGGATCTTCGCTGTCCCACCCGCCTCAGCACCCCTCTCTAGCAGAGGCCATCCCAAGTTCCTTCTCAGGCCAACAGGAACCCACCCCAGGGTCCTCTGAGTAGAGTCCAGCTTGGTCCTGGTTCATGGTCTGCTGTTCCTTCCCACCCTCACCCAGACACTCAGACCTCACCCAGCATCAGTCAATTCCGGTCAACTGAGAAGAAAAGAAGACATATTAGTTCCCTACATTCTCGGGCCAAATTGGCAGTCCATGGGACACCTTGAATAAAGGTATCCATCCATCTGATAGCTTTTCAGCAACGCCTCCGATGCTAGGGAGTCAACAAGCCTCAGAGCTGGCTCAGAAAGGCAGTCCAGGGAAACCCGAGGCGTACAGAGAGCATAGAGGCTGAGTATCATACACAGGGCATCAGCCAGGTGCCCAGAAGGCCGCATCCCCAGCCGTGGGCTCAGCCTGCTTTCCTAGCCTGGACCCGGAGTCCAGGTAGGTCTCCATCCTCTCCTGCAGCTTCTGCCTGAAGCCACAAAGTCGGGAAAGAGGTGGAATCTGGAAATCTAAGCTACTGAGAGAAAAAAATCTGACCCCATAAGAAGGGGGCACGGTGTCTTTAAGTGCCCGCCTCATTGGCAAATCCCCATTTCTGTCCTGCTTTCCAGAAAAGCCAGCAGCCAACACTCCAGGGAGAAGCCGTGTGCTTTGCTGCTATTTTTATCTTTGGCTGCCAGGACTCTTGGGGTTGCTTACTTGTTTGGCTTCCCCTCTGAAGTGCGTTTTGTGAATCACTTTTGAGACCCACTCAGAACATTCCTTTCCTTTTGTCTCCCTATCCCAACACCCTTCCCCCAACACTTCTAGCTGAGCTCCACCTACGGGAGGATCGGTGTGAAGGTCTTCTTGGTGAACATCCACGGTGAGAGGAGGACATTTAGAGGAGGCCAAGGTTGGGGGTGGGGGCGGAGGGGAGGAACACCCAAGTAATTCCCCACAACTACTACCTGCTCATAAGTGCTTCGAGCACAAGTCAGAAGAGACTGTGGCCAGATTGTGTAAACACCCTCCGGGTCTCAGTAACAGAGTGGGGGGGGGGCGGGGGCGTGGAGTCCAAAAGGGACAACTGGGATTCTAAATTGCCCGGAACCTTGGCCGAGTCGCTTCGTGTCTAGGGATCAATTTCCACTTATGTTAAATTAGGGGGTTGACTGGATGAATTGGGGGATCTTCTTCAAGCTTGCAAGCCCATGAATGAGTATAAAGCACACGCACACATACCGTAGCCATCTGGGGAACACAGAGACACACAGTTTTATATACACACAATCTCCAAAGGGTGCATGTCCACAGGGCAGAAGACTTTCACATCCTGAGTGCGGATGCCGAGTGCGGGGACCGGGACCCACGGCAAGCACACACAGACATATGTGAAAGGGCACATGCACCCCACTGCCTGCAGAGAACCAGAGCCCTGCTGGGGGCCAGCCCAACTTCAGAGTTAGCCTGAGCAGGACCCAAGCTCGGTGGAACCTGCTCGGAGGGAGTAATCTGCAATGGCAGTTAGAGTCAGTGGACTCCTCCCTCTCTGGACAGTCCTCAGCAAATCATCTCTAGCACCTGGTAAAAGTAAGGGCTCTGCCACACATTGGAGGCTGCGGGAAAGGTCTAGAGAAACGAGAGGAAGAACGAACCATCCAGGGGTAGAATTGGCAGCAGCCTCCTCGTGGACGTTTTCAGCCTTTCCCTCTCGATCCCCACAAAGTACCAACTCCCTGAATCAAACTGCTTCCTTCTGCCTGGGTTGAAGGTTCAGCATCCTCAAGCTCACGTTGCCCTCTGCTGTCCAGAATTGATATTGCAAGGCCAATGCCTTGGCCTGGCCTTTGGAGGCCCCAAAGAGCGCAACGCTCCGTCCTGTCTCTCCTTCCTTCCCTTCCCTCTCACCATCCTTCCCCCACCCCCAGGCTCCAGACCACATGGCTGTTATCTTGCTGAAAGCTTTTTCCTCCTTCCAGCCCAGGTGTACAACGACATCAGCCATGGCGGTGTCTTTGAAGATGGGTGTCTAGAGCGCAACCATGTCTTTCCCAGCATACATGATGCTGTTCTCTTTGCCCAGGCAAATGCCAGAGAAGTGGCCCCAGGACGTGACTTCCAAGGGGTAAGGTCCTGGCACGTTGGGAATCCAAGGCCCTGGGGCATTGAAATGGCAGGACCAGGGGCATGAGAAAGAACACAGGGGAAGTTTTGGGTTCCAACACCAAGTCCGTCCTTCTACTTTTCTGAAACCGCCATTACAGAGTTCCTTACCTGTAGAACGAGCACCCTAAATTAACATCACCTACCTCACAGCGTTTTTCTTTTGCTTCCGTTTTAAGACTGATAATTATGCCTCTCATGTCGCTTGAAAGCACTTTGTATATTGTAATATCTTTTACTGATATTAATTTCCAGGTCCACAAACACTCAAAGCGTATTAGAGTATGCCCAGTATTCTGGCATTGTTTACCTACCCTCCTCCTTCACTCGTTCTAGAAGAGGCTTTGAGCAAAGGGAGGGGCGTAAGCCTGCCCGTTTTAATATAGCGGAGCTTAGAGATTTCGGACTGGTGATGGATGAAGAGGCTGGATCCAAGTTTTGTCTCAGTTACTTGACATTTAATTTGCTAGCTCACTAAGTGGTGTGCAAATGAGCTACAAATCACACTGTTTAGGACTCCAGAAAGCTGGGGAGGCAGAAAAACTCCACCCCACTGACTGGGGTCCCTGCCTGGGCCTCTCCAGCCACCTCCTCCCCACCACCGCGCTCAGGGTCCCTCCCAGCTCAGCAGCCCCTGCCCTTGACCTCCCAAGACTCTGTGCCCCAGACCTCCTTATATATAAAACCTCCCCTGCCCTGGGTCATAAGAAAGGCTTTTCTGGCTGGAGCAACCATTTGCTCTTTGCTGTAAGAGACTGATGACGGTAAAGCCATCTGTTCTCAGTGCTGAAAGACTGCCCAGGAAAACACAAGGCCCCAGCGCCCGCCCTCCACACTTAGAGCAACTGTGCAGGAAAAACAGGCTTTCTGGCCCCCAAGCTTTGTCCACAGAGCAAAAAGAGGGAGATTCTAGAAGAATCCTCACCATTTGTTATCGCACAAATGATGCCCAGTTACTATGGTTATATATCTAAAATAATTTATGTTATAGAACATATTTATATTTACATATTACAAAATAGATTCATATATATAAATTATACACACACTCACACACCCCTTTTTGACGGCATGGTGAGGTAGAAAGCCCGCAAAATGAGTTTGATTATCCTCCTTTTACAGATGAGGAAACAGATTCCCAGAAAAGGGAAATGGACTCCCCAAGGTCAGGCAGCCAGCCGATCGTCACTCTCGGCTAGGCCAACCTCCCCTGCCTCAGAGGTGTCCGCAGAGGAGGGTAGCCCCAGATGCACCCCTCTGCTCTAAGGGGGAAGGCCACCCAGTGCTACATTTTGTGAGGTAGATGAGGGAGGGCAGGGAAGAAGCAAGAGGGGGACTCATGTGGCAGAAAACATGGTGCCCACCCGGAGGCTGACATTTGCCCCAGCCCATGTCATTCACTCACGGAGCTCACCCTGCACCTGTTTTCCCCCCTTCCAGGCTCCAGTGGACCCGGAGCTGTCCTTATACGATTTGGAGGAGGACAGCCCCAGCTACTGGGACTTGGAGCACGTGAGTTGACAGGCGGGGGGCATGGGGGTATGGGGCCAGGAGCGGGAAGGAGACCCTCCCAAACCCGAGGTGCTCGCGGGGCTCTCTCACAGCCAAGCCAGAGCTGTCACCTCGAAGGCCACAACATTTCTCTCTCATCTCTCTTGTAATAACAGACCCTACTTCTCCTCATTCCCTGAGAGGCCTCACATGGGGAAGGGAGAGACACTGGATGAGGTTCTTGAGAACTGACATCTATTCTTAACTCTGCGCTGTATCCACACGTGATCTTGGACGGACGCATAACACACGGGGCCCCAGTTTCTATCACTGTAAAGTAGGGGAGGTGTGGGTGATAGCTGGCCCCGTCCACCTCCCAGGCTCCGTGGGGGGATTCACTTGTTCCTTCATGAATTCAACAGACATGTGAGGACTGCTTGCCTGGCACAGTTCCAGGGTGGGCATACAGCGGTGAGGCCCCTGCCCTCAGGAAACTTATATTCCGGGAGGGGCCGGAATAGGATGAATTCTAAGAGTACAAATGTTATCGCCCACAGACAGATGCCCTAGCCCCACAGGGCCCTGTCATCCTGACAGGGAAACTAGCAACCACCCCACTGCCCTGAGTTACGAGAAACCCAGATGACTAGCCGGAGAGGAGTCTGGCTTAGGGCCTGGGAATCACATCTTACTCTGTACCTCTTCGCATTGCTTTTGGGCTCGAGTTCCATGTCCTCCGAACAGGGTCTCTGGGAGGGCTGATGGCATGTGGGAGACACTAGGAAAGAGCCAGAGCTACAAAGATTTGGCAGGTTGATTTCTGTGCTCCTGTGGAATCTCCAGCACATTCCAAAAACCTTGGCTAGGCCCCCAGATAGCTTATCAGAGCAAGAAAGGACTTTACAGCTTGTCTGATCTCCCCCCTCATGTCAGCTAACAAAGACAGTGAAGCCAAAAAGGAGGAGGGACATGTGGAGGTCACAGAGCCCTCCAGAGGTGATTCTAGGTCGATTCCGAGCATCTTCTCTTGTCGCCTCCGTACCAGTTCGCCTCTTAGGCTGAGCCCGCCTCTCCCTTATTCATGTACACACTCACACTCACACCCACTTATCCTGAAGCTCTCTCTGACCAGGGGCTCGTAGGGTCACCTCATGGTTGCAGCCCCTGTGAACTCGATGCGTCTAACGCTCTCCCTTCCCCTCCCCTGTCCTTCCATGGCCTTACAGGAGATGTTCGGGAGTATGTTTCACAAAGAGACACTGACTGCCCTGTGAGGTCGCCCAGCCAGCCCCCACGCCACCTCCAGAGCACATGCCATCCACGACTCCCAAGAAGAATGAGCCTGGGGCCATGAGGAGTGGCGGGTAGAGGAGAGCACGTCCACCAGGACCGCAGCGCCTCCCTCCCCTCCCCCTCATGCTCCTGTCTCCTTCCCCTGCCTCCCTCCTGGCATCTCTAGAGCCAGCCAATCTCAGCAGCAAGGAGAACCACCTCTTCACCCTCCTGCCGATGCTCAGGGCCCTGGCCAGAATGAGAAGGCCTACTGCTCAACCCACCACACCCACCCATGCCCTGCCCAAGGCAGCTGATGGGACCCCTGCCCCCCCGCCCCCCACCCCCGCCACCGACTGCTGCCTTTCAGAGTGAGCCAAGAACAGAAGAGAAAAGTATGCCCCTGCTGACCTAGTGTGCAAAGGCCCTTGGGCCTGAACAGCTTGGTGTCAGATGGTGTCCAGCTATCACAGGACACGGGGATGAACTTGCTTAGGACTCAATGGCTTGCCCCCTCCAGCTGCCCCAACTCTGTCCCTGGCGGCTGTACACTCCTGGGACCACGTGTTCCCAACACCCCAGGAATTTAGTCTTGATGACTGTGCCTCCTTCCTCCTCATCTCAAGGCTGCTGGGAGCTCCACAGCTATTCAGCCCTTCAGACTCTAGCCTGGGGGGTGGCCAGGGCCCTTTGGGCCACCAGAGCTACCTCCCCAGGGGCAGCGCACCAACACAGCTGCCTCAGCCTCTGAAACGTGATCTCTCCCCACTGCCTTCAGGGACTGCTCCCTTCCACTTGAGACCCAGAGGGGAATCCAAAAAGAACAGGGTGGGTAGCTACCAGAATCCTCTGGCAACCTAGTAACAGATGCCACTTATTCTGCATAAAAGCTTTTGGGAATCCTTTCTCGTACTAGAGACTTGGGAGGTGGGGTGTCCTAGGGGTAACCAAGGGCCAGCTAGTGGGACCTGAGCCCTGACGGTCCCCTTGACTTCAGAAATGCGCCCCCCCCCTTAGGAAGTCGGCTTTGTACTTTTTCACTTGGCAAAGAGCCAATGATTTTAACTCTCCCTTATCAGCTTGGGGCCTGGATCCTTTGGCCAGGCAGGAAGCCCCCCAAGGGCCAGTGGCATCCCCCAAGTGGGTGCAGAACGTGGCAAAGGGCTGATCCAGATTGGGTCGTCCTCCATGGGCTTCCTTAACAAACTCAGGACCTGAAGTCATCTTCTTCTAGGACAGATGAAAAGAGGGGTATGGTCTTCATGGATGTGAGGGGTTAATAGAGGAACCCTACTGTTGACTTGAAAATGAATAGATGGCATGTGCAAGTATTTGGGGAAATTTCCATGGAAGTGCACAGAAAACCTTTCAGTCTTCCCCCACTGCTTCTCCCAAAGCTCCTTCAACTCAATGACCCTGCCCAACAGGTTGGGCTGGCCCAGCCTGGAAAAAAAAAAAAAAAAAAAAAAAAAAAGCCCTGATTCCTAGATTCCTAACTTCAGCCTGACCCGCATTGTGTGTCTGTGTGTTGAGTGAGCAAGTCTTCTTAGAGTTAAAGGAGAGGGTGCTGGCAAAGAGCCAACAGATTCTTGGCCTACAAGCATTGCTTCTCTGTGATTTCATTATGCCATCTGGCTGCCAATGGAACTCAAAACTTGGAAGGCGAAAGACAATGTTATCTGGGATTCACCGTGCCCAGCACCCGAAGTGCCAAATTCCAGGGGGACAAGAACTTTAGCCAATGACAACTCATCCTCCCCTACTCCACCTCCTTCAAAGTCCAACTCAGGCCCAGGAGGTAGGGGAAGGTCACAGAGCCTCAGGACATCCCAAGCAGAGGAGTCCTTTGAACCAAGTGTTCAGACGGTGGAGGTAAAATTGGAAACACATGGGGTAGAAGGAGACATTGAAGAAAACTTCACTGCTGGAAGACTTTGAAAAGAACATAAGCAAAGTCAGACAGACCACTCTCTGGACATGACTGAGGCAGGAAAGGAGAGCAAGATAATGAAATAATCCAGAATTTCAATACTTTTGAATGTTCTTCGTGATACTGACCTGTGACAATGGGATCCCTGGGGAAGCCCGGGACTCGAGATGTTTGTGTAATTTATTTAATTTAAACAGCATTCTCCTTTTGTTCATTTTGGTAATAAAGTGGTTTTGAAATGTGAACCAAATGCATGTGTTTGGGTGGTTTTACAGCAAGGTAAAGCAAGTCACCTCCAGAATAAGCTGGCCTTGCTTTGCACTGTCCTAGAGGGAAACAAGGAGCTAAGAGCCATTCACCAATACGGTGGAAGATTTCAGGATACTTCTCTCACTGTTGATAAATCATATGGATAAAAGAAAATAGTGTGGTATGAAAGAGTTAAACAACAAAGTAAACAATCTTGATCCGGTGGACGTGTGTTAAATTGTGTACACAATTAAAATTTGTACTTCCTAAGTACACATAAAATATTTACAGAAGTTGATCACATTCTAGGTTCTAAATCATTCTCAACCAACTTTAAAGAATAGGCATTTTCGAAAGCAATGACCACAATGCATTGAAACTAAAAATCAATTACAAAAAGATAACTTGCACACAAAAAAAGATGCCTTTAGAATTTTTGTAAAAAAAAAACACTTCTAAATAACTCAGAGTCAAAAAAGAGATCATATGGAAAATTGAAAACACTTAGACTTGAACAAGAATGCAAATACTATGTATCAAAACTGTGCAGGGAGGGGCACCTGGCTGGCTCAGTCAGTTAAGCTGCCTTCAGCTCAGGTCATGATCCCGGGGATCAGAGTCCCACATCACACTCCTTACTCAGCAGGGAGCCTGCTTCTCCCTCCGCCTGCCACGCCCCCTGCTTGTGCTCTCTCTCCCTCCCTCTCTCTCTCTGACAAATAAATAAATAAAATCTTAACAAAACAAACAAACAAAAAACGTGCAGGGAGGGACATCTGGCTGGCTCAGTCAGTGGAGCATGCAACTCTTGATCTCCTGGTTGTGGGTTCGAGCCTCACATTGGGTGTAGAAATTACTTAAAAATAAAATCTTCAGGGATGCCTGGGTGGCTCAGTCGGTTAAGCGGCTGCCTTCGGCTCAGGTCATGATCCCAGGGTCCTGGGATGGAGCCCCGCTCAGCGGAGAGCCTGCTTCTTCCTCTCCCTCCGCCTGCCGCTCTGCCTACTTGTGCTCTCTCTCTCTGTCAAATGAACAAATAAAAAATTTAAAAAAAGAAAAATCTTCAAAAACAGAAAAAAATGTGAAAATTAATGAACCAGATGTTCGACCATGGTAATTAGAAAAAGAAAACAAACTCAAAGAAAGCAAAGGGGTACAGACTATTATTATCCCCATTTCATGGATGAGGAAACTAAGACTCAGAGTTTTTTTTAGGATTTTATTTATTTATTTGAGAGAGAGATCCAGCACAAGCTGGAGGGTGGAGGGCTCAGAGACAGAGGGAGAAGCAGACTCCCTGCTCAGCACGGACCCCGACGACGAGGTGCTCCATCCTAGGACCTGGAGACCAGGACCCGAGCTGAAGGCACACACTTAGCCGACTGAGCCACCCAGGCACCCCCAGAAAGGTTTTAAGTAAGTTTCCCACTCAACACAACTCCGTGAACATGAAGGAGATTAAGATTTCAACCCAAGGGGCGCCTGGGTGGCTCAGTCGTTAAGCGTCTGCCTTCAGCTCAGGTCATGATCCCAGGGTCCTGGGATCCAGCCCTGCATCGGGCTCCCTGTTCAGCAGGAAGCCTGCTTCTCCCTCTCCCACTCCCCCTGCTTGTGTTCCCTCTCTCGCTGTCAAATAAATAAAATCTTGAAAAAAAAAAAAAAAAGATTTCAACCCAAGCAATCTGGCTGCAGAGCTTAAGCTCCTAACTACTACAAAGTTGTAAACTTAAGCGAAATGAATAAATTGCTAATAAAATATAATTTACCAAAATAGAATAAAAAAACAGTAGAAAATCTGAAAACCCTATAACCATTAAGTAAAACAGAGAAAACACCAGGCTCAGATTACTTTATTTTTTAGAATTGTTAGAAAAATATATTATGTTTCTGGTCCAATTTTATATATATATCTCAGAGAATGCCAAAAAAGGGGGGGGGGGAGAAAGTCATTCCTTTAATAGTTTAAATTTAGTAGAAATAAGTCTCTCTCTCTCTCTCTCTCTCTCTGTAAAAGTAATCCAAAGGTAGACGGGCCAGAGCTGGGATAGTCATGAGGCTCTCCAAGGACTTGGGCTACTTCCAACTCAGCTCTCTGCCCTCCCTTGGTGTAAAACTCACCATCACGGTCCAACACGGTTGCTAGAGCTCCAGCCATCACGTCTGATCGTGGAGGGAGGGGTTTAAGAAGAGTGTGTCCATAAAAACACCTCCTTGAGTCACATGCAACACTTTGGCTTACCTTCCATTCTCCAAATGTAGTCACATGGCAAAACCCAGCTGCTGGGAAATGTGGTCTTGCAGCTGAATACACTCAGGATTCTTGCTACTTAGAAAGAAGGGAAATGGATACTGGGGTCAGCTAGAAATCTCTACCATTTTGTCTAATGAGACTTCTGAGGCTACTATACACTTGATACCGAATCCAAAAAAGGACATTATTAAAAAGAAAAACTACAGGCCAAAATCAATTTCATAAACAGAATTGCAAAAATCCTAAAGGAAAATCCAGCAGTGGGTTTATCTAAGTAATGGTTTTTCCCAGGGTGGTTTACATTTCTAAAATTTATTAATGTGATTCATTACATTAACAGACTAAGAGAGAAACGTGTTCCACCTGGTATGGAGACTATTTTAAAGCTATAATAATTAAGTTAGTCATATTAGCATAGAAATAAACAAAGAAACCAATGCAAAAAAACAGCCCAATAACAGGCCCTTTCACGTATGAAAACATAGTAAATGACAGAGCTGGCCCTGCAGATCTCTGAGGAAAGAGCAGACTATTTAAGGAATGGTGCTGGGAAAACTGGTTATCTAATTGGAAAAAAAATAAAATTGGACCCTGATCTTATACCACTTACAAAAAGTCAATTCCAGATGGATTAAGAACTTTACTGTAAAAGTTTAAACATTTTAAAAGATAACATATTGAAATATATTTATGACCTTGAACTAGAGACTTAATAAATAATAAACAAAAAGTATTAATGATTTTTTAAAAGTGATAAATTCACCTAAATGAAAATTAAGACTTTAGTTCATCAAAAGACCATAATGTGAAAATATATGACACAAATGGATAGAAATATTTGCAACATAAGTATAACTGACAAAATATTAGTATTTAATATACAGAAACTCCTAAAAGCCAATAAGACAAATGATTCAAAATAAAAATAGGCAACAGACAGAGATAGTAATTTCACTGAGAAAACAAGAATATCAAATAAGCATATGAGAAGATGCTTAAAGTCCCTACTAAACTGGAAGTAAAAATTAAGACCACAATGAGATATCATTTTCCAGCCACTAAATGGGCAAAATTAAGACATCTGAAATGCCAAGCGCTGGTCAGAATATGCAGAATATGAAGCAACAGGAACTCATATACTAAGCACACCTTACTGAAGGGAGTATAAACTAGTTCAATCGCTTTGGAAAATAATTTAGCATTATCCTATAAAGCTGAACATTCACGTATAATACAACCCAACATTCCCACTTACAGATATAAACCTCAGAGAATCTCTTTCCCCTGTGGCTTAGGACACATGTACAATAAGTGTTTATGTATTTGAGAATGGATGCAGTATCATGCATAGTGAATGTGAATAGACTGCAGTTAGGTATAACATCTGGACAAATCCCACAAACTCCTGGTAGAGTGAAAAAAGCAAAGACTATGAAAAGCATGCCATCACTTTTATAAAAGCAAGCAAAGCCAAACTCTCTCTCTCTCTTTCTCCTTCTCTCTTTCTCGTAATCATATATGTGGTAGAATGATTTAAAGCACACTCAGACACACACCATTTAAGGTAGTGGTTACATAGAGCAGGGAATGGAAAATAGAGTCCCTAGGATATACATACACCTTGAACGTTATTGATCTTTGCAGAGGTGGTCATGTTATTTGCTTTACACATTCATTGCATATATTGAGTATCAAATGCTACATGGTAAGAGAATTTAAAGAATATTCAAATTCAGAGAAGTGTTTTTAATATACGCTAAAGGACGGGTGCCTGGGTGGCTGAGTCGTTAAGCGTCTGCCTTTGGCTCAGGTCATGATCCCAGGCTCCTGGGATCAAGCCCCGCATCGAGCCCCGCATCGAGCCCCGCATCGAGCCCCGCATCGAGCCCCGTATCAAGCCCAGCATTGGGCTCCCTGCTCGGCGGGAAGCCTGCTTCTCCCTCTCCCACTCCCCCTGCTTGTGTTCTCTCTCTCTCTCGCTGTGTTTCTCTGCCAAATAAATAAATAATCTTTAAAATATATGTATGTATGTGTATACATATATGTGTATATATACACATACATATACGCTAAAGGAATGAAGCAAAATACAGAACTTTGTATATAGCATGCATCTGTTTTTCATTTTAAGACAGACATATTGAAAACACCTAAATTGAAGAGATTTTGGGCAGTGTCTCTATGTAGCTGAGTGTTATAAGTGTAGAGAGAGCATGGGAGTTGGAAGCATACCGAAAAAAAAAGTGTTTTTAAACTCATTTGTGATCTACTGAAAAGAGATTATATTAAACCAAATAAATATATTATTTCTCCTTCTTTCTTTGTCCTCTGAAATGACTGCAGTGGATGTCCTTACTTAGTCACCCGAACCCCACCCCCCTCCGCCCTGTTTGATTTAATTGACCCCCTCCCTTGAGCAGTCTTTCAATTTCAATCAGGGAAACAAAGCTACATCTTCCAAGTGCATTGTACACGTATGGAGACTTTGAGAAAAATCAACAACCCAGTACCAGATGCAAGTCGCATAACAATGTCCCCAAAACACAGGTATGTCCTTTTCTTCCTCCCCATCTTTTTTTTTTAATATTTTATTTATTTGAGAGAGACAGAGAGAGAGTGAGAGAAAGAGGAGAGAGAGAAGCAGGCTTCCCGCTGAGCAGGGAGCCAGACGTGGGGCTCGATCTCAGGGTCCTGAGATCATGACCTGAGCTGAAGTCAGATGCTTAACCAACTGAGCCACCCAGGCGCCCCTCCTCCTCCCCATCTTGCTTTAACACTGAGTAACGCTCTCTTTAAGCATGTACCACATCTGGACAGATTTCTGCCACCTGACATCTTTCTAATGCATTACTTCAAAACTTTAATTTTGTCTCTATCGGTATGTCTTATTAACACCTGAAAAACATATATTTTATTGGGAAACTGTAGTTTCCTAGGCCTTGAGAGTTTTGCGACAATTTTTTTGCTGTATGTCACCACATCGTCGACTCCTTTATGGCATGCTTTGATTACTAGACGTAAGGAAGTCTTGTCTCTTGTATCATATTTACACACAGTAAATTATTTTTTTCCACGTGTGCTATATGTCTGAGGTTTTGAAGTTTTTAATAAAAAGCATGCCAGTATGAATATAAGCAGTTGATTTAGTAACACTGGACTTTTTTTGATAAGTTTTTTTATTCTATTTTATTATGTTATGTTAATCACCATACATTACATCATTAGTTTTTGATGGAGTGTTCCATCATTCATTGTTTGCGTGTAACACCCAGTGCTCCATTCAATACGTGCCCTCCTTAATACCCATCACCAGGCTAACCCATCCCCCTACCCCTCTCCCCTCTAGAACCCTCAGTTTGTTTCTCAGAGTCCATAGTCTCTCATGGTTCGTCTCCCGTTCCAATTTCCCCCCTTTCATTTTTCCCTTCCTATTATCTTCTCTTTTTTAACATATAATGTATTATTTGTTTCAGAGGTACAGGTCTGTGATTCATCAGTCTTACACAATTCACAGTGCTCACCATAGCACATACCCTCCCCAATGTCTATCACGCAGCCACCCCATCCCTCCCACCCCCCACCACTCCAGCAACCCTCAGTTTGTTTCCTGAGATTAAGAATTCCTCAGTGAGATCATATGATACATGTCTTCCTCTGATTGACTTATTTCACTTAGCATAATACCCTCTAGTTCCATCCACGTCATTGCAAATGGCAAGATTTTGTGTGGTTTTTTTAATGGCTGCGTAATATTCCATTATATATATATATATATATTCATCTGTTGATGGACATCTTGGCTCTTTCCATAGTTTGGCTATTGTGGACATTGCTGCTATAAACATCGGGGTGCACATACCCCTTCAGATAACTACATTTGTATCTTTGAGGTAAATACCCAGTAGTGCAATTGCTGGATCATATGGTAGCTCTATTTTCAACTTTTTGAGGAAACTCCATACTGTTTTCCAGAGTGGCTGCACCAGCTTGCATTCCCATTTTGGGTAAGATTTTATTTATTCATTCCAGAGAGAGAGAGCAGGGGAAGGAGCAGAGGGAGACGGACAAGCCGACTCCACGCTGAGCGAGGAGCACAACACAGGGCTGATGCCAGGACCCTGAGATCATGACCCGACCCAAAACCAAGAGGTAGATGCTTAATTGACTGAGCCACCCAGGCACCCCAGTAACATTGGACTTTTCTTAAAGTTCATTTTAAGAGGTTTGAAGTACAGGCATGTTCACTAGCGAAAGGGGATGAGGGTCCGGATCAAGACCCAAGTTCAGTAGGTCAAATGTCAGACAATGAAGAGCAATCAACTGACTTGGTCTATTTCAAGAACTGAGGGGATTTGGGGAGTGAGACCACACACCTCTCATCTCCAGGTTCCATCCCTCTCTGAGCATGTCCTTCTGTCCCTATTCTGGCCTGTTACCAGTGTTGTTTACTTTGCTATAAAGAGAGAAATGGGTGTAAGTTTCCTACACTTCGCCTAATGAAATTTGCTGGCAGCTTTAGCCACATTACTTGTGGAGTGATTTTCTTTCTTTGTGTTCAGAGTGACTTGATTCTGATTCCTTATGTTGTTTTGTATGGAGCCGCACTTTGTGTTTTAGCAGAACTGTCCTCTATATCCTTTATCATTTTTACTTACTTTTGTTTCCTTTCTAAAATTATGCATAGGGTTTTGTGTGTCTGTGTGAAATTAAAGCCTTATTAACCTTGTAAAAAAATTAAAATAAAAAAGACATACACCTTATATATGAGTATTTGAGGGCATAAAAAAAGGTTGGGGCGCCTGGGTGGCTCAGTTGGTTACGCGACTGCCTTCGGCTCAGGTCATGATCCTGGAGTCCCAGGATCGAGTCCCGCATCGGGCTCCCTGCTCGGCAGGGAGTCTGCTTCTCCCTCGGACCCTCTTCCCTCTCATGTGCTCTATCTCTCATTCTCTCTCTCAAATAAATAAAATCTTTAAAAAAAAAAAAGGTTGAATAACACATCAAAATATTATGAGTTAATATCTCTGGATATGATTTTTTGTTTTCATATAAAAGACAAAAGTTTAAAACGTTAAAAGATGAGACATCAAAATATATGTATGACCTTGAAATAGAGAAAGATTTATTAAGCAAGAAAACAAAAAGGACTAACCATGTAAGAAGCATGATTTGTTTTCTTTATATTTTATTGTATTCTTCAAATAATTCACAAGGGCCTAAATGTATATTAATTTTAAAATCATAAAAATTTTGAGATTTGGGAGTACCTGGGTGGCTCAGTTGGTTAAGCATCCTGGGATTGAGCCCTGCATCCGGCTCCACATTCAGCAGGAAGCCTGCTTTTCCCTCTACCTCTGTGATCTCTCTCACTCTCTCTCAAATAAATAAATAAAAATCTTTAAAAAAATTTTTTTTTGAAGTTTGGTAGAAATTAAGCCACTTTGTATTAAAAATTCTGCCAATGTTCACACTTTTTAAAAAATATTTATTTATTTATCAGGGAGGGACAGAGAGAGAGGGAGAGGGGGAATCTCAAGCAGATTCCCCAGTGAGCCTAGGGCTCGATCCCACAACCCTGAGATCATGACCCAAGCCAAGATCAAGAGTCAGATGCTTAACCAACTGAGCCACCAGGCACCCCCAATGTTTACACTTTTTAAAAACTCATTTCAACTCTATTTTTAATGTTCTAGGTCTTAAGCTGGGTGGTGAATACAGAAATGTTCATTATATTAATTCTTTACAGCTTTCAGTATGTGTGAAATGTTTCATAATACTGTTTTTAGATTGCTATTGAAAAGTAAATATATGATTGCAGTTTTTTGTTTGGGATTATTATTATTATTATTATTATTATTATTATTATTATTATTTTAAGTAGGATTCCCGAAAGGGAACAGAGCACTCCTTCTCTGAGCTTTGGCAAACGCCAGGAGTGTAAATTTGCAGCTTTGGGCATGAGTAGCTATACAGCCCTACTATTGATTTTTTTCTAGAGAATTCTAAACTTTGTGACTGGTGGTGGATTAAATTGCATCAAGGGATATGAAAGGAAGGGGTTTTTTCTGGCTCCAATAAATCTAATTTTATTCTCTGTGCCACAATTTTCTTTTTTTTCCAAAATTATCCTTCATAGGACAAATAGTTATTCATAAAATTTCAGTTTATTAAATACATCAAAATTATTAAAACACAATCTTTCTCAAAATCCTTCAGTCTTCATGTACTTGCCTAGAGTTGCAAAAATGCAGTGTTTACATTAATATCAAAACCACTTTCAGCGAATTCCTAAACAGGGGCAAGCCCTCTGAACTGATCATTCAAAGCAACGTCTATAAATAGAGGAATACTGTTTCAATTCCAGATTAAATAAAGCCAGGGACCAGGAAAGCTCCCCCACCATATCCGGGGGGATGGTAATCAAATTCTAAACTTCAGAAGTGAGAAGCAGATTAAGATCTGATACGCTTTGTTGATTTAATTTTGCCTCTTCCCCCTTTAACTGGCTTGTTATACAGCAAGGGAGTTCTGAGAGTCTCAAAGCAGAAGATCAAGCACACAGAAGACCTACCTTTTACCTGGAGCCTTCACCTCTGCTCTACTTCTGCCTGCCGCAGATGGAGAAACCACCACTCCCAAAATGCCCTGCGGACTTGGGCGGAGCCGTCCCGTCGATTGGTTGTTTCTCAACCCCAGGCAAGCGGCGATTGGTCAGGTCTGGGGCTAGGGTGGGGCTAAGGCAGTTGCGGGAATAGGAGCTGTGACAGGACGACAAACAAGAGCTTGTAGTTTTAGATCCAAACTCCAGCTGCAGACCGGAGAGAAGCATGGCTCCGCAGTGTGTCTGCGTGCTGGCTCTGGCGGCTGTGCTGCTGCTAGGTATCTCCACAATCTCCAGATCGAAGGGCCTGAAGGGCCAGGGGCATCAGCGGGCGCCGCAAATCCCTTCTCAGTTCAGCCCAGGCGAGCGCTTCGCGATGAAGGAAGCGCTGAAAGGTGAGCCTGGTACCCTTCGCCCAGCTATGCCCCTCTCCCCTCGGGCCAACCCGTGCCGCCCCACTCCCACCGCAGAGGGTCCATCACTGGAACTGGAGCCCCACCACACTCCCCAGACCAGCCCTAGCCCGAGTGCCAGCACCTCGTGCCCGGGCTCGGGGACGCCACTCTTGCCCCAGACCTGGCTTCTGGGGACTCGGGTGTTCCCTGCCTCTCCGAGAACCTTCTCTAGCTTCCGCCATCACCCCCGTTGCCTTGGTCATCACCCAGCCTACCCCCTGCCTTGCCTCAGTATTGCAATAGCTTTTGTTTGTACTTTTAACCTTAGAAAGTTTTCACTTCTCTTAAATCTCTGTGATATCTTAAGACTAAATTATCTTAAACTACAGTGGGGGGAAATTTAATGAGCTTCCCCGGGAACCCCGCAGCAAGGAGTGAGCACTGGGTGATAACATCTATCGCTTGTAAGGTCCACCCTGTAGGATCCACCCAGCTCCAAAGGAGTCCAAATTTCCTCTCCTAATTAACAGACATCTCTCCCCTAGACCTCAAACCAAGGTTAAGAATTCATTTGCCTTCTCAGTCTGCATTTTCCGGGAGAAGAGGAAAGGTTCTGTTGAGGGCTATATCCTATGGGATGAGATCCTCCCCACCACCCGGCTTAGCTCTTTTCTAGTCTTTTCCCTTTCATTAAATAATGGATTAAAAGAAACTGCCTACATAAACATGTGCAGGCAGATGCAGGGACGCAGTGCTAGCCCCCGTGATTGAATATAAATTGTACATGTGCCCGAGCGATTGGTCTGGAGTCAGAGCAGAGTTTTCCCAAAGCACAGCACAAATAGTGAGCTCTCTGAAAGCCAGCAGGCAGCTGCTCACCCCAGAGTCTTTTCACCCAGAAGAAAGCAAAAGCTTTCTTATTTAAAGAACCCAAAGTAGGGACCTTATAACCACATGGCTATATGGTCTATATCTATCTATATCTATATAGCCATATGCCTTGAGGCAAAACATTTCAGTTCAGATTTTGAGTTTATCTCCTATAGATTCATCTTTTTGAAACTTGACTTCCCCATCTATGTGGTGAGCTGTGATGCAGGGTCAATCCTTAGCAAAACTGATGACAGAGGTAAGCTTGTCTTGCAGAGGCCCTCCCTTGATAAATGCACTGCCTAGGTGCATTTGTTCTTCCCACTGTGGTTTGGGATATCTAATCAGCTATTCTCATAATTTATTGCATTTCCCCTCCCATAGGTGTTTGCATATAGTAATGGATCTCTTTAAAGTGTAAAGCGTTCAGGGCTCAAAGGGATAAACCTAAAAGTAGTTCAGGAACTGAGACATCTGGGTAAAGTAGATGAGATTATTTAGGACTGAGGAGTTTGTTTGGGAGCTTCTAAATCCGCCCCTTCCCAGGTATCATGTGCCCAAAAACTGGCCCTGGCCGAGAGTTCATTGAGACTCTGGATGAGCCAGTCCATGAGGAATAAATCTACTCTCTGCACACAAAGCCTCATTCATGTAGGGACCCAGGATAGTGGACTTCTCTGGTTCATCGAAGGGATGATGGTTCCATAGGCGGAGTGAGGCTTAGAAGCAATTCATAGCCGCTTCCCACTTAAGGTCACGGTCCAAAATCTACTCCTGTCCACCTCCCCCCACCCGACCCCCATCTTGGACTTTATTTTCTTTTTTTTTTTAACTCTTTTTATTATTATTATAAAAGTTTCAGGTGTACAGCTTTATAATTTGCCATCTGTGTACAATGAGAAGTGATCACCACCACGAGTCTAGTTACCCTCCATCACACATGGTTGACCCCCTTCTCCTCTATTAACCACTAGTCTGTCCTCTCTATTTGTAAGTTTGTTTTATTTTGTTTATTTGTTTAGCTTCTTTCTTTCTTTCAGATTCCACACAGGAGTAAAATCATATGCTATTTGTCTTTCTCTGTCTGACTTTTTGGTCAGCATAATACCCTCTAGGTTATATATATATATATATATAAAACCGTATCTTTTTTTGCCAATTAAAAAAGGTTTCCTTTATTTCTGGATAGGTAGTACATTCACATAGTTAAAACCAAACCCAAGATAGTGAAAGAGGTCTGCGGGGGGGCGGGGCGGGTGTCTCGGTCCCACCCTGCCTTGGTGGCCCCGCCCCCCACCAACCACTACCACTTTCTCACCCCCACAAATATACAGGGGTAGCTACTTGTATTAGCTTCCTTTGTACCCTTCTGGAGATCTTCTGGGTAAATCCAAGCAACTATGAATATAGCGAATAGAATATTTTATTTTTTTTAAAGGTTTATTTATTTGTCAGAGAGAGAGAACGGAGAGAGAGCACAAGCAGGGAGAGCGGCAGGCGGAGGGAGAAGCAGGCTCCCCGCCCGGCAAGGAGCCCGATGCAGGACTCAATCCTAAGACCCCGGGATCATGACCTGAGCCAAAGGCAGACGCTCAACGACTGAGCCACCCACGCGCCCCACAAATAGACCCTTTTAAAGCCAGCATTAATTCAGCCCTTAACAGCACATTAGGCACAGTTCTGAGCACACGACAAGTATTAACTCATTTGGTCCTCACAACAGCCCCAGACGTAGGTCTTAATGCCCAATAGAAAGAAAATAAACAGGCAAAAAGATTAAGGGGCTTGCTTGAGTGGCTGAGCCTGGCAGTTCACAGCAGAGGAAATGCAAATGGCCATATGAAGAGATGCTCAGCTGCCTTGGAGGTCAGGGAACTGAAAATGCAAACACCAACAGCATTTCATTTTTTTATCCACCCACAGGGCAAACTTTGCAAAAAGTGGGTAACTCTCAGCGTGTGGAGGTGGGTTCTGGCACTCACATGCCCTGCTGGTGGGAACATGAATTGCTCCAAACTTTTGGGAAAACAATTTGGCAGAATTTACTGGTGTTTAATGATGTACCATCTCTTTATCCATTCATATATTGTTGGACACTCCGTTTGTTTTTCTTATACTGACTATTGTAAATAATGCTATCGTGAACATAGGACTTTATTTTAAGAACCATATTAGTCTAGAGGCGCCTGGGTGGCTCAGTCAGTTAAGCACCTGTCTTCGGCTCAGGTCATGATCCTGGGGTCCTGGGATCGAGCCCCGCATTGGGCTCCCTGCTCTGCAGGGAGTCTGCTTCTCCTTCTCCCTCTGCCCCTCCCCCCTCTCGTGCTCTCTCTCTCTCTCTCTCTGTCAAATAAATTTTAAAAAAAGAAGAAGAACCATATTAGTCTAAACAAGCCTGAAAGACCTGGGCTTAAATCCCAGTTCTGCTGCTTATTTCAGGACAGTCCTGAGCAGCACACTTAACCCCTCTAAACTTGTTTTCTCACCTACAAATTAGAGAAAATAGCAGTGCCTACCTCATAGGATTGTTCTGCCCTCCACAATAAGATCCTGAATGCGAAAGAACTCTCTGTGCACAAAGGGCTGTGGGAAAACCAATGGTTGATATCATCTGTAATCTCACATCTCTATCCGCCCCTGACAGGTGCCATCCGGATTCCAACAGTGTCTTTCAGCCCCGAGGACGTTAATGCAACAGCCCTGGCCGAGTTTGGAGAATACATTCGTACAGGTCAGCCACAAGCTGGGGCGGGGCGGGGGCGGGGGGAGCATAGCCCTGCAGACACAGTTCTTTTACAGGGGGATGAAGAAGCTTTTGTTACTGACCAGAGGACAGTCAAATTGCTGTGGGCCTATTTTGAGTTTACGCACAGTGGGAAGGAATAGAAGCACCCCAGGAGTCAGAATGGAGGCAGAGTAGAGACTAGATTTATTGGACCTTTGAAAAACTAAAGCACATAGCTGTTAGGTTGGAGTTTGAACTCTCCCGATCTTTGCCCTAAATACGTAACAGTCAGTAAATAAGATATAATAAAAAGGTAGGATGAGGAAAGGAAATAAAAGGCACAGCATAAGGAATATTGTCAGTGATATTCTAATAGCCATGTATCAGGACAGATGGTAGTTACGCATGTGGTGAACACAGCATAATATATAAACCTGTCAAATCAGTAAGTTGTATACCGAAAACTAAGGGAACATTTGTGTCAACTATACTCAAATTAAAAAAGAAAAAAAAAGGTACAACTAGGAATTCCTTCTTCCTGTGCAAGTTTCCAGAACTATGCCCTGTGCTCCTCCCAACTACCTCCATACACACACCTACACACCTATGTACACACTCCACCCACCCAGGCCTTTCCCCAGATTCTTTACTGACCCGTTTCTGAGCTTCGAGGCCATCAGCAACTATGAGCTGCCATATCAGCCCCTCATCCCCACGTGAACTGAAGAAGGGTTGGGTCAAGAAGGAAAAGGAGACTTGGGACTAGTCCCCATATGAAAAGCTCATGGAGACTAGTGAGCCCTCTTCCTAAATCAAAGAAAAAAAACACCCCCTCCAAAGTTGTCAGGGCTGGGAGGAGCTGACCTAGGTACAGCAAGTAGCCCCCCTCTCTAACACTGTCTGTAACCTGAGTGACCCTGAGAACATCCACACCTGCACGCAGAAGTGTGGCCTTGTGCTAGACAGAGCAATCTTCTCTCCATATGACACACACAGTAGGAATATTATTTTATATTATTTTTCAAGTAAAAAAAGATCTTTCTCTCTCTCTCTCTCTCTCTTTTTTTTTTTTTAATATAAGGGTCATGTTTGGTCCCAAGTAATTTGGCTATTGGGGACTACTATATTTAAAATTTAACACACCCCTCACTGGTATAGCCTGGTAGCGTATACTAGTGATAACTTATTACAGGTCAGACCAAGCCAGATCTTGATCCTATCAGCTGGCACCATGATGGAATCTTGATGTGTCCATTATTACATAGTAGTAGCACATTCAAATATGAGGAAGAGGAATTTTAGAGATTGTCCAGGCAAATCAGGAATCACACTGCCTTTGTTCCAGAAGGCTTCCTACAGGATGCTGCATGTTTTCAAAAAGGGGGGACGGGGGTAGGCATTTTCTATTACATGGTAGGAAAACCAAAGGAAATTGTTTAAATCTGGCTTTCTCTCTCCCTGCTTTTCATCCCTTTGTCCCTAGTCTTTCCAACAGTTTTCAAAACCAGCTTTATCCGGCATGAAGTCATAGGAGACTACAGCCACCTGCTCACCGTCCGAGGCTCAGACCCCGGCTTGCAGCCCTACATGCTGATGGCGCACAGTGACGTGGTACCCGCCTCTGACGGAGGCTGGGAGGTGCCCCCGTTCTCTGGCTTGGAGCGTGATGGCTTCATCCACGGCCGAGGCACACTGGACAACAAGAACTCTCTGATGGTCTGAAATGCTTTGTTCCCTCTGCCCAGGGGCCCTGAAGAGTCACCCAGGATGAGGATGCTCAGCTGACCCCCGGGAGCCGGGAGGTTATGGTAGAAAGAACTTTGGCTCCAGGAACCCTGGGTTCCAGCCAGCACGTGGTCACTGTCCTTTTCTGGGTCTTGATTTCTCAGCTGTGAAACAAGGACTAGAGTAGATGATCTCCAGAGACCCTTTCAGCTCTGCACTGATCCATTTATGCTTTTCTCCAGCTGGTAAAGGGCTAAGCTTCCTCACCTCCCATCCCCCGGGGCCACTTGAATTTGTTCTCTTTAAAAAAAGTGTCGGGGCCGCCTGGGTGGCTCAGTTGTTAAGTGTCTGCCTTCGGCTCAGGTCATGATCCCGGGGTCCTGGGATCGAGCCTGCATCCGGCTCCCTGCTCCGCGGGAAGCCTGCTTCTCCCTCTCCCACTCTGCCTGCTTGTGTTCCTGCTCTCACTGTCTCTCTCTCTGTCAAATAAATAAATAAAATCTTTAAAAAAATAAATAGAGTGTCCGATGCTAGCCCCACCAGCCCTGATGCAGGCAGCTGAATGTCACCGATGCCCTGATTCTCCCTCTTCCCTTTTGCTTCTTCCCCCAGGCAATCCTGCAGGCCCTGGAGCTCCTGCTGAACAGAAACTACATCCCCCGAAGATCTTTCTTTATTGCTCTGGGCCACGATGAAGAGGTAGAGCCTCCTCCCCCTATAAACCATCTCTAGGACCTCTGTTTGGGGGCAAGGGGGAGGGTAGTTTCACTCTAGCCCAGTTTGCTCCCTAGCTGCAGGGTCTCCAGAATATGGTGTGGGGGTTTGCCAACTCTTGGGTATCTATGTACCAGAACTATCTAAGGCCCTGGACCAAAATGCAGATTCCCGGACCCTGTGCCATAGATTTGAATTCGTTTTTTTAAAAGTTTTTATTTTTTTAGAGCAGTTTTAGGTTCACAGCAAAATTGAGAAGGTGTAGAGACTTCCCTTACACCCACACCACACATGCACAGCCTTCCCCATTATCAGCATCCCCAGCAGAGGGGTATTTGTTATAACTGATGAACCTACATTGATACATCGTAATTACCCAAATCCCTAGTTTACATTAGGGTTTACTCTTGGCATCCATTCTATGGGCTTGGTCAATTGTATAGTGACATGGGTCCACCATTATAGTTTCACACAGTAGTTTCACTGCCCTAAAAAGCCTCTGTGCTCCACCTATTCATCCCTCTCTCCCTCCCCCAACCCCTAGAAACCATGGATTCTTTTTTTTACTGTCTCCATAGTTTTGCCTTTTCCAGAATATCATATAGTTGGACTCATCCAGTATATAACCTTTTCAGATCAGCTTCTTTCATTTAGTGATAGGCATAGATCTGAATTTTTTAACAAACTGCCTGGTAATATCTGAAGCAGGTAGGTGTTCCATCAATGACACTTTGAGAAATATGGGTGTGATAGAAAGAGAACCAACAGGGAGCAAGGAATCAGTGTTTTATTTCCAGTGATGTCACCTACTTTGACCCTGGGCCAGTCATTTCATTCTATGGGTCCCAATCTCTTCATCTGTAAAATGAGTTTAGCTCTCCAGCTGTGACATTCCAGGGTCCTGTGAAGCAGGATTGTCTAGGCCCCTTGCCCTCCCCACCCCCCCCCCAGGAAGGAGGCTGGGCAGGGAGTTTCTGGAGCCCCCAGCTATGTTGAATGGGTCTCCATTCGCTATTGGAGGTCTGGCTGAGAAGGACTGTGGCCGTGGGTTTAATGTCTGCAGGTGTCAGGGCAGAATGGGGCTCAGAAGATCTCAGCCCTGCTACAGGCAAGGGGTATCAAGCTAGCCTTCATTGTGGACGAGGGTAACTTCATCTTGGATGGTTTCATTCCCCACCTCAAGAAGCCCTTTGCCATGTGAGTAAAGTACCCCACCCTCTACCTTGGAAGGTGTTCTCACCCCATGACAGATGACCCCAGCATGGTGTCTGTAAGCCATACTGAGGCAACTCTTTATTTTACTCCCCTGGCCCTGAATGTCAACCAGGTTTGGGCTCCCCCTTCCCTTTCTCCTCTAGTGTCAATTTTTTTTAAGCAGCATGAAGCCAATCTCCTAGACCACCAGACCACTGTGCAGGCAGACCTCTGGGTCCTTGGGAAAATTCAAGGTGGGAGGAAGTCATGAGGGCCCTCTCTGATCCTCTCCTACAGGATTGCAGTCTCAGAGAAGGGTTCAATTAACCTCAGGCTGCAAGTAAACATGACTCCAGGCCACTCCTCAGCTCCCCCAAAGGAGACAAGCATCGGCGTCCTCGCAGCCGCCATCAGCCGGTAAGCAACACGGGCCCCGCTCCCTTGCCAGACTCGGGATGGAAGACCTGGTACTTTCCCACTTTGAGTTTGAAGGGGCTAAGCTTCCTGCCCTGAAGCTGAACTGAGACACCATGATGGGGGCTGCGGGGAGGACAGAGCCACCAGTACCCAGGCAGGGATGAGAGGTCAGAGAAGGATCTACCCATATTGCAAGCAAGAGCTGACCCATAAAAGCTAGGTGAGGACATAAGGGCTGCAGGCTGTGGGTGAGCACAGAAGGGTCTGTCACGGCAAAGCTTCCCTCCAGCTGGCTTTTCTTAGCAAAGTGGAAAGAAGAAGTATATTAATTCAGTTAAATACGTAACTGAGTACCAATGCTTAAGGCTTTGTGCCAGGGGTCGGCGTACAGCAGCGGAAAGAAACAGACAGTCCCTTTCCTCAAGGAACTCACAGTTAGCCACAGAGACTGATAATTCCCCTACAGTGTGGTAAGTGACATGAGAGTCGGGGTACCTGCTTGGACTTGGTAGACAGGGACAGCTTCTGCCGATGGACTAGAAGTGGTCCCGCTTGTGCGTTGAGGTCTCCAAACAGGTGGGTCGGTGGAGATGATAGAAGTTGAATGGGACACCTCCTGGCCAGACCTGTTGAAAAATTCTGTCTTCCTCCTTCTTCCCTTCAGATCACTGATCTTTAACAGGGGTTGGGGAAGTCTTGAGAACTCCATTTCTCTTCCAGCCTGGAGCAGACACCAATGCCGAACATGTTTGGAAGCGGCCCATTGAAAATGACGTTGCAGGAACTGGCACATGAGGTGGGAAAAGGCGTCTCCCATACCGGTCGTCTGTGGCAGAGGAAGAAAGGGTGGCAGAAAAGTAGCTTCCAGAGTAGTAGAGGGGCCCACTGCTGACCCGTGCTATGCACATGCTCACCTATTTTCAGCCAGAGGCTGAGCCGAGACGCAAGGATCTGACTTCTTCCCAGGGGTATTGGTGCTTCTCTGAGACCCTAAGACCTGACACACCAGGCACCCTTTGGGAGCTGGTTCCCCCTCGTCCTCACTCAAGGCTACCACCGAGGGCCCTCAAGGCAGATCTACAGCAGGGAGAGACCCAGGCCTCGGGTACGGTGGCCCTGTTATGCTGACCCCTCCGAAATCCTGCTGATCTCATTCTTTCCCTTTCAGTTCTCCTTCCCTGCCAATATTATCTTGAGCAACCTGTGGCTATTTGGGCCCCTTGTAAGCAGGTAAAGTTTTCCCTTTCCTTCTTCTCATCCTCCAACCCAAACCTACCCAGTCCCCTCTCCTTGGCTTAACTGGGCCTTACTAGTCATCCCTTTGCCACCAGATGCTACATCTAATTCATGTATAGGATGTCCCTCCTAGTCTCAAAGATCTCCAAGATTCAGGAAAGTGGGTGACCTTCCAACCCGTTCTTTCTCCACGTTGGACAGTCCTTCCTAATGTCTGACCTTCATCCTTTTGCTTTAGGTTAATGGAGAGGAATTACATAACCAATGCGCTGGTCAGGACCACCACAGCACTCACCATGTTCAATGCAGGAGTCAAGGTACCATCTCGTGGATCCTCCCCTACACCTTTGCCTCACTGTCCACCCACCTCTCCATCCTTTGGCTTTATCTCCCAGCCCCTTCTTCCTTCTCTGAATTCAATTTGAATAATAGGAAGGCCCAGTGCTGAACTGTTCAGTGATACCAGTTGGGTAATCCTCAAGAGCAAGTGTTCTAACTGAGGTCTACAAACCCTCTGAAATTGCTGGCCAGATTTTATATTTGTGTATTTTAGGGGGTATCCATGGCCCCTCTCAGTTTTCTTGGGTCTGTACCCCTTCAAAAAAAACAATCCTGATACTGGTATGAAGGAGAGTTATTTGGGAGTTAATTTTTCTGAACAATACTCATTCAACATGTTAAATATTTACCTAGCATTTGGTCAGGTACACTAAAGGTTCTAACTTTTCTATCATCAAGGATCTTTTGGTTATTCTTCACCATACTTTGGAAGATTGATCCACCTAACAAATTTAATGAATGATTAATGTATTTTCCCCTCATGCTACCCTGAGTCAAAAGAGAGAAACTCACCCACCATTTATAAAGTCTATAATAACATTTGTGATACATACAACACCTAAAGGCATATATTAGTCATTTCCCAAAACACATTAAATACTGGGTAATCTGAACAGACATCAATTCTATATGAAGTTCACTTGTAGAAATAAATTTTGAGTGAATTATTACTTTGATAGATTTTTCTTTTCCAAGAACTACTTTTTGGCAAATTGGTCTACTTCCAGTTGGATTGGCCATGAAGGGGCATCTCTGTTTAAAGGAACAAGCCACAGCCACCCTGGGTAGCCTGGGCCTAAGCCTTTCTGAAATCTTGAGAGAAGTGAGACCGGTCCAGTGACTACCAGTACCACCAGCACGACTTTAGGGAGCACCATGCACCTAGCTTCCTGGGTGGCCTTGTGGAGCTCTGGCCACTTGGAGCCCAGGTTGAGTACAATGAATGGCACCTCAGTTAACTCCCAGCATCACTGACAGGAGTGTCTAGTGTGTCCGCGGGACCCGAGCTGTCTTCACCAGCTGCCTAGAATGTTCCCCGAAATAAGAATACCATGTCCTTGCATGTGAATGCCATTTTATCTGTCCAGAATACTGTCACATTTGTCACTCCATTTGATCCTGCTCACAGCCCTCCTGGTACCATCGCCCCAATTGCCAGTCAGGAAACAGAGGCACAAACAGGTTATAATTATGCAAAATCCCACAGCTAATTTGTAACAGCCCAGCCCTCCTGCCCCTGCTCTGGTGCTTTTTTGCACCAAACCAGCTCAAAGAAAGAGTCAGAGTCAGGGAGTCTGTTCTCTCATGGCTTCTGAGGAAAAAAATCCACTCAGAGCCTAACTCTCCAGTTAGTCTTGGGTTCTTCCTGGGCGGGCAGAGAACGGAGTCAAATTTTGCAATTAGACGTGGGAAACCACTATCCTCGCCCCCTTCGGGGATCAAGCACAGCGTGATGGGGGCCTGCAGCGGCTCGGGGTGCCCTGTCCTGAGTGAGCACTAACGGCAGCAGGGATGGCCTGGGTGCCCCGGGAAGAGAGCGCACATGGAAGACCGCCCGGGACACTGCACGGGGTCAGGAGAGAGAGGTCTGTGTGGTCCCGGAGAAATCAGTCTCACTCTGAGCAGCTCTCTCTGACCCTGTCCATGACCAAGAAGCATGGAAGTCTGGCCTAGTGCAGAGACACCTCCTCTAGCTCTGAACATAACCACCTGTCAAGGGCCGCGGGAAGACAAGGGGCCCACTGAAAATGGAGCCCTGTGCCTTTCAATCAAATTGGCTTCCTCTTTCTCTACTGGTGGTCGTTGGCCTTTCCCGGCCTTTCCCGGGGCGGGGAGCACATGTGGCTCAGGCCAGGGTTTGTGGTTCTCTCTCCAGGTGAATGTCATCCCACCGGTGGCCCAGGCCATAATCAACATCCGGATTCACCCTGCGCAGACTGTCCAGGAGGTGCGTGACTTCCGTTCCCAACCACAGGTTCAGTATCAGGGATGTGTGATGCTCAGGATCTGGGTGTAGCTGCCATCCCAGGGCTGGCCAGCCACCATTTTTCAACCAGCATTGGTTGGTTCATTCAACAGCGTTTGTTCAACCTTCTTCGGAGGTTTCTAGGAAGCTGGCTAGGATAGGAGACTTCTGGTTCATGGGAACTTTGAGTCTGATAAATGATAATAATAGTAGCAGCCACATCCCACAGGCTCGCTTGGTGTGTGGCACTGTTCTAAGGTATATGCATGCTCGTTTGATGCCCACGACCACCCTATGATCATCCTTATTTAACAGGGAAACTGAGCCACAGATCAAAAAAGCAGGTAAGTGACATGCCCAAGATGACACATCTTAACAGTCTAGCTCCAGAACCACCATACCCTCAGACCACAATCAAAACGATTCAGGATGAACAAACTGCCAAAGGACCAGTGCAGAGAAAGGGATTGTCACTGCCTCTGAGGATCCAGAAAGTGCTTTCTGACCACTAGAAATTTGAGCTGCGATGTAAAGGACAAACAGGACTTTGCTAGAAGCCAGGCATTCAGAGTCAGGCTAAAGTGAAGTAAGGCTATAGAGGAGGAGAGACCGGGCGGAAGTGGCAGGCGGTGAAAATGGAGTGGAGCATTGGGCTCAGGGCCTTGTGTGCCGTGGACAGAGGGAACCGTGAGAGGTCTTCGAACGGGGTGGTGATGTCCTCAGATGTGCTTCTGGGGAGACGGTGCTGGTGGCAATACAGAGGAGGTGCCAACGTAGGAAAAGACAGTTGGGAAGCTGTGATAGCCTCTCAGGCAGCGGACCGAGCGGAGGTGATGGGGCGGAGAAGGCACCTGCCAGGGTGGGAGACATGGGTTCAGCAGAATGTCGTGTGTCATGGGTAAGGGGAGACAGAAAGGCGGGGGACAGCTCCAAGGGTTTTAACCTGCGTAGTTGGCCAGGGGCTGAAGCCTTTAACCAAGATGGAGAGTTCAGGAAGTAGAGCATGTTCACAGAGAAGTATAATGGTTGAGAAGTTTGTGACGCTTATACATTATAAATAGGCAATTATAAATACCTCGGGTCTGGAGAGAGAATGAACTAGAGATACAGGCTGGAGTGTTATTAACATAAATGAAACCTCTAGAGTCAATAAAATCCCACAGGAAGGATGTATAAAATTAGAAGTAAAGAGGATCGAGGACAGCCTGGCAGTGGCCTGCTACAAACATCAATTTTAAAAATGATCAAAATCAGTGCGTAATTGCAAGCTGTGATGACGGAGAGGGACCAGGTGCTAGTGGAAGACATAACAGGGAACCAGACCTCGTGTAGGGTCAGGCAAGACTTCCCCGGGGAAGTGACATGTGAGCCGAAAGATACAGGCCTTGAGTAGCCATTGTGCAGAATGTTTGGCATCTGCAGGAAAGGCTAGCTTATTTAAACAGCAGGTTGAGCTAAAAAAGAGTTCAAAAGGCAAATCTAATCCTTCAAAAAATGATCTCAAGAGGCAACCCAACAACTACGGAATGACTAGTACGTTCCAGAATTAAGCAGGGTTAGGGGCAGGTGGTGTTCCCTGAGTCTCTGGTGCAGATCCTCAAGGGTCAGCCACACTTAGACTTCTGTGGTCCTTTCTCCCTAAGTTCTTCCCCCTGGAGGGTTTTGTTTGTCCTCACACAGGGTGGGAGGCACACCCCTCACTGCAGGGCGTGGGGGGATGGTTTGATGGCCAGCCTGGCGTCACCCAGCATTCAGGGGAAGCTGGGACCGGTGTGAGTCCTGGGCTCTGCTGCTTTTCATCAAGTGCCAACCTTTGTCCTCTCCCTGGAGGATCGCGGGGCCAGGAAATCACTGAATTCCCCCCATTGAACCTCTTTCTACCAGTTTTTTTCCAGCCTCATTCCAACTCCATGCCCTTTCCAAGGGCTGTTTTCCACCAGCTGGGGCTTTCATCTCCCCAGCTTCTGGCACTCTTCCCTCCTCTCTGGTCCCCCACCAGAGTGGCCTTCCTTCCCAGTCTATCTCATGAAATCCCTGGAATCCCTGGGCCCATCCCGCCCGCCTGCCCAGTGAGGAATGGAAAGCCTCCAGCATCTGAAAGCCCGCAGCACCCTTTTGTTCTAGTCCCTCCCCTCACCGCATGCCCCCTTTCCATGCATCGGGTTCCATCCTCAGACACTGCTGGTCTGAAGGCCAAGGGTACAGGGCCTTGGGGTTGATCCAGCGGGAGCATGAACAGTTCCCAGAACCCTCTTCCTCCATCTCTAACTGGTGTCTCCCATGTCGTGGATGTAGAGAAGTCTCTAGCACCTTTGTGTGAGGAACAGTCTTCAGAAATGTCATAGGCTACCCTGTAGAAGGTTTGTTCTGAATGGGCCTCAAAGAGTAAAAATAAGATCACTGGGAGATGTTTCAGGAAGCCCCCACTTGAAGGAGAGTTGGAGAATATGGCACCCTGGGTGGTAATGAGCTTCTCAAGGGGTGAATGATGGGCACCTCTCTAGAGTGAGGTACAGAAGATTCCTTCCTTTCTTCATTCATTGCTTCACCAAGTGTTTACTGAGTGGCTACTGTGGGCTAGACATTCTTCTAAGCACTTGGGAGAATGGTGAGCCAGACAGCCAAGATTCCCATCCTGATGGCACTGATGTTCTAGTGGGGAAGGGACAGCAATAAGCAAGTGATCAAATACATGACCAAGTTGATTTTTTAAGAGGCAAGTACCATAAAGAAAATCATAGGATGTTGTGTCACAAAGTGACTGTAGGATGGGCATGGGAACAGAGAGTCAGTCCTCTGAGGTGACATTTACCCTGGGACCTGACATAGAACAGTCACGGCTTCCAGGCAGCAAGGACACAGGCCTCTAATTTCAACAGAGATGAAATGCCACTGATCTGCCTGGTATATACTGTATCCCGTGGAGGATATAAAGTACGTAAAATAAAAAAGGGAGAGGGGTGAGATGCTACAGGAAGCCATATCTCAGTTCCTTCTAAAGAAAACATTCATAACCAAGTTGCTCAAAGGCAGAATGGATGATAACACGTGATGGTGAGCCTTCCGCCACGGAAGCATTTGAGCACAGGCTGGATGACAGTCTTCCGTGGGTGTTATCCCCCTCTCCCCCAGAGAGGCCTTGCCCCAAAACGGGATGGAGGCTGGACTTGCTAATTCTACCTCTAAAGTCCTTACCAGTGTTTTTGGTATCCCTTGTCCTTGCCTTCAACAAAATGTATCATTCACTCCAGGGAAAACATATCTACACATAAAACAGAGGGAAAACATAACATTATGAGAATGCACTGTAAGGGCCATAGAAACTCAGAGCAATGAGAGACTGATGTGCGCTAAAGTAACCTTTGAGGTCCCTCTTACTGTTCATGAGTCCCTCCTCCTCACCTGTATGGGGGGGCATTATCTCAAGAGTACCCCTTTTCATGACAGTGTCCCCTAGAAGCATGCGAGGAGCTGAGTCTGGAAAGGAATGAGGGTCCTATTTCTGGCTTAGAAACCACCACTGAGCCAAACCAAATTCCCTGCTTGTTGGGTTAGTTGGGGGTGGGGGTGGACAACTCACTTATCAGAGCTTATTTTCACTCCAGCACTTCTGTCCTAAATCCTCTAACACATGAATTAGTACATAGTCTTGAGTTACCTTCAACCAACTGGGAGGTTCCCAGTCATCCCCTATAAGGTGGGTTGGGACTATGCCTGCTGACCCCTGTGCCAAATTACTTGAACATTCCTGCCTCCAGAAACTGAAGAGGTACACAGATGGGACCCCACCCTCTGTGAGAGGCCACAAGAGCTCAGATTTCCCACTAACTCTTAGGCCAGGTCCTGATGCAAGAGGAGGGGCTACCTTATTTCTGTGTTTTTAGGACCAGGAACATAAAAGGCATGCAATGGATGCTGGATACAAGAAATTTAAAAGATATGAACCAATAAAAATAGAGGGAGTTGGCTCATGAAGTAACTTGGTCCAGGATTATACAGTTAGTGTCACTGGGCTGGGTATCTGAACCTGGTCTTTGACTTCACAGGGATGTGCCTCCAAAGCACATACAGGCTGAGGTGGTGTAGAGCCCGGCCCCAAAGGGGACAGTGTTCATTAAGATGGATTCCTCAGTGGTGTGGATTTTGAGCCAGAATTTGAAGGAAGGACATGGAATGGATGGAGAAGACACAGTGAGCAGGAGAAGGGCATGCACACAAAGCCTCAGCTGTGGGACACCCCTCTAGGGCAAAGGCAGTTCCAAAGCAACTGCTGATCAGATGGGCTGAGACTGGTACTGGGGCTTTCCCTGGGTGGCGGGGTGGGCTGGGGGGCCCCCCTAAGCCAGCCTCCTGGTCCATTCCCACATGTCTCCATGTGACCTGATCCTCAGGGTCTGGTCTATGTCCTGCCTGGGACCAGGACTTGTGCTGGATTCAGCTCTAGTTGTTTCAGACTGAATTTTCTAGGAGCTTCCTCAGGTTCCTTCCTGAGGAAAGGAGGCAAAGAGAAAACTTGAATACCAGTCCCCCAACTCTTGACTTTTTGTCTGTGTTGAGCTCATCTTCCTGGCTCCAGTGCAGTTGGTTACAAACAGGAAGCAGGGATGCCCAGAAGAAAAGTGTGTGACCCTTTCCTCAACTGTCTGACACTCCCATGTTGAAGTGAGGTCATCACATCTGTCACCCTGCCTCAAGATGGTCGTGTTCCCCTTTCTGCCGTGTCTTCTACATTCCACCCGGCCCATGACTCACAGCCTAAGAGGAAGGACACACGATTTCCTGATTTTCCAATTCCCTGCCTGCCTCGTGGCTGTAAGGCAAGCCTCCTGAACATTTAACCTCAGTCTACCACGCTGTAGATTGCTTACCAGGAAAACCCAACTCTTCCATCTCCTACAGCCAGTCAGCTGAAATTGAGGTCCCAGTGCAAAAAATGAGCTCCCCTGTAAGCTCCAAGGCACTGTCTTGCTGGAGAGGAATCAGGGCTATTTCAATTCATATGGTACTTGGATAGCAGATAGTAAGAACTCAAACTCCCTCTGTTTGCTCCCTCAAGGTCCTAGACCTCGTCAAGAACATTGTGGCTGACAACCGGATCCAGTTCCACGTGTTGACTGCCTTTGACCCCCTCCCTGTCAGCCCCTCCGATCATCAGGCCTTGGGCTACCAGCTGCTCCGCCAGACCATACAGTCCATCTTCCCGGAAGTCAGCACTGTTGTCCCAGGTAATGACTTCATCAGCTGTGGCTGGAGGTAGGTGGGGGCTGGAACTATTTCCTCTCTAATGTCTCCTGCCCCACCTCCACCCCAGCTGTTCAGCCTGGAAACATCTGGCTGCTTCCCCTCGTGATGAGACTAGAACTGTATTTTCCCCTTGGAGTGGAAGTCAGAAAGCAAACAGGAAAAGAGCAGAAACAATAAATTAGGTCAGTCCTGCCTGGGTCCTAGCTTAACCTAGGCCAGCCGCTCTGGCATGGAAGACAGGATCAGCCCAGCCCAGACCCCCCCACCAGACACACGCGCGCGCGCGTGCGCGCGCACACACACACACACACACACACACACACACTCCTCTGGAGGAGCCACAGGAGGGGCCAAGTTTCTCCAAGGCTGGTTCTGATCTATCCTAGGATAATAGCTCAGCAACAGAGCTCAGAAATGCCTCCCCACCTATACCTTTGGCATGAACCCCCTTCCTCTCTCCCAGCCCAGACCAGTCCCAGCAGCAGTGCCTCTGTGCCCCTTCCCTAGTCTTCCAGCCTACCTTCCAAACCTATGCTGGGGAGACAGTGGTTCTCCAATTTAAGAGTGGAAGGGGATTACCTAGGGAACTTATTAAAATGCAGATTACCTGGACCCACCCCCAAAGACTCAGGCTAACCAAATCTGGAGAGGACCCTGGAATCTGCCTTTTTAACAAATCCCCCAGGGGATTCTGAGACCAGGTGATGGCTGACTACAGTGTGAGGATCTCTGGTCCATGATGTGAGGAGGAGATGCTCTAATTCTAAGACCAGGTTTTTCAAAATCTAGGTTTAATCATGGATTCCCTCATTTGCTTTTTCTTTTTTTTAAGATTTTGTTTATTTATTTGAGAGAGAGAGAGAGTGAGAGCAAGAGCAAGCAGGAGGAGAGAGAGGGACAAGCAGACTCTGTGCTGAGCATGGAGCCTAAGGTGGGGCTTGATCTCAGGACCCTGAGATCATGACCTGAACAAAAGCAAGAGTCGAGAGTTGGACACTTAGCTGGCTGAGCCACCCAGGTGCCCCGGATTCCCTCATTTTCTAAGTGCATACTTCGGCCCCGCCTCTGTGCTAGGAATGGGCCCTTAAGGAGAATACAGTGATGCTCTGTACCCACAAACTCAGGTGTGAAAAGGGCAGCCTTGTTTTTTAATCAACTTAAATCTGGCTTGTAAGCCCCACTCCTCAGGAAATTCAACCTCAGGAACTGTTGAGGCCTCCAAGCACCCCCACCACCACCCTCATTTTGAATCAGGCCCTCAAGGTCTTTGGTAGCAACGTAGCATGGGAGTCCCTTGGCCAGTGGTCATCGGTCCTTGCAGTTACCTTGGACATCCATGGCCTAGCTAGAAAGTCACTTCAGGTTGGAGATTTCCTCTGATTTCCTGGCCTGTTTGACTCTGAACCTAAGACCCCAACTCCCTGAGCATACCAGGCAGCCGTCCCCTCTGAGGTCTGCCACCTCCTCAAACTCCTGCCACAGAGCAAGGGCCTGGGTCTCCACTACCCTGGCCTTCTTAGTGCCCGATTCTTCTTTCTTGGCCTTCAAAGACTCCCTGAGCTACCCTCTCCCTTCTGGGTCAACCACCATAATCTCATTAACAAGGTTAGGCCTTTACAGAAAAAGATAGGCAGACATCAACTGGCAGAAATCCCCAAAGCAAGGAGTTTGAAGGGCCTAGTTACCCATTTGAAACCAGGAGTGGAAAATGGAACAAAACACAAATTAACATCTGAAATCATCCCATCATTCTTTAATCGGTGCTTCAGAGGGTCTTTTCTCAGAGAACACTCCCACTGGGGACAAGTCCCAGCCCTAGCTGGAGCGTGGAGTGAGCTGCTACTACCTTCAAGGGAGCAAGACACTGAGACTATCCTGGGACTTTCTTAACCTGAAGTTTGACTCTTGGAAGACAAAGTCATCCTTCAGAAGATGAGAATAACAGGAAATTATGTTCTACTTTAAGAGGACTGCACTTTATAGCAGTAAAGCTCTCTGGAGGGTATTCATTTCTGAGCTAGGGTGATATAAGGAGAGCTAAAGCAATAAAGAACTGATATCTAGATTTCTGGAGAGCTCAGTTTCTGAAATAGCCCAGCTAAGGGTATAAAATGAAGGTGTTGGCCCCCCTGGTCATCATGAAGAGAGGACACTTCAGTCTGGACCATTCAAGGGATAACTCACTAATGTCCTGGGGAGGAGATTCCATGCTTCTGGTTGAAATGATGTTTTAGTGAGGTTTTGAGACTGGGTAGCTTGAAGGACAAAAATTGATAGCTGCAGGCTCCCAAGAGGGCCCAGGTGACATTCTTATTGACCCAGAGGTCCTACCTTTCCAGTCAGCCCACCTCCCACCACTACCTTGGCTTGGTGTCTCCCATAAAGCCCCGTTCCTCTTGATTTTCCCTGTCTAGGCATTTGTATTGGCAACACAGACAGCAGACATTATACAAACCTCACCACCAGCATCTACCGGTTCAACCCCCTCTACCTGCACCCTCAGAGCTTCCGTAGGTGAGTGAGTGGAACAGATCTGAACAGCAAGGGTGAAGGAGGAGATACATCTGACCCATTCCCACCCCATTCTCCTGCCAGTCCACAGAATGCGGGAAAGCCAAGGTTTGCACAAACTAAAATGAAGACGTTATTGAGCCCAACTGGCCAACTTTCCTCATTGTCTTAGGGTCTTGCTACTCCCCAGAGTGTATGGGAATTGGCCACTACTTTTCTGGGATGGAGATAATCAGATGATTGGAAAGAACCTGGTAGAAGTAGGACCCTTGGGTGTGACCCCCCCTTTGGAAGAGTACTTTACCTCTGGACTCCATTTTCTCCCCAAAAAGGGAGACTCTAGACTTCTCGATTACTACTCAGTGAAGTCCAGACCTCTATGTGGTCAAAGGCAGACACATGCTTTGAATTCTCAGAAGAAAACACACTATAGGAATCTAAGACATGATCACCAATTTTAACTACTATGTGTGAATTACTACTTTATGGGTGGGTTCTTCAGCAAATTTTTAGCCCTGGGGTGTGTGTGAGGTGGGGGGTATTGCATTCCATTTATCTTTCTGTTCCTTATCATACCCAGACCTGATTTCCCCACCAAAAGTCAGAGGCCAATAGAATGAAAACATTTGAATATGAGCATAAGAACATGCTTCATGGGTTTTGTTTGTTAACTGGGGCAGCAAGTTGCTACTATTTCCTCTTTGTGGTTACATGTGTGGTTCGGTTGTGTGTTGCATTGTGTGGAGGCAGATCGTTGGCACGAGATCTGATGAGAAGTTCCCAGGTAAAGTAGAGGCCCCACAGGGACCCTGGGCAGTCTCTCTCCTTTTGTGCCCTTAGTAATGTGGGGGCCAGGGGGGACTCTGGCCTAAGAGAAAGAGAATTCAGAAGATAATTTCCCCTGAGAGGAGAAATTATCACATAAGATTCCCGAACAGGAAATGACTGTGAACTCCCCAGGATTTTATTATTATTATTATTATTATTATTATTATTATTATTATTATATTCCCCGCACCGTTCTCTGCCATGGGGCTGGACCCTGGAGAGACGACCTCCGTGTCATATGAAACCTCACTTCTTACCCCTAGAGGGTCAAAGGCTTCAGGGGACGTGGGGTGGGGGGTACTCTGTAATACCACTTCCGCTACAGCAGTTGGTTCTCTCCTCTCTTCCCCAAAATCTCTCTCGCTCAGCATCCACGGAATCAATGAGAAAATCTCAGTCCCAGCCTATGAGACCCAGGTGAAATTCATCTTTGAGTTTATCCAGAATGCTGATGCAGACCAGGAGCCAGCGCCTCACCGGCACGAACTGTGAGGTCGAGGAGCCAGCTGGATTAGGGCTGCCTGACCCCAGCCGTGACTAACCCAAAGGGGAAAGCTAATGTTGATGAAACTTTGGGTCAAAACCACTTGGTGATCCATCACCCACCGGCCTTACTCGCTCCTGAAGTCACCAAAGATCAAGGCCAAGGGGTAGGGCAGGGCCAGCAGGAATCTGGCTTCTTCCTTCCTCCAAGCATCTGCATCCCTCGGCCGACCAGCATTTACTGCCTTCTTGTCCCGATCTTAGAAGTTACCAGGCTGGTTGGTCTTACACTGGTTATTTAACTGCTCTTTGTTAAGGCCTGACTTGACAAATGCAGATTTGGAAAACCTCAAGCAGGTTTTACCTTCTAGAGGCGTGTAATTTAGGGCATGCTCGCCAGGCTGCCGTCTCCATCACTGATATATTTCTTTTTGCTGTAACTTCCTTTCTCGTTCTCCCCCTTGCCTTGGATTTTTTAGCTGGCCCTTCATCTCTCCTCTCCTGCCCCTGCATCCCTCCCCCTGCATCCCTCCAATTTATTCTACGTCTGGCGCAGAACTTAGTCAAACTGTGATACTACCGTAATTACCACAACAACCAGTCCAATAAAGTGAGCGATGTAGCGTCAAGCAGTCACTGAGAGGTGAAACTGAGGCAGAGGACTTTGCAGGAACCCCAGGCCCCCTGGTTCTGGAGGCTGGAGCCCAGAGAAGAAAGCCTCAGTCCTTGGGCTCCTCCCAAGGGCTCCCCAGGCTTTGCTCCCTCCTCCCTCCCCTGTCCTGTCCCTGCCAGCCTGCTGCTGCTGTCCCACCCCAGGAGGCACTAATCTGTGGAAACATTTCCCTGGCACACCCTATAGGCTGAGCTCCCAAGAGAAGCGCACTCATGATCCTGCCCTGCCGTGAGGCCCAGGACCAGCCGTGCTCTGGCATCAAGTCCCAGTTCCTGCCTCTCAAAGGGAAGTGGCGGGTATGGGGTGGGGGAGCAAGGAGGAGCCTGACTTGAGGGGCTCTGCCCCAGGTGGTGGGCAGAGGAGGGGCAAGCTACTCTGCCTTAGGGGACAGCAGAGCCCCCACAGTCCTCTTTCTCTGGAATCCAACCCTGAGCATATTGGAATCCGCTTAGTAGCTGCCAGGTAGGGGGCATTGGAAGGCAGCCTTTCTTGGCTCAAGGCTGGGAGCTGAGTTTTGTGAGTCACAAGGGAGTGGGGGTCAGAGAGGGAGACACAGAGGAGCTGGGACTTGAGAGACTCCCTGTTTTTTGCCTCACCAAGGACCTTTTGTGCCTTCCTGGGGTTTGACAGCAGAAGGCTCCTTTTCCCACCTCACAATATCCCCATATCCCCAGTTCCTTACCTCCCTCCATGCCCTTGGCCGTGAGCTCTTCCTTGGAGCTTAGGCTTAATGGAAAGAGTTAGAAACACAGTGTGGGGATTATTTGAGCTTTTTCGCTACTCCCCCTAAGATTCACATTCCTTCCCTCACCCTCCCTTTTTCTGGCCAGTTCAGAACTTACTCAGCCTTTGTTAGAGGGTGAGCTAAAGAACAGACAATCCTTCACCTTCGTACAGAGCTGTACAAAGTGCTTTCGTACACCTTACTTATTTCATCGGAGCCCCATGAAGAAAGTATTATTACCCCTTCTTACAGAGAAGGAATTGGTCCTCAAAGGGGCTACACACCTAGCTGGGGGCAGATCCAAGCCCATGTCACCTGGCCCCAAATGCACCATTGTTCCATGGTCCTAATTAATAATGGAATCTCCTTCCCATCCATAATCTTACTTAATCCTCACAACAGCTCCAAGGTGTTAGTGCTCCTATTTTATAGATGAGGCAACTAAGACCCAGAGATTAAGTAATTTGCCCAAGGTCATGCAGGTTTTGGGGGCAAAGTCTCTCTGAGTCCAAAGCCTGTGCTAAGAGTACTGAAGAGGAAAGAAACTGAGACTCAAAGAGGTCATCTTCCCGAGATCCCATAGCTCTTAAAGGGCAGCCCCGGAATTCAAATGCCAGTCAAAAATCCCCAAGTCCAAGTTTGCAACTGCACCACACCGCCTGCCCCCAGAACCTCTGATGTGTAGCTCATTCATTTCGATCCAAGGAGATATCAAGGACAAAGGCTGTTTTACCATTGGCTTTGGTTCTTAGCTCAAGCTCTCGCTGTTCCCCTGGCTGACCTCTCTCTATTCACACCTCTCCCTCTGTCTGTCAACATTCCTTAGCACCCCGACCCCAGCTTCTGGGTTCAGCTTTTTTCCCTTCTCTGAGTTTGGGGACAGCTGGCTCTCTAATAATCCATGGGGTAACTGGGAGAAGACTGAGCAGGGACGTTGTCCCCACTGGGTCTCACCACTCTCTTCTAGTGCCAGAAAGGATAGTCTTTCCAGACTCTGGAGTGGGAAGGGAGGTTCTTGAGAGGGAACAGCTCCAAATCCCAGCTCGAAGAATGCAGACCTTCCAGCCCTGTTGCCCTTGAAGGCTTCTGAAAAGAGTGGCCGAGAGTGCTGGCCCACCAGGACAACATGAGCTCTAAGACTCTGGGCAGAAAGGGGCAATGAATCTGGAACTTTCCTCCACCCCTACCTGCATCCATCTACCACTCCCCAAATCCACCTTGAAAAAGATCCTGCAATAAACCTACATCCCCATTAGGGACTTGGCTCAAGCTTCTTACTCACACCTCAGGCCCTGAGGTTGGAAGGAAGACAAAATAGTCGTAAGCAAAGAGGCTGGGAAAGGAAAGGAGTAAAGTGTGGCTGGAGTCCCTTGATGTTGAACCCGGTTGCTAAAAACTTGGCCATTCTGAATCCAATATTCTTCTCCCCCCAGAGGAGATAGTAGAAAGACACAAAGTCTGCATTCATTTTTTTTGAAAATTTAAATCTAAATAATTCCATAAAAAGGAAACTACTTGCAGTTTTACTGTTCAGTGTCCATGTAGCTGTCAATAGAAAGGATAAGTATCATGCTTCATATATGTTACATCCAAACCTACAAATATAAAAGTGTAAGAACAATATAAAGTGTTTAATACCAAAAGATATTCCTCAGCCACCATGTGCAATGTTGTAAATACTACACTAGCTCATGACTACGTCCAGAACCAGAAATTGGAACTCAAAGAGGAATAAGAAAATGGACACTCAGCACTGCTGAGAAAGAACATGTCATGCAGGAATCCGTTGCAGTCATGCTATCAAGAGGAAGGATTTGACAAGTCAATTTTCTTTTCTCTTAGCTAAGCACTTCGACAGCTCAGTTCATCCCTGCACTCCAAAGCCATGTTGTGTCTCAAAAGTTCACAGGGACAGAACCTACCCATCTTCAGGGTGTTCTTTTTTTTTCTGAAGACATAGGGCAAGCTCTGTAGAGAAGTATTTCTCTGGGTCCTGAACTGTGTTAGTCTCAGGAATATGTGTGTGGGGTGACACACATTCAGTGCTCTGCACCAGCACTGAATCCCAAGTGGCAGAAACATCCTTGTTTTTGTTTTTAAATTTATTTATTTGAGAGAGAGAGAGAGCGTGAGTGGGAGGGGCAGAGGGAGAGAGAATCTCAAGCAGACCCCGAGCCAAGCCTGTTGCCAGAAGCAGGGCTCCAACCCGCCACCCTGAGATCAGGGCCTGAGCTAAAACCAAGAGTCACACTGTCGACCGACTGTGCAAGCCAGGCACCCTGGGTTTTGTTTGTTTGTTTGTTTGTTTTTTAAGACTTTGTTTTTAAGTAATCTCTATACCCAGCGTGGGGCTTGAATGCACAACCCCAAGATCAAGAATAGCATGCTCTGTCGACTGAGCCAGCCAGGAGACCCACCCCTGGGTTTTGAAATCTATTAAGATTTCATTATCTTGTTGTTTCCTCAAAAAGTGAAATGTAGACTTACCATATGAGCCAGCAATTCCACTCCTACATATGTACCCAAAAGAATGGAAAAGAAGTACTCAAACAAAAGTTTGTACACAATAGCTCATAGCATCACTATTCATAGTATTCAAAAGGTAGAAACAACCCAAATGTCCATTAACAAATGAATGGGATAAATAAAATGTTATATCCATACTCTGAACTTTTTTTCAGCCATAAAAAGGAATGAAATACTAACACACACTACGACATGGAGGAACATTGTAAACATCATGCTGAATGAAAGAAGCTAGACACAAAAGGTCACCTATGGCGTGGTTTCCATTTATATGAAATGTCCACAATAGGGAAATCCACAGAGACAGAAAGCAGGCTAGTAGAGCTGGGAGAGAGGGGAGTAAATGTTTAATGGGTAAAAGGTTTCCTTTTGGGGTGATGAAAATGTCCTGGAACTAAATAAAGCTGATGGTTGCACAACATTGTGAGTGTACTAAATGCCAATGGATTGTATGTTTTAAAATGGCTCATTTTTATATGTGAATTTTACCTCAATAAAAAAAATTTTTTTTTAGGTATTTAGGAGGTGGAGTCAATGGATGGCACATGGTGATTGATGGGTAGTGGGGAGGTAGGGTAGAGGAAGGCATCAAGAATGACTCCCAGGTGGCTGACATGAGCAAATGGGAGGTGACTTCATTTACTGAAGGAGCAGATATCTAGGAGATGACAAGCTCCATTTTGGATATCATGAGCTGGAAGTGCTGAGACATCCAAGCCTAGAGCTCAGAAGAAAAGTCTAAGACAGAGATATTTGGGAGTTATCAACCTAACATCATAAATTGACACTGTGAGAGTGAATGAGACTCACTATCTGAGGGTCTGATTGAGGAAGGAGAACTCAATTTGTAAGTTTAAATTAAAATGTCAAAAGACATATTTGATAAGGGACTGCTATCCAAAACATACCAAAAAACTCTTAAAACAGAACAAAAAGAAAACAAACAACCTGAATAAAAATTGGGCCAAAGACCTTAACAGACTGGAGGGGAGGGGGATGGGGGATGGGGTAACTGGGTGATGGACATTAAGGAGGGCATGTGATGTAATGAGCACTGGGTATTATACAAGGCTGATGAATCACAGGCCTGTACCTCTGAAAAGAATAATACATTATATGTTAATTAATTGAATTTAAATAAAAAATGTTTAAAACAAAAGACCTGGGGTGCCTGGGTGGCTCAGTTGGTTAAGCGTCTGCCTAAGGCTCAGGTCATGATCCTGGGGTCCTGGGATCAAGTCCCACATCGGGCTCCCTGCTCATTGGGAAGTCTGCTTCTCCCTCTCCCTCTGCCTGCCACTCACCCTGCTTGTGCTCTCTCTCTGTCAAATAAATAAATAAATCTTTAAAAATAAATAAATAATAAAACAAAGGACCTTAACAGACACCTCACCAAAGAAGATATGTAGATGGCAAATAAGCATATGAAAAGATGCTCCATATTATACATCATCAGGGAAATGCAAATTAAAACAATGAGATATCACCACACACCTATTAGAATGGCCAAAATCCAGAACGCTGACATCACCAAATGCCGGTGAGGATATGGAGCAACAGAAACTCTCTTTCATTGTTGGGGGGAATACAGAATAATATGGCAGCTTTGGAGGGCAGTTTGGCAGTTCCTCACAAAACTCTTACCATATGATCCACCAATTGCACTCCTTGGTATTTACCCAAAAGAGTTGAAAACATTTATCTACACAACGACCTGTTCACAATGGCCAAAGCTCTGAAGCAAGGAAGATGTCCTTCAGTAGGTGAGTGGATAAACTGGGGTCCATCCACACAATGGAATAGTATTCAGCACTAAAAGAAACGAGCTATCAAGCCATGAAAAGACATGGAGGAAGCTTAAATGTGTATTACTAAGTAAAAGAAGGCAGTCTGAAAAGGCTACACTCTGTATGTTTCCAACTATAGGACATTCTGGAAAAGGCAAAAGTATGGAGACAGGAAAATAATCCGATCAGTGGTCGTGGGGAGGTGGTGTTAGGAATAGGCAGAGCACAAAGGATTGTTAGGGCAGTGAAAATACTCCGTATGACACTGTAATGATAAACATACCATTATACATTTGTCCAAACCCATAGAATGTACAGCACCAAGAGGGAACCTTAAGGTAAATGATGTACTTTGGGGGATTACAATATGTCAATGTTGATTCATCCTTGGTAGGAAATGTACGACTCTGGTGAGTGATATTGATAACGGGGAGGCTATGTTTATGGGGGCAGGAGGTATACGGGAAGTCTCTGCGCCTTTCTCTCATGTTATTGTAAACCTAAAACTACTCTTAAAAAGAAGAAAATAATCTTTTCTAAAAATTAGAACGTGTCAGGGCGCCTGGGTGGCTCAGTTGGTTGAGCGGCTGCCTTCAGCTCAGGTCATGATCCTGGAGTTCCAGGATCGAGTCCCGCATCGGGCTCCTTGCTCAGCAGGGAGTCTGCTTCTCCCTCTGACCCTCTTCCCTCTCGTGCTCTCTGTCTCTCATTCTCTCTCTCTCAAATAAATAAATAAAATCTTTAAAAAAAAAAAAAAATTAGAACGTGTCAGCCAACAGCACAAAAATTTTAAAATATTAGGCATTAAAAATTAGTATAAATTTAAAAAATAAAGCATCTATGCTCAAGGACCTTGCAATCTACTTGGGAAAACAAAACCAGCACATCAAACAAAAAGTCCAAGTAAGATAAGTCTCAAGCTGTGTAACTGGTATCATCACAAAGTACCACACTGTCTTTTCCCTCCGCACCCCAACATGCATCCCCCTACATATGGAAAAACCTGTTGTTCCCCAAAAATGCCACATTCTCCCTGGCCTGCCTGCCATTTCACTGTTTCCTCCAACTAGAATGCTTTTCTCTATTCCCAATTCTTTACGGCATCGACTTAGGGGTGGAATTGCTAGGGAGATGGTAATTCTATGCTTAAATTTTTGAGGAAACAACAAAATGTTTCTACAGTGGTTGCACCCTTTTACATTCTCACCAGCAAATATACAGGGTTTCAACTTCTCCACATCCTCGCCAACCTAGGCTTATTTTCTGGGCTTTGCTTTTTTTTTTTTTAATGGCCGACCTAGGGAGTGTGATGTAGTATTGCATTGTGATTTTGATTTGCGTTTCCCTAATGACTAACCTAGATAACTTTTCAAAATACCTACCTTTCTCCCATCCATGGACTTGTTTTTGACCTATTGTGTTGCAACAGCCTACTTCATAGTGTAATTATTAGGATTAAGGGAGTGAATAGATAAATCCACACAGGAAGATTCAACTGAAGCATCTCCATGTCTTGGAAGACTTCCACAGCCTTCCCAGACAAAGTTCAGTGTTTCCTCCTATGACAAAGGTATATATATATTTTTTTAAGATTTTATTTATTTATTTGACAGAGACACAGCGAGAGAGGGAACACAAGCAGGGGGAGAGAGAGAAGCAGGAATCCCGCTGAGCAGGGAGGCAGTCCTGAGACCCTGAGACCATGACCTGAGCCGAAGGCAGTCGGTTAACCAACTGAGCCACCCAGGCGCCCCGACAAAGGTATATTTTTGTTAACACTTCCCAGGAGGTTCTAATATGCAGTCATGGTTAAAAACCACCAGGCTGGGGCACCATTCCCCAAACTGGACAGATCACGGGAGTCATCTGGGGCACCAATTAAAAGGGTGGATTTCTGGGGCGCCTGGGTGGCTCAGTCGTTAAGCGTCTGCCTTCGGCTCAGGTCATGGTCCCAGGGTCCTGGGATCGAGCCCCGCATCAGGCTCCCCGCTCCGCGGGAAGCCTGCTTCTCCCTCTCCCACTCCCCCTGCTTGTGTTCCCTCTCTCGCTGTGTCTCTCTCTGTCAAATAAATAAATAAAATCTTTGAAAAAAAATAAAAGGGTGGATTTCCTGGCCTGGCACCAGATTCTGGAAACAGTATTTCCAGAAGAGAGGCCTGGAAATCCATATTTTAAAAGAAGTGCCCACAGGTGATTCCTACGACCAGGCCAGTTTAGGAAACACTGGGCTATTGGATAATTAAAGAACAGTAAACACGGAGGGCAGTTTAAAACGATAACCTGGTTTGCAAATTAGGATCCTCTTGCATCCTGGCTCTGGAAAGATAAAGATTACCCATATCTGGCTGATAACCACTGTAGGGTTGCTGCCCTGAGACTAGCTCCCCACCGACATCCACGATGCTGAAAATTGTCCATCTTTAACCCTTCCCAATTAGGAGTGCCCTCAGAGTCTGCAAAGTCTAGACTTCAGTGTGCATCCCAGAGAGAGTCTGACCTGCCCCCTCCATATGCCTAATTCTTGATGGTGCCTCTTCCTCTTTGGTGGAATCATAATATTCTTACTATGTGCAGGAAGTGTTCCAAATGCTGGATTATCACTAATCCTCACAGCATCTCTGAAAAAGAGAGTAGTGTCTCCATTTTATAGATATGGCTCGGAGACATGAAGGAGCTTACCCAAGGTCACACACCTAATATGTGGCTAAGCATGGATTCAAACCCATGTGATTACAAAACTGGGGCATGCGCCACTCTGGTGCACTTCTTCTCAAAGATTACTACTATATCCCCAGTTATAGTTCACCAGACAATGTTGCTTGCCCCTGGGGCTTTCCAGCGATACCCAGTGATTTCAGAACTGCAGCTTCGAAATAGTTGGAACCTTCCTGCCCAAAGGAATCCAGAGAGAGTATCCAGGGCACTTTGGGAAAGGGCAGCTCAGTTATAGGGAAGCAAAGGCAGTGGTGAGAACAACCAACCCTGAGCACAGATGGCCACACTTCCCTATCCCACCCCCATCACTACATCCTCCTAGAACTGAATGAAGCCGGAAGGGGATATCACCTCAGCTCTGGGCAGCAGGAAAGAAGTTGACCTCTGGGAAGGAGATAGCAGGGGAGGGGTTATGGCAAGGGGAAAAATGGGAGGGGGCACCCCTTCCCCAGCAGAAACAAAAGACAGAAAAGTTTCCAGCCATGTCAGGCTAGTCTTGTGACTATAACAGGCTGGTTAGGGGATCCAGGATGTGCAGGGCTCTGGAATTTCATGATGTTTCAGGATGAGTATCCAGGTAGTCCATGGAAAAGCCATTAGTAGACTTCAGTTGTCCCTGAAGGAAGGCCGCGGGCCATGGAAGACCTCAGGATTGAGGCTAAATGAACCCCTATTAGGAAAAGTACCAAGCAAGACTGCAGCAGGCTGCCCCCACAGAGATGCTTCCTTCACAGGCTCCTCCACAGGCCCCTGTCGGTGAGCAACACCTCCCCCTTCCCCCAAATCCTTCACCCCCACTGAAAAATCTCATATTCTAAGTGAAAATACTGTGGTTGCTATACAAACACCACTTGATGACACACCATCTAGCTCCTCTCCCACCAATTTTCTACCCCAAAGTCCTCCTATATAGAAAATTCTGAAGCCACCACTAGCCTCACTGTCTTCTAGGGACCGGGGAGAGGGGTGCTGTGAGTGTGTTAGAGTGTTGCAAGGGAGAAATCCCTCTCCTATAGAGACTTCTGAGCTGACCTGGTGTCTGCTGTGGCTGAAGGAAAAAAAGAAAGGACACTGGGGTGAAAGACAGTGACAGAGAAGTGCTACAGAATGCCACAGGCCTGGGGAAAGACTTCCTGGAGAAGGGACTAGCAATGACGTAATCATCTTCCATCTTCAGGATGGACATTACAGACCACGAGGAAGCCCAGATCTGAAAAAAAGAGTTCCCCTTGTGGAGGTGGGAACGAGACCTGGCAACCAAAGTCTCAAGGCAGCGCCTTCAGAGAGGGAAAAATGTGTCTAAGTGTAGGAGAGCTCTCTCGGCTAACAAGCTTTAGGAGTGGGCACGTCCTGAGGCAGTAGGAGGCCCATGTGAACTTTGGAGATTCTTGTCTGCTGTGATGCTCACCGTCTCCTTGAGAGTCTCTGAGCATCCACCCCCAGCTGAGTCCCTCCTTCTAAAGCATCTGGCTGGCTTGCTACCTGCTGCTAGTTCCTGTCTTTTCATCTGTGACCTCTGCTCCCTACATCCGTGCTTCTCTCTTCACAGATTGTAGCTATTTCTGCTCTTTTAGTAGGGAAGGGCTGGGTGTCTTCCCCTTCCCAAGGTCACAGCTGGCTGGGCTGGAAGGAAATCTGCTCCCTCCAGCCCCTCTCGATGCCTGACCCTAGGGATCAGCACAACACACGGCAAACTACCTGGATGAGTCTTATCTATCTCATCCATTACTCATTCAATGTATTTTCTGAGTCCTACTAAGGGCCAGGAACTGAGAATACACGAGTGATCAAAATGGACCCAGAGCTCACAGTCTTGTCCCAGTGGTCCCGGGGCTTCAGAAGACCCCAAAACCAAAGTCTTCTGTATTTATATACTCAGAGAAATACTTGCAATACCTAAAACCAACAAAGGACTCATATTTGAAATATTTAAAGGACTCCTACAAAGCCGTAAGACAGAAAGCCAAATACAAAACGGACCCCAAAAAGTGGACAAAATACTTGAACAGATATCCAAATGACAAAGGATATGAAAAGGTGCTTAATTAACCTCATTGGTTATCAGGGAAATGTAAATTTAAACTGCAATGAGATGCCACTATATACCCACCTGAATGGCTAAAATTTTTAAATCTTTTTTTTTAAAGATTTTATTTATTTATTTGAGAGAGAGAGAATGAGAGATAGAGAGTACGAGAGGGAAGAGGGTCAGAGGGAGAAGCAGACTCCCTGCCGAGCAGGGAGCCCGATGCGGGACTCGATCCCGGGACTCCAGGATCATGACCTGAGCCGAAGGCAGTCGCTTAACCAACTGAGCCACCCAGGCGCCCTAAATCTTTTTAGATTGACTAAACAAAGTGTTGCCGAAAATGTGAAGTAATTGGAACTCTAAGACATGCTGGCAGGAGTGTAATTAACATGAGCAGTTGAAAAAATTATTTAGGAGCATTTACTAACACTAAACATAGGATTATTCCATGACCTGGTAATTCTGTTCCTAGGTATATATCCAACAGAAATATGAACAGAAATGTACCAAAGGACACGAACAAAATAGTTACAGCAGCGTTATTCATAATAACTCCAAACTGGAAACAACTCCAATGTGCAACAACTGAATAACAGGGGCAGCTCGGTGGCTCAGTCGGTTAAGCATCTGACTATTGATCTCAGCTCAGGTCTTGAACTCAGGGTTGTGAGTTCAAGCCCGGCGCTGGGCTCCACAAGCATGGAGCCTACTTAAAAAACAAACAAACAAAACCCCCCCACAAAATAACAGATAAATTATAGTATGTTCATTTAATGCCATACAGTAAAGCAATGCAAATGAATGAGCCACTGCTACCACAATGTGTTATGCATGAATTTCACAAATATAATATTGAGGGCATCCAGACACAAAATAATACCTACACAAATGGTTCCATTTATATAAAGTTCAAAACCAGGCAAAACTATTCTATGGTGTTAGAGGTTACCTTTGGTAAAGAAGGTGGGGTAGTGGCTGGGAAGGAAAGTGAGGAGGGCTTCTGGGATTCCAGTAACAATTTAATTCTTGGTTTGGGTCGCAGTTATATGGGTATGTTGACTATCATAATTTGTTGACTTGTACACTTAGGCTTTGTGCATTTTCACACATGTCTGGTATACTTTGATTAAAAACAACAAAACCCACAGGAGAAGCGAACTGTTTTCAGGTGGGTAAAAAATGGAAAGTGGGGAGGGAATAGGGGGAGCTCAAGATTTTGCATAGGCGGCTGAGCTGTGGCACCGATTTAAAGCAGCAGAGAAGACTGTTGAACGGGACAGGATGGGAACTGTCTCCAGCCCCTGACTGAAAAGTCCCCAGATACATCAGCCTTAATTTCCCACCTAATCCTACACCCCCTATTCAAAAAGGGATCCTTTTGTATAGAGCCCACTGTTTCCTAGTCTAGCAGCTACTTTTGTCTCCAGGCAAAGAGACCCAGGGTTTGAAGCCAAAATTGGGGTTCTTTTTTTTTTTGAGAGAAAGCGAGCAGGAGCGGGGGAGGGGCAGAGGGACAGGGAGAAGAAAAGTCCCCACTGAGCAGGGAGCCTTCGAGGGGCTCTATCCCAGGACCCTGGGATCATGACCTGAGCTGAAGGCAGACTTTTAACCTAGTGAGCCACCCAGACGCCCCCAAAATTGGAGTTCTAATACACTAACATTTCCTATAGAGATCCTGTGACACTGCAGGCCCTTGATGCAAATGTCCTAGCAGCTAAACTGAAATAATCCTAAGTACTAGAGTGGGAGGTGGGGGGCCAGGTTGCTCATGTTTGTCCCCCCGTCCAAAGGAATGACCTGCTCAGGTTGCTGCGTGTGTGTTCTTGTGTGTCTGAGAGAGGAAAGGACAGCCAACAGTACTATGTTCTCCTCTCTCCAGGCCCATCTCTGCTCCCAAACCCATCCAGTGGTCTGGAGTCACCTAGAATGACCCCTGAGCCACCTTTCCCGTGGAAAAGGGCAGGAAGGAACCACTGGTCACAGGTTCCACTGACAAGAGGGGAAAACCTGGGGGGTGGCAGTTCCTTTCTGGGGTAGGTCACACCCCCTGCACAAAAACATCCCGAAGAGAGCTGGTACTGAGTTTGCGTTGGAGAGGTGGAGATACCCCAGGGAGGAAGTGGCAAAGGCGAGATGGGAACACCCCTCTTTGATGCCACAAGGTGCGTCAGGGAAAGTTGGATTTCGTTTAGCCCGGGATGGAGACTTCTCTCCCCTGTGCTGCCACCAAGATCAGTGGGTCAGAGGAAGCCACGCTCCCCTCGCCCCCGGCACCTCCCTCAGGTGGTGCCCGTGGGACCCCAGGCGCGAGTCTGACCTCTTTTCCCTCCCGCCCGCCCATCCCCACCCCTTCCAAAACTGGGACGTTATTAAGGCCGGTTCCGTCAGGGCTGAGCCATTTGCTTAGAGGAACGCGGGATCCGGAGGCAGCGCGAGGTGCCGAGCCAACAAGAGAGGGGCTGTGTCCAAGAACGAGGTGGGGACGGTTCTCTCCGGGTGCCGAGCGCGGAAAGGAGCACGGGGATGGCTGCTTGAGCCCGCGGGGTCAGAGCCGGCTGGCTCCGCACCGACACTTCCCGGTCTTCCCGAAGGCCACAGGCTGGAGAAAACACTCAAGATGCGCGAGGAAACGCGCACAGGCGCACACGCCTTGGAAGGGCGTAGGGGGGCTCCCGGCGGGGCGGCCCCGGAGGAGGTTGCCCTGCGCCGCGAGCGCCGGGCAGCGGGAACCTCGGGTCGCCGGCCGCCGGGCGAGGGGACCCGCGAGCTCGCGGCACCGGCCGCCGGCCCGCAGCTCCCGTCACTCCTCGCACCGCGTTTCGCCGGCGCCCCGCCTCCCGGGCACAAAGCGAAGGAAAGGGGCCGCGCCGAGGCTGAGCCCGCCCCCTGCCCGGCCTCCGATTGGTCGCTGCCGTTGTCCATCCCGAACCTATTTTTGATGGGGGGGTGCCACCCAGTCTGCCCCAGATCACGTTTAGCACTAGCAGCCAACCAGTCGGGCCCGAGTCCGCGGGCAAGAAGCGATTGGGGGCGAGTGAGTTCAGCCCCGCGGTCCCCCCGTCCGGGTCCCCCCCCGCCCGGGCCCGAGGCGGTATATCCTGCCCTCCCCGGCCACCTACCCCTCGTGGAAGCGGACCGGCGGCCTCGCTGTAACGCAGAGGCGAAATGTAGCGAGCCGGGGGTCGCGGCTGGACGCTCGCCTTGGCCGGGGGTGCGGGGGAGGGGGGCACGCCGGGGGCCGAGGAGGACTGCCGAGGAGGAGTGATGAGAAGAGGGGGAACCCTGCACCCCCCGAGACCACGGGTCCCTGCTGCCACTCGCCAGGCGCCCCCCTTCCTCCCAAGCGAGAGGCAGGTCAGTCCTGGTGGGTCTGGGGCGGTGGGTGGCGGAGGGCGGGAGCCCTGGCGCGCAGCGCATTTGCTGAGTCTGAATGCGGGAGAGGCGGGGGCGGCCACCCAGTTACTTCTCCCCCTCCCTGGGTTTGCAGATACTAAAACGGGTCTTTTTTGTTCCCTCCTCAGGGCATCCTGGTTCACTTTTGCTCCTTTCATCCGAGGGCCTTAGGCCCGTCCGAAGTCTCTTTAGTGGAAGGAGTGGGGTGAGGGACTGGCTTCTCTTCCTGGGAGCCCCCCTTCAGTTTAGGTAGCCTGCCAGGAAGACAGGAGGAGGAGGGAGGGTCAAGTTCTAGCACACACTGCTGGCGTAGGAGCAGTGGACTCTCTCCTGCCCTGAGGGCAATTTCTGGATCTCTAGTGAGGGTCTTTGAGGGAACCATGGGACTGTGTTTAAGGAGATTGGAAAAGGGAATCTGGATGTGTGACTTGAGCCCATAGAAAGAGAAAACAATTCCCATGGGTCAGTTACTGGACTTTGAATCACCCTTTCCCAAACTGGAGTTGACTAATTGTGTGTGTCTAGAATACTTAAGTCCTTGGTCATCCTACCTAGGGAAATTCGCTTTGAATTTATTTTTCCTTGTACGAACTGTTTTGGTGAAATGGGATAGAGTGGGATCACGGCCTGGGGATTCCTTAAACAAGAAAAGCGGGGCCCTTGCTGCTAGAGGCTTGCATTTGGGAGCAAGTGCATTTTGGCTTATGCTGCTTTGTATTTTGCTTTGCTTTGTTTTAGTTTTTTTTTTTTTTTTTTAGTTGCTGCTTTTGTTGTTTGTTTTTGTTTTTTAGAATTCCACTATATCCAACTCTCAGTAACCCTGGGGAACAGGGCGAACCTAGGGAACTGAAATGTTCTCATAATAACCAATAGTTTTACCTTCTTTTCCTTCAAACTGAGATAACTCTCTTGTCCTATCTGACAAACCCACAGGGCCAAGAGCAGGGGGAGAGAAGTAGAGACAGAAGCCTGGATCCCAGTCAGCGTCTGAGCTTTTTGTAACACTGCTGACTCTCAAGGGCAGGAGTGGGTAGGCCTCTGGCTCTTGGCCTTGGTCTGGCAGCCTTGCCCCATGGCCCAGGGAGTCCTTCTAGTTTTGTTTTGGTTTGGTTTTTTTTCCCCCTCTCGGGGGCTAGGGCATTTGGGGGTCTGGAGACTTTCATTTAATGATCAGATTCTCCCTGTTTATTTGTCTTGCCCAGCTGTCTTGTGACTATAAACAATCACTTTCTGCAGTGGAGTGTGAGTGCTGTGTGGCAGGGAGCTTGCGACTGAATTTGTAACTGACCCCACTGGGAGACCACACTTAAATAACCCTGGGTTTTTCATGAGCGTTCAAGAAGGGATCTCCCCCAGGACATCCGTGTCCACCCCTGGTCACTGAGAAGACAACGTCAAGGTCTCCTGCGCCACGTGGTCCCACTCCCCAGGCTGGCCCCATCTCGTGGCTGTTGACTACCGTGGTGATCCCCATGGGGCGGTGAGCTGCCGGGCGGCAGGACGGCAGGGGTCGCGCCTGCTGGGCCTCCAGAGGTCACAGGGCAGGAATGGGCAGTTGTGGTGAAAAGAAGGAGGAAACGAGCAAACCCTTTATGCCTGCCTTGTGGGAAAGTTGTGCCGGTATGAGCTGTCCTTGGCCATGTCATAACATTCTCTTTTTTGTCTTCTTCCTTCCACATCAGGTGTTCCACACAGATTCCCGTGACTTGAAGGACCAGGGATTTGGGGCAGGACAAGGTCTTCCCAGGAAGGAAGGAGATCTCTGGAGGAAAGGGGAAGGACGTCAGACAGTGCGCCGGGACGAGCGCAGCCGGAGGAGCTGTGGGAAGCTGAAGGAGCCCAGCCGGGGGCACAGGCCGGAGCAGCAGCCCTAGGCCGAGGCTGCCTTCCGCAGGATTTGAACTCAAGCTACTTTTCATGAAAGAAGGGCCACCTCAGAGGGCGCCACGGACTTGGCTGGGCACTTCTACTCTGGATGCCCCCTGCTCTGAGGACCCTGCTGCTCAGAACCAAAGAATATTAAGAGGCCAGATACGTTTCCCCCCGGCCCCGAGCTGGCCGGCCGGAGTCAGGCCTCTGCTCGCCTAGTGGCTGGCCGCGGAGTCTGGTGGGGAGTCTCTAGCTTCCCTCCAGCTCGCGGCTTTCGTGCTTGATGGGGCTGCCTGTCGGGGGACCAGCGTTTGCCGCACCTGGTAGGGGCGGAGAGCCGTGGGAAGAGGTCCCGCGGCGCCCAAGCCTGGGTTCACCCCAAGACTAAGTGCTTTCCCGACTTAGAGAGGGAGAGAGAGAAAGCAAGAAGAAAAAAAGAGAGGGAGAGAGAAAGGAAAGTTCCCCTTCCCCTCCTCCCTTCCCGTCATGTCCTCTAAGCCAGAGCCGAAGGACGCCCACCAGCTCAACGGGACTGGCCCTACTCCCTCGCCCTGCTCTTCAGATGGCCCCGGGCGAGAGCCCTTGGCCGGGACCTCAGAGTTCCTGGGGCCTGATGGGGCCGGGGTGGAGGTGGTGGTGATTGAGTCCCGGGCCAACGCCAAGGGGGTCCGGGAGGAGGACGCCCTGCTGGAGAACGGGAGTCAGAGCAATGAAAGTGATGACGTCAGCACGGACCGGGGGCCCGCACCGCCCTCCCCGCTCAAGGAGACCTCCTTTTCCATTGGGCTGCAAGTGCTGTTCCCCTTCCTCCTGGCAGGCTTTGGGACTGTGGCTGCTGGCATGGTGCTGGACATCGTGCAGGTAGGACCTGGGGAGGGCCGCTCTTGACCATGAGCCCGGGGCTACCTTTTCCTCCCGCGAAACCGACTCTTGGAGCTTTCTCTCCACCTCCCTGTGAGAAGCAGCTGCTGCTTCTTAGAACCGTTTCCCTTTGGATCACGTCCTCGACTTCTTCTCGGTCTAGTTACTTTCTATGGAAGCCTCAAGGAAGCCCAGTAGCCCTGAGGAGGTGGTCAGGGCAGCATTGCTTAACAGAAGCAGAATCTGTTCCAGAGCTCAGGCTTGGAGGAGGAGAGATGGAATGAGGTTGTTGCCTGCCATCCCTCCTGGGCGTTCCTCCTGAGCCCAGCTCTGTAGGGGAGACACTTAGATGGGACTCCTCTTTATGCTTTATTTTCCCTTCACTTGGGGTTTGAAGGATACCCACAATAGAAAGCTCAGTTTCAAGTCTCCCCTCCATTCCCCTGCTGGGCAGGAATTTGTTCGGCTGCCAAGAGGGTCTCAAATTAAGTGGGAAGGTTCTTAAAAGCATTCTCTGTTGCTTATCTGCTTGGAACCTTGGCACGATCTCCTTGGGGAACAGGGGTGGGCACATGCCATCTGATGCATGATTTGGGCAGGAAGTGGGGTGGGGGGTTGGCATGGCAAGACCTGGAAGTGCTGACTATGGGGTGTAAATGGGGACAGAATGTAACCAGGCCTGGGCAGAACTCTTTCTCCTCTTGGCTTCTTACCTGTCTTTCATGAACCTGCGCTGGGCAAAGAGGGCTCTTTGCGAGGCTACTGGGTAGAGTTAAGGATGGGAATTGGCAGGACCTGGAAGCTGAGAGCCAGGGATATGCTATGTAACCTACTGCACGTTAGGACTCACCCAGAACCTTCAGGTCCAAGAGGTCCCAGTCTTGTTTCTTGGGAAAAGTTTTTTGAAGTGCAGGAAGACAAGCCCAGTGGAGTTAGACCGGAGGCGCTAGGTTTATCGAAGTAAATCATTAGCAGGTATCAAAGTCCTGCTGAGTGCTGAGCTCTGTCCTAGGTACTTGGAGAAATACAAAGACCAGAGGAGATCTGGCCTTGGCCCTGGGGACCTCCCAGTTTGTCCCTAACCATGGAATCTCCCAGGAGGACATGGAACTCAGCATCCCCTCCCCGGTGCCAAGCCAGTTCTACAAAGGACGCGTGCGGTGATGCAGAGAGGCCTGCTGGTGGGATGGAGGTTACTATGCCAGTGTCCCAGGGAACTGAGGGTGGTCGGTTGTAGGTGGTTCCGTCAGCGGTGTCCACCTGGACCACTTTGACTTGAGCCCTTAGGAGAAGCTTGCTTGCTAATGAGGATGGTGTTTATGTCATGCCAGAGCGCCTTGCACTGCCTTCCCTCTCCCCTACCCTACTGTCTTCTGGGTTGTTCCTCATGGAGGTTGGGAAGCCAGCCTGGAGCTGGGAAGGTAGGCTTTGGACTCCTCCCCCTAGTGGCTGCTTCACCTCCGAGGGCCGTGAGGGGGCCTAGTGACAGGAGGAGAAGTAAGACTCTTCCATCTCTTCCCGGTGGCCTTGATTCTCATTCTTAAGAGTTCTGGGGTTCTGGTTTGGTACTTACAAAGAGGTAGGGAGCCAGGTTCCAGTTGTTTTATTTTCTGGATACTAATAACAGTAATAATAAACAGCATTTGCTGGGCCCTTCTGGAGGTGGGCCCATGAGGTGGAAACCATAATCCTCTCCATTTTGTCGATAGGAAGCCTTTGGCTTAGAGGGATTAGGTAACTTGTCCCTGGTCATCTTGACTCAGAGCCCGTGCCGTTAACCTCTATGGCCTACACCATGTCCATGGTTCACCAGTTGGTTAAAGACTTCGGCAGGAGTCTGCTCTCTCTGTGTCTTCCCTTGAAGAACAGGGTGGATCAGAATCCAGAACAATTGGAGTTATACTCTAAAGTGGACAAGAACAAAGGTCCTTAGCAGTCCCCCACCCCCACCCCTTTCCCCCCATACTCGGAGAATTCCAGAGCTGGAAGAGGCTTCTGACATCTTGCCCCACCCCCACCCCGCACCCCTGAGCCTGAGACATTGGTAGGGACCTTTGGAGCCTGCCCAACATGCCCACAGAGGGCCAGCAATTGCCCTCTGTGTGGCACTTAGACTCACCCCAGAGCTAGGGTCCACGGATGTGGGTGACAATGGCTGGTTTGTCCTTGTCCCCCTCCCCCAACCTTCCTGCCACAGCTGGGCTGAAGCAGGCCCTGCAGATGGCTACAGAGATACCAGGGTAGGAGGAGGGTGCAGAAAGACCAGGCCATGGGACTGCAGGGAGATTCTGAGTCCACATCCGGGGAAGCAAAGGTCGGGGGGCCGGGGGAGGGGTGGCTGACAGTCTCAGATTCAGGAAGAGCAGGATGATTTCTAGGGCTTCACACTTGCATCCTCCCTCCATAAGCTAAGCGGGCCTTCGGTGGGACAGAATCTGGGAGTGCCTAAAAGACTGGGGCCATCTGGAGGAGATGGCTATAGGGTGTCCCCAGCGTCTCAGAGCAAATGAACAGAAGTCCGAGTTGGTGCGGATGTCTCCTTGGTCCAGGGCCCGCCCCCACCCCCACCCCCCATCTTTCCCTACTACTGCAGAAGACTCAGTCTCTTTCTGGAAGGTCATTTCTGTTGCCTCTTATCTGCCCTCTCACCCAGTCGACGCACGCAGCCAGCCTCGGCAGTGAGATAAGGGGCTGCTATACTGGCCAAAAGTAGGAAAAGGATAAAGGGCCAGCCACCTGCTCCGAAATCCCACCGTGGCTGCGAGTTGCCGTGATATTTAGGAAGGCAAGCAGGATTGGGCCCCATGTTGGGACTGGAGGGGGTTGAATATGGTTGGATGGGGATCTGCCACAGGTGCTCTGGGCCCCGCCCCCCCAAGTCTGGTCCTAGGCCATTGCATGCTGGCTGGGAGGGCCTGCCTGCCCCCGAAGTCACTCCCCTTTGCTGTCGGCCTTTTGAGGGATAGGGGAGACAGGAGGTGGTGGACCAACCTTCCCTGGAATTCCCAACTGTGTTAAGACAGGTATTATTTTAACTCACTACTCACTTGCTGAGGATCCCAAGGAAAGGAGACAACCCCCTCACCCAAATACCTCCTCCTCCGGCCTCTCTGCCCTGCTGTGTATATGGAAGAGCCTACCAAGATGAAAGTGGGGGGGAGGGGAAAGAGGCATCCTCCCTGGCTGGCCTGCTCCCAGGGCTGCTGGCGCTCCTGGGCGGGACTCTCGGATCCTGTCCTTGACCACTTCCTTTCTCACACTTCGTACAGCCCTGAATACCCAGGCGCTGCCCTGAGGCCCGACACCTCGGACGCCTGCAGAGGGGGAAAGGCTCAGACAGGTGATCAGACTCAGTCCTCACCCCGAAAGCTCAACTGCAGCCCAGCTTCTGGGGTCCTCCCACAACCTGGGGCTCAGAGCTTACCTATAGGGATTTTCGTCTTCTTAATGTCTTGATTCCAACTTTTCCTGGCTGTGACTTTCCTCCCTGCTTCTACCGTCTGGAGGCGGGGAGGTGTGGTGGGGAAGGGAGCTCAGGGCAGAATACTTGAAAGCGGGCAGGAGTCAGTCTGTGAGGCTGGAGGAGGTAAGGGATGGAAGAGGCAATAGGGAAGGACGGGGGAGAGGTACCGGCTAGGCCGCTGAGGTACGAGATTTAGGGTGATCGCTTTGAATCAGGATTACTTTGGGGTGTGGGGGGAGCAGTCTCATTTCTCACCTCCCGGGATAGCAGAGCCCAATGAGCCCCCAACCGCAGCCCCTGTCAAGGGCGGAGAAAGACAGGGGAGAGGAGCTGCATTTCTGAAAAGCAGTGCTGTCTGTGGACGCCCTCCCCCTGCCGAGTGGGGCACTGCTTCCCTTTTTTATCCCCAGCAGAGCTGGAAGGCGTGGGTGCAGGCTTGGCTGACAGGTCTGACTTCAGGAGCAGGCGGGCACTCCCAGCCAAGATGAACAGGATGGGCCTGAATTAGGCCAAAGGAAGAAAGAGAGACCGCCTGAGCTGCCTCTTTGAGAAGGTTCTGTGGGTGAAGAAAGTATGTGTGTTAGGAATTGGCTACTCTGAGCCACGTGCCAGCTCAGGGCGTTGCTGGGCTGCTGGTCAGGTGGTGTGAGATCCCAGGCTGAATTCTGTGTGGGCTGGAAAGACTTCTGCACAGGGGCTGGTACTGTGGCGGCTTGCTCCCCTTGCCTGTCTCTCAGCTCATCACCTCTGAAACCCTATACCTTCTCGGTCCTGCTAACGAGTGTGCTGGGAGGCAGAGGGCCCTGGGAGGGCTGAGAGGGGCTTAGCTGCGCTTCCTACATTCTTTTTCTTAAATAATCACAAAGACAAACAGTGTTCCTTACAAACAATTTAGACGGTATTCCATGCATACACTTAACATACCTCTTTCCAGGCTCCTTGACTCCGGGAGCTCATATACATTACCTACGCTGAGCCAAGGGAGGGGCAGATGGTCTGCAGTGAGGAGGCGATATGAGGCTGTGCTCTGAGAGAAGCTTTGAAAGCCCCCAGTCAGCCACCCTCATGAGGGGAGGGGAGCTGAGGGGAAGTCTTCCCCTCCTTGGAGCTGTTTGTCCAGTTTAGGGGAGAAAGGATGAGGCACAGCCCCATATGGCCGGGCCTGCAGGGAACTGGAACCCCAGTGGTAGGCACCAGCCGTGTCTGAGAGGAAAAGTGCCCCAGTTCCTCCAGGCTGGATGGGGCTCGCTGGGGCCGCCTGCTCTCGGGGCACCTCAAGAGTGACAAGGGGTTCGCATCCTTCCAGCGTTTGCGAGGGCCTGCCTCTTCCTGCGGGTACCTCTAAGCTCAGCAACTTGCTAGGAAAGAGGGAGGCAGGGCAGGGGGGGACTCTTTCCCATCCGTAGTCTTAGAGAGGGGCTCCCCTAAAGAGAGCCCTGCGCTCTCCTCCGCCTGTGAGGGGCCAGACCAGGAGCTCAGGTAAGCGTGTGCTCTAGCCCTAAGGAGATGCGCCCTTCCCCCAGAGTCCAGGTACGGTCTTCTCCCCACCACACGCGCACACAAACAAAACGCATTTCTCTTTTTCTGACAGGAAAAGAGAAATCCTTACCTTACAGGCCCTCCTGGTGTCCAGCCTCCCCAGGTCTCGGGCCCTAGCCCTGGCCCCCTCTGATACTCCTTGCTCATCTTGTATTACTACTACTGCTGCTATTATCATTATTATTATTATTATTATTATGTTAAAAAAACATATAACAAAATTTATCACCTTACCCATTTTTAAATGTACAGTTCAGTAGTGTTAGGTATATTACATTGTCGTGCAACATTTCTGAAACTTTTCATCTTGCAAAACAAACCCTAAGCACGAAATCCCTTTCCAGCCCCTGGCAACCGACCATTCTACTTTTTATTTCTATGAACTGGACTACTTTAGATACCTTATATAAGTGAAATCATACAGTATTTGTCTTCTTGTGACTGGCTTCTTTCACTTTAGTATAATGTCCTTAAGGTTTATCCATGTTGTAGCACAGGTCAGAATGTCCTTCCTTGTGAGGGCCGAGTACTGTTCCACTGGACATATACACCTTTCGTGTGTCCATTCATCCATCAGTGGACACCTCGGTTGCTTATACTTCTCGGCCATTGTGAATAATGCTGCTAGGAACGTGGGTGAGCAAATATCTCTTCAAGACTCTGCTTTCGCTTCTTTGGGATATATACCCAGCAGTGAGATTACTGGCTCATGTGGTAGTTCTATTTTTAGTTTTGGGGGGACCCTCCCCACCGTTTTCCATAGGCAGTGGAGCATTCCATGGCCCCACCAACAGTGCACAAGGGTTCGGGTGTCTCCACACCCTTTGCCGACACTTGTCGCTTTCTGGGGTATCTCCGCGTAGCCATCCTGGTGGGCATAAGGTGATAAATCTCACTGCGGGTTTGATTTGCAGCTGTCCTCCTTCTTAACTATGGAATAGCAGTGCCGGAACTGCCTTTAGAGACCCTCCGACGTGGCCCCTGAATTGTACATTTTACAGTCGGGAGCTTGAGGCCCCCCGTAGTGTGTCTGGGGTCCCCAGGCAGGTCCGTGTGGGCCGACGCTGGGGAGGTAGCATGAGGCCCATCCCTGTGGTCTCTGTAGGAGACCCAAGGCTCTCGGTCCGGTGTCCTCACACCTACAGCGCTCTGCCTCCTGACCATGACCCTCTGGTCAACCTCCATACGCCCGCCTGGCCGCCTGCCCCCTCCTCCCTCTCCAGACCATTCCTAAAACAAATAAAGAACAAATAAAGGAACCCATGTGGCAGTCAGCACCGGGCAGGGAGACGCAAACCCAGGCTTTTTTTGCCAGTCTTCAATTTCACTTGCAATTAAAGTAGCTTTCAAATAGCCAATCCTGGCTCCTTGGTTTTTTCCCCCTTAGCACAAACAAGCATAGTGCCTTCTGAAACTCATTTTCCTCATTCACAAAATGGGGATTAAAAATAGCCCCCATCTGAGTGGACTGTTGATCGGTCGAAATGAGGAACTGTACGACGTAGAGTGCTTATAAGCAGCCTAGCAGGCAGTCGGCACCGAACAGCTCTTGGCTGAAGGAGCTGGTAGGAGAGCCAAGCCTGACAGGCCCGGGACTAGAACCCATGTCTCCTGACTCCTAGTCCAGTGCTCTTCCTGCAGGGAACATATCCTGCAGTGAGTATAGATCCCCCTCGCCTCTCCTGAGAGCTTGGGGGAGGTATGTGGGGTGAGGGACTGCAGAGGAGACATAAAAAGCCTCTTGCGAACCAGCACGCAGAGGTTTGGGGGCCCCAGTGTTAATTCAGAGCCTGTTGAGGAGGAGAGTTGCTGTGGCTGAGGCCCAAAGCCCTTGGACACAGAAACCAAACAAACTAATCTCCTCAGCCCCAGCCCCATGGAGCCCAGCTCTCAACAGCTGAGACAACACCACCCAAGGTTGAGGCCACGGAGAAACTGGACTGAAGGCAGAGAGGTTGGGGTTTGCTATTTGAGGGGGCATCACAAAGGAGTTCTGGCATGTAAGCCAGCCTGGGGTGACAGCCGTGTGGGCCCTCACCTCCTGTCCCTCACCTCCAGAAAGCAGGCGGGGGAGTGAAGCCAGGCTGAGGTCTCCTGCCTGGATGAGCCCATCCATGTCTCCCCGTTTCTGGGTGGCAGGAAGGGGGGGCTGTGTTGTTGGAGCACCATGGTCTTGGTTTGGGTCCAGGGTTCTTGGAGAAAAGGCGGCTGGCGTGCTCACACCCTGCTGATTGCACTTCCTCCTCAAGCCTCTGATCCCAGACTCTCTGTTCAACCTGATGCCAGCCGTTTGGGGCACTGAAATTCCTGGGTTCTGTTTTCACCTTGTAGCACTGGGAAGTCTTCCAGAAGGTGACAGAGGTCTTCATCCTGGTGCCTGCGCTGCTGGGGCTTAAGGGGAACCTGGAAATGACCCTGGCATCGAGGCTGTCCACTGCAGTGAGTGTCCTGGCGGGGAAGCATGGGACACACAGAAGACTTGGGGCAGCACAGAGCCGGACTGAGAGATCACTGCAGGCCTTTCCCAAGCGCCCAGGCCTGGAGTGTAGGGCCGGGGTGGGAAGGTGTAGGGAGATCCCAGCCTGGGTGTCCTGCTCCTGGACAGGGGCTCCCTGCCCAGAGTGGTTCCCAGGCTCGGTTTCTGGATGTCCCAGCCGTCCCTGGACCGTTGCCTCACCCCCTGCTCCGCAACCCGCCTCGTGACTGTTTGTGCAGCTTTGACAGGCAAGCATCATGCTGGTCCCTCCACCTGCACAGACGGGGGCCTCCTCTGATCTCCAGCCCTACTCCGCAGCTGGGCAGGAGCAGAGCCAGGCCTTCCCAACCCCCATCCATCCCCTCCCCCTTCCCTCATGGCAGCTTACTCTTCACTAAGGGAATAGACAGCGAGAGGGCTGCTTATCACTCTCCCTGCCCACAGCCCCGTAGATCAGCCATGATGGCCCAGAGACTGAACCGGATATAGGGCCATGGGGTGGGAGGTGGGAAGCAATAAAACTCAGGAGGCCAGGGGAGCCGGGTGGCAGGGATGGCCCATGTGGCTACAAGTCTAGAGACGGCAGCAGAGGGAGTGGCAGCCTGTCCAGCCTGCCCACCCTGCCTGACTTCCGGCCTACTCCCATGCCACCTCATTCTTCCCAAACCCTTTTGCAGCCTCAGTCCCACACCAGCAGCTGACCTTTCCTGCCCTAGAATGGCAAGCTGGCTTCAGAGCCAGTGATCGGGTCCCTCTGACCCATGTGGAAACGGGCTTCCGCATTTCCGGCACACAGGATGGAATTTGCCTCTGCTCAGCAGTTGTCCTGAGGAGAAGAGAGGGGGCTGGCTTGGGAGCCCCCTTTCTGCCCCCGCCCAGCTGCAGGAGCTCAGGCTCTTTAGCTCCTTCCTTCTTCCGGCCCCCGTGATGCTGCTTCACTTTCCCTGGGGGTTATGTTCCGGTTATGTTCCGGTCCCAGCGTCTTAGACCCCATTCACTGCCTCCTGATCCAGGCAGGGTCCTAACAGATGGAGCCACAGGCCTTTCCCAGCCTGGAGCTCCAGCCCCCGCCTCCCCTCCTTCTCCCAGGCCAACATTGGGCACATGGACACACCCAAGGAGCTCTGGCGGATGATCACTGGGAACATGGCCCTCATCCAGGTAAGAAAGCAGAGACTAGAGAGGGTGGGCTAAGCTTCCCCCTTAGTCAGGAATCTGAAAGGCTGAGTTCAGCCCCAGCCAGCTTGTGAGTGAGGCGCCAGCATCCTGCTGAGCTGGCCTCTCCTGAAGCAGCTCTAGGAGGTAACCAAGTTTCCCAGGCAAGCGGCCAAGACGGGGAGGGCCCCAGCAGGTCCCATGTCAGTTCTCGGCTTGCGGGGGTCCACTGGGCTCGAGTTCCCACAAATCGGACTCGGGAGGGCAGGATTGTCCTCGTCCACCGTTGTCCCATCCCCATGTGAGGCGACACGGGTTCCAGACTGGGAGTCTTCCCCCTCGAGTCCCAGGCCTTGTCTCCTGACTGAAGGCTCAGGCTCTGCTGATTCTCACCCCAGTCCCCAGAGGGGATGACTGGCTCCTTCAGCCAGTAACGTGTCCTGGGCTCCTGCGGGGTGTGCTGCCCAGGACCAGTGTCTGGTGTGAAACTAAATAAATAAAGACATCATTCCAGCCTGGGGGGACTGCACAGTCCAGCGCAGCCTGCCTCCTGGGGCTGCACAGAGCCAGGAAGAGGGCCGGCCCAGCGCTCGGGCCACCCGCGCTAGGAACCCTGCTGCCCCTGGCTCTCTTGAGTTAACCACTTCCGCCTCAGGTGCAGGCCACAGTCGTGGGCTTCCTGGCATCCATCGCAGCCGTTGTCTTTGGCTGGATCCCTGATGGCCACTTCAGTATCCCGCACGCCTTCCTGCTCTGTGCCGGCAGCGTGGCCACGGCCTTCATTGCCTCCCTGGTGTTGGGTAAGGAAGGGAGAGAGGGGCGGGGGAGGAGGGAGGGCCGGGCCTGGCACCTGCAATCTCCTTTTGTTCGTTGATACCCCTTTTATCTCTTCTCGCACCACCTGGCCCCTCCCCTTCCTCCCCAGGTATGATCATGATTGGAGTCATCATTGGCTCTCGAAAGATTGGAATCAACCCAGACAACGTGGCCACGCCCATTGCCGCCAGCCTGGGTGACCTCATCACCTTGGCACTGCTCTCAGGCATCAGCTGGGGACTCTACCTGGAGCGGGGTGAGGCTGAGGCCACTGAGGGTGTGACCAGGGTGGACCCCCGGGTGGGATTTGGGAGAGACAGCAGTGGGTTTGCAAAGGTGTAAGGATTTCCCCTATGTTCTTAACCATGTGGTCGGAGCGCAGTTTTGTACTAACTCCCCCGGCCCCCCCCCGCCTCCCCCCCCCCGCCCCATGCCCCGAGCTTGGCTCAAAGTCACGCAAGGCAGCAGGGGCACAGGGGAAAGTATCTGAGAAATATATTCCTGCCTGGTCCTGTGGACTCCTACTTGCCTTGGAGGAGTAAAGGTGAAAGGCTGAAGGAGAGGAGCTGAAGCCTGGAATCTGCTTGCAGCATGGGTGGGGGAGCGGGGGAGACAGGGATTTCTGGGGCTCCAAGCAAGGAACATTAGAAGCTGGTCTCTTGCCCCTGATTAGCCCCAGGCCTGGGAAGCTCTCAGCTTGGTGTCCTCATCTACACAAAGGACAAGGCTGCCCGCCCCCCCTCTCCTGGGCTTGCAGGGAGGATGGATGATCCAGGCACCTGGTGTGGGGTTCCTGCTGATCTACCAGCGCCGTGGCTGGGGCCGAGCCAGGGGAGGCCGGAGCCGGGCGCCGCAGCGCTCACCTTCCTCTCGCCTCTGCCTCCGTCAGATGACTGGCAATACATCTACCCCCTGGTGTGTGCCTTCTTCGTGGCCCTGTTGCCTGTCTGGGTGGTGCTGGCCCGACGGAGCCCAGCCACAAGGGAGGTGTTGTACTCGGGCTGGGAGCCTGTCATCATTGCCATGGCCATCAGCAGGTAGGCTTGGGCTTTTGGGACACACCCTCACCCCCTTCTCACCCCACCACAGCCTCCCTGTTGAGCCCTGGAGACAGGAAATGTGGTACAGAGCCTAGAAACGCCTTCCAGAGTGTATCGGCTCCATGTCCTTCTGTCACATGTGACAGAAACCATCTGACGTGGGTTTCCTTAAAAAGCAGAGTGCACTGGCTTAGGGCATGAAAATGGCAGAGCTGGATTCAGGGGCATCAGGGCTGCGATGTTCTGTATCTCTCTTTGGCTCTGCCTTTCCCTATGATGGCCTGTGGCTCCAGGTTCATACTAACTCCAGTGGGAAGAAGTTCACAGTTCCACAGAGTCCCACCAGAGAATTTCACTGGCTCTCATCCATTCACAGGGCTATCCCTGACTCACTGTGGCCTCAGGGAAGTGATGCTCTGATTGGACGGGGCTGGGGCCTAGCCATCCTTGGAGCAATGTCACCTGAACCATAGTGACTGAGTTTGAGAGAGGTAGTTCCTGGGGAAGAGGCCGGTGCTGTTACCACAAGGGGAAATAAAAACTGAGTGGGCAGAACAGCGGTCCTCGTGGGCTGCTCACCCTGGGCTCCTCTAGGCAACCTGGGGGTCGGGGGGCAGGTACAGGAGGCAGGGGCCTGACCCCGTGCCACCAGCTTGCTCTGGGGGGCGCTGTGCCAAGTCTCAATATAATAAACAGCAACTGGTTCTGGCAAAGGAGGCAAGGACTAGGAGACAAGGGAGCCCTGGGAGCCCCTTGCTCCCCAAGGCCAGATGGGCCTGTCATCCCCGGAACTGAAATACAACCTGTCGGTGATCTTTGTGTCACTTTGTCTTTGTCTGTGTAGTGTGGGAGGCCTCATTTTGGACAAGACTGTCTCAGACCCCAACTTCGCAGGGATGGCTGTCTTCACGCCTGTGATTAATGGTGAGGTCTTGGCATCAGCTGCCGGGGGAAAGGAGAGGGGCAGGAGGAAAGGACGTGGGGCCTTTGTATCAGTCAGGACTCCGGCAGCAAGAGCATCCGGCTCAGACCGTTCAGGACTCTATCAAGGGGGCTGCTCACAGAGCGGGGAGCCGGGGAGGGACCCAGAGATTAGCAACAACCAGAAGCCCTTGTCCTCCAGGGTCAAGAGGAGAAAATAATGTTAGAGGAGCCTAGAGAGAACACTCCTCTGCCCCCGACAGGGGCAAGCCATTGCCAAAAAGAGAGGGATAAGGAAAAAAAATACCTGAGCTCTCTCTCCTTCCACCCTCTCTGAGTGTGTCCTGCTGGCTCCTGTTGAAACCCAATGAGAAGCAGCCAGCAACGGAGCGTGGGTGATGCGGTCTGTAGGTGATGGCGTGGGTGATGCCCAGCCTCTCAGAGCTCAAGGCAAGGCTGAGAAGAGCAGGGAAGAGGTCGGGGGTGGGAGGGTAAACAACAACAAGCACCGTTCCTAGGAGAGGCACCAGAGGCCAGAGCTCAAACCCAACACTTGATCTTGGTTCCTAGAACCAGCACAGGAGCCTGGGTCTGCTCAGAGCTGTGGAGAGGGGCTGGGCAGGGCACGGCCTTGTCGCCCCGGCTGTGTGGGGCTGCACGTGCACGGGCTGCCTAAGTGTGCAGATCTGCCCGTGCCCCTTCCTGAACTCTCAGCACCCTAGGGGCACGTGGGTTGGCCAACGTCTCCGCAGAGGGGAGGATAGAAGCAACCTGGAAGACTTCCCGGAACGGGGGTGCGGGGGATGTCTTTGTCTTCCTTCTTGGCGTCTCACTCTCCTCCTGGGCACTGGTGAATGTGTCATGCCCTCCCCACGCCTCACTCTGCCCCCGCCTCAGCGCTTCTGTCTCTCTGCAGGTGTCGGGGGCAATCTGGTGGCAGTGCAGGCCAGCCGCATCTCCACCTTCCTGCACATGAATGGGATGCCAGGGGAGAACTCTGAGCAAGCCCCTCGCCGCTGCCCCAGTCCTTGTACCACCTTCTTCAGTCCTGGTAATGACAGAGTCCCGGCCTCCTGGTCCGTTCCAGCCCCGGAGGGAGGGGGCCAACAATGAGGGAACCTCCCCTCCGAAACATCTGGGCCCTGGCTGGGCAGCTTCGCCCTCTCTGCTGGGCCTCACCAGCTCTCTGGAGAACAGATCCCAGGCAGGAAGACTGTCCTTTCCGCGGGCGCCATGGGGGCTGGGGACCTTGGGGGGGAGCGGTAGAGACCATCAGCCACCTGCCGTCCTGGGGTGTAGCGGGGCACCTCCGGCCTGAAAGGCCTTCTGGGGCCAGGGCTCCTCCTCCTCACTCCCCCCCCCCCGCCGCCCCCCGCTCTCTCCCCTGGTCCCAGATGTGAATTCTCGCTCGGCCCGAGTCCTCTTCCTACTTGTGGTTCCGGGACACCTGGTGTTCCTCTACACCATCAGCTGTATGCAGGGCGGGCACACCACGCTCACGTTCGTCTTCATCATCTTCTACATGACAGCCGCACTGCTCCAGGTACGGGCGGGCAGGAGCGCGGGGAGGGCCCGCCGCACCCTCTGCCGCCTCTCGTTCTGGGACTGGGTGGCCCAGAGACACGGGACAGGGGCCCCGGAGAACAGGCCGTGGTTCCGGCAGAATCGCCAACATGCTGTGTGACTCTGGCCCAGTTGCTTTACTTCTCTGAGCCTCCGGGATACATTTGCCAATTGAGAGGCATGGCCCCAACGTGGTGGTTTGTAGGCAGGTGGTGGTTGTAGGGTGCTGGGCAGGTGGGCCTGGGGTACCACCCCCACTGGCCTGGCCACAGAGCTCCTGTCGGTTGTTTTGCATGCTGGGCCTTCCTTAGAACATGTCATTTGAATGAAGGGTTTCACAACTTAAAAGAGGGTCAAAACCACCAAACTAGGTCATCTGGAGGACCCCGTCCAGCCTTGCCGTTCCGTGATACAATCCACTCCCCCCCCTGTAGTGTTAGCCCATGTTTTTTTCATCTTCTTATTTTGAAAGAATTATACATTCACAAGAAGTTGCATAATTTATGTACACAGAGGCCCCATGTACTCTTCAGCCGGTTTCCCCCACCGGTAACATCTCCCATAACTCAGTACAGTCACAAAACCAACCAGTCAGCGTCGGAACTATCCACGGGGCTGACTCCGATTACACCGGTTTTACACACACCCGTGTGCGTGTGCGTGTGTATGTAATTCTGTGCAGTTCTGTCCCGTGTCGATCCGTCCATCCAGCACCACGGTCAAGACACAGCACTGTCCCCTGCCCACCAGCCCTCCTCCCACGCTCCCCGTGGAGCCACACTCGCCCTGTCAGACATTGTCAATTGCCATAGACTTGACTTTTGAGTGGTAATGACAGTCCCATCGTTCAAAACTTTTTTAAAGGTTCACAGTGAAAGCTCTTCTTTCCCGCCCTCGTTCTGCCAGCCAGCCTCTTCCCTCCCCGCCGTCCACGTAGTCCATGTCCTGTATATCTTTCAAGCCTCTTCTATATTTATTCAAGCAAACGTATAATTCTTCTTGTTTTCCTTTTTTTTAACACGCATGTAGCATAGTCCACGCAATGTCCACACCCTGTGTTTTCACAGCACAGTTTATCTTCGAGATCATTCCATGTCAATACATAAAGAGAAGAGCACCCTGATTCGTTATGGTTGCGTTCTTCTACCCTGTAGATGTACGTAATTTCATTTAACCAGTGCCTTCTGGGTGACCGCTCGTCCTCCAGCCTCTCACCTTAAAACCTTAAAAAGCCTGTGTGTTGGGACATCTTGGCGAGGGCTGGGCCGAGAACCAGCCACATGCTCTTGCCCTGCTGCCGCACTGCCCAGCACGGAGGAGTTAAGTGCCCTCGGTGGGGAAAGCGGGGGCGGAGATGCCGGGGGCCTGCGGCTGGGGCTTAGCCCTGGGCTCCCACTCTCACCTCTGCGGTCTTCCCTAGACCTGTGGCGGACCAGGGCAGGGCACTGAGTGCCCTGGAGAGGTTCTTCCTGATCGCTTTGCTCCCTCCGGCTCAGCCATGTGTCCTTGGGACGAGGCTGCAGTGAGGGAGGGCTGCTGCCATGCTCTTCCTGGAGCATGGCCCGAAGTCGTCCGGGCCACACTCTTTATATGGGACTCTTCTGCAGCTGCTGGAAAGGGTGCAAAGCGATGGGGGGCTGGCCCTCATGCAGAGCCGGGGGCAGGCCTTGGGAGCACCAGGCAGCTGCGTGCAAGGCAGGGGCAGCATGAAGGGTGCTGGAACCAGAGCCTCTGGCGGCCTCGGGGAGAAGACAGGAGAACCACCAAGCTGGCCTAAAATTAGGTATCGGTTCTGGCTTCAGGTTCCCCCAAGGTCTCCATTTCCTGCATCTGAGCCTCTTCAGGCAGAATTTACATACCACAGTTTTTGCAAAGCACAGTCAAGAGTAAAACCTCCCTCCCAAATGACTGTGTTGGAGATTTACCGGTAGAAAGCATTTCATTCTCACGCAGATGCGGTCATTTAGGGAGCCCACATGTCAGGAATGGTGCTGAGCGTAGAGAAGATGCAGGCCTGCCCACTCTCCCCTGGTATTCCAGATCAAGTGCTTTGCCAACTTCAAAGTGTATGTGAGTCTTGCTAAAGTGCAGATTCTGATTTGGGAGATCAAGAGCAGGACTTGAGATTCTGCATTTCCTTTTTTTCTTTTTTTTTAACAATTTCATTCATTTATTTGAGAGGGTGAGCATGAGCTGGGGAGGCGCAGAGGGAGAGGGAGAAGCAGACTCCCCACCCAGCAGGGAGCCCAACACGGGGCTCGATCTCGGGACTCCAGGATCATGACCTGAGCCGAAGGCAGAGGTCCAACCGACCGATCCACCCAGGCGCCCCGAGATTCTGCATTTCTAACGCACTTCCAGCTGTTGTTGATGCCACTGGTCCTGTGCCCACTAGCAAAGGGCTAATCGAGATCATTCTTGATCTGTAGACATGGAAGGGAAGCAAGGGCACAGATAAAGCAGCAGATAATCCAAAACGTCTTTTGCGTTGATATGTACTCTCTGCTTTCTACTCGGCTGACTTACTCGTAATTCTATTTTGCTAGGGCTCATGTTAAACTAGACTTGCATTGTTTGAGCAATGGTCAGGAGGAAGCTAGCTTGGGATAATCGACTGTTACTCAGACAACTGTGCCGGCAGCAGCCTCAAACACTGTCCTTATTCCGCTCTGCTCCGAGGAGAAACCCCTGTGTGAAAAGCAAGCTCCAGGCCCCAGCCCCCTGCCAGGCTCCCGGAGAGGCCCACATGGCAGGCACTGGAGTGACCCAAGAATAGGATGACCCAGAATTAGAGGCAAGAGGGCTGAATTGCTGCAATAAGTAGGACTTAGATGAAGTAGTCCCCCGTTTGGTCAATTTGGGAGCAGAATGTGATGCTGATGGGGGAGGTCCTGGGGAGTAGCAGCATCATGCTCCGCAAAGGGCTCATGGGACGCTGATGGTCTGCTCCAGGCGGTGACTGTGCAGTAGAGGATCATAAAGCGGTGGCTGGGGTGGCAAGATGAACCATCGCAGCATATTCCCCAGGGATACGATGAATGTGCTCTATCCTGTGGCCTCTGGCTCCCCCTGGAGAGAGGGGAAGGTTATAGGCCGGGCCCTTCTGTCTCCGCAGGTGCTGATTCTCCTGTACATCGCAGACTGGATGGTGCACTGGATGTGGGGCCGGGGCCTGGACCCGGACAACTTCTCCATCCCGTACTTGACCGCTCTGGGGGACCTGCTTGGCACTGGGCTCCTAGCACTCAGCTTCCATGTCCTCTGGCTCATTGGGGACCGAGACACAGATGTCGGGGACTAGCCTGGTCACTCAACCTTTCCCCCTACCCCCTGCACTTTTGTTCGAATTTTTTCTTTTGTTCTCCTTCCCCCACCCCACTCCACACTCCCACCTCTTTCTACGACTTCACTTTGATACCGAATTCTCATTATTTTCAATGGGAATTTTTATACATTGAGCCAAGTTTGTATAGCAAGAACTCCGACAGGACAGATGGACTGAGATAAGCAGTACAAGTAGATTTTTTGAGACAATCACCAAGTGCAATTTCATGGTGGGTGCCTCCAGGTGAGGGGGATTGGGGCAGGGGTTTCCATCTAGGATCTGCGGACGTTTGGTTTAGCTTTAGCAAACTCAGTCATGGCCCTAATGAGAAACCCTTTGTGAGTGGGCTCTGGTTTTTTGGGTTTGTTTTGGTTTCCTCTCTCTCTCTCTCTCTTTTTTTTTCTTTTTGATTGAACAGAGAGATGAGTATCATTCCCCTCCCCCATCCCCCTAAAACACACACACTTTTTTCTAAAAATGGACCAACTTCAAAGCACTAGTAAAAAGATAGCTGCTTCTGGCCCCTTGTAACTCTAGCCCTATCCTCGGCCCTTCGTCCCAAAAAGAGTGAGGGGGACTAACCATTCAAAGTGTATACACATCCCTTACCCATTTGCCTGATAAACACCGCCAGCCCCTCCTTTTGATCTTTTTCCCATTGATCGTCACATCTGGGAAGAAATGAGCAGGAGCCTGGTCTCTGTTGACCCATGTCCACCAATAGGTTTAACAAGATCTACATCCTCCCTGGGCCCAGAGGACCGATTGTTTATCTCTGTTCAATCTTCGTGTCTCATTGCCTCTCAACACCACCTTTCCCAGAGCTTGCCAGGTTGGGTTCCGAGACTAGGGACAGCGAGCGAGTACGTGGAGGATGGTTGGGAGACAGAGGGCAACCAGGGCTGTTTCACTGCCACCAAGGACATTTTATGTGGCCACTTTAGTCTCCGTCACTTCCTGAGATCATTCCTGCTGCCGCGCTGTGGAGGGCAGGTTTCCTCTCTCTTGGCTTCTGCCCTCATTCACCCATTCAACAAATACACCACCTCCCCAAGAGGAGCTCTTGTGCAGGCACGGTCTGAAGCTTACACTGAGCAATAGTGACTGGGTGCCCACTGCGTGGTAGGTACTGTGCCAGTGGCCAGGGAAACAGCTCTCAGTTCAGCTCATTCTCCAGATACAAAGGTCTTGCGCCCCTTCCGACCCGACGGAGAAAGTTGCCTGGCTAAAAGTGTTTGCGGTCTGTTATCAGGCCAGGTTCTGCCTCTGAATCTCACCTCTGTGCGGTGCCGACCCCAGCGAGAGCCCCCAGCCCCGTCGCTCCACCAGCAGCTCATTTCCCTGAACTACCCTTCCTCACCTTTTCTTCCCTCCATCTCTCCCCACCGGCCACCCGAAAGAGGGTTCAGACCCAGTAGGCTGGACGTCTCCAGCTGCTGTGCTCTTCTCTGCCCAGTGCAAGCTTCAGGGAACACTGGAGCCTCTGCATCCAGCCCCCCCCCCCCCATTGCTCTGACCAGATCAGAAATCTGTCCACACTCGCATGTGTGCCAATCTGAGTGTTCAGATGCAGGTTTTTTCCTAGCCTCTCCACGCACGGCCTCCCCATTGACCCTCCTCTCTGTAGTGGAAAGGGCCCATCTCCAGGGGCAGGCTAGGCAGGGACCCTTGCTCCTCCCAGCCCCACGCCTCATCCTGAGACCTTGGCTGGGACCTCCAGAGACTCCACCCACGCCACCTTCTGGAGCCTTCGAATTGGAAGGAATGGTAGAGGCTATGTAGTTGGGGCTGGGGCTGGCAGAGTTCATTAACACCAGCCCAGGCTTGTTTCTGCTCTTCCCTCAGGCCCTCTTCCAGCTTGCCCTCTACCTGCAAACACATCTGCACACACACACTCTTGTACAGGCACCGAAACCAGCGCCCCTGCCTCTGAGGCTGTGCCCCCTTGTGTTCTCCTGGAGACCTGGAGCCTCCTCCGTTGCTGAAAAAACAGGAAGGTGGGCGTGCCCCAAGCCCCGAGTGTGTGAGCAGAGGGAGGACCACGGGGTGAGAGGGAGAGAAAATGAAGTAGACTTTCACGGAAGATTCATTTCCTTTCCCCTCTCCCCGACTGCACAGACTGCATGTACTTTTGGCCTGGCTGCAAGGAGCAACATTGGTTTACTCTTGTATCCTTAAAAAGTTACAGAACTGTGTCTTAAAAGAATTATTTATAGTTACTATAACTGAATTGACAAATGTCAACGTAACTGATAAATTATATTTGGTAAAATAAAGAGGACGTTTATTTAGGTGGTTGCTGGTTCCTGTGTGTCTCACCCGAAAGCAGTGGTTCTGCATCCCCTCTGGAGTCCCACCTCCTCCTCACTCAGAAGTGGAACGGGGCCAGAGCATGACCAAAAAGGAAACAGCTCTTAAATAGAGATGTGTGATAAAAACAACAACAACAACAACACACATCAGTCATTTCTTGAGAAACAATGAGTGGTGTTCTGGGACATAGGCCAGAAGCCAGTGCAGTGTCCTTGCCTTCCGCACATTGAGCCCGCCTTGGTCAGGGTACCATGCTGCGGGGCACAAGCATCTGTGGGGTAAGATTCCTTCCCTGCAGAGGCTTACCATCTGGTTGGGTTAAAATTATAACAGCTCTGATTTGTCGAGTACTTACAGGGACATGCTTCACTGTGCTCAGCCCTGTAAGCCCTTAGAAATTTACAATGACTTACAAAAGGTTTGGAGTCAGACGGGCGGTTCAGATCCCAGATCTTCTGCTTGCCCTCGTGTGATGTTAGGGAATCCTGTACCCTCTCTGAGCCTGGCTTTCCTTATCTGCACTCATACGTCTTTCCTACAATTGCTAGGAGACTTCAGCGAGGTAATGCACATAAAGCACCAAGCTCTGTGCCTAGCACCCACCAAACCCCAAGATACTAGTCCATATTTAAAGGGTGAGGGGATCGGTCAATGACAAAGCAATGTCAGTATGATGACCATAGGGGTACACGGAGGGTGGCTAGGGGAGCAGGCAGATGGGAAAGACACCTAACCCAGTCTTGAGGGTCAGGGAAGTCTGGGAAAAAGCCAAGGGGAATAGGAGTTAGCAGAGAGTGGGAAGAGGAAGGCATCTTGCAGAGGAAACAATATGCTAAGCAGGGAAAGGAGCCTGGAGCTTTGGGGAACCACAGGGAGTCCCATGTGGCTGGAGTTGGGAGGGCAGTGGGTGACAACGTGGCCTTATGAGACAGGTTTGTGACAAAGCCATGTTCCTGAGATGTCAGAAATGGAAGAGCAGGGCCCTAGCGCAGCGCCCCCAGGTCTGACTCCAAAGCCCCTGCCGGGAACCCCTGCCCACACAGGACACTTCCGCCACAGGACGTGTGAAGGCCTCGACCAGCCTACAGTAAATGCTGGGCATTACTCATCTCAGTCAGCAGCCTTTTTTTTTTTTTTTTTCAGCTTTATGGAGGTATAATGGACAAATAAACTTGTAAAGTATTTAAAATTGAACTTGATGATTTGATATATGTATATGTTGTGAAAGGATCCCCCCCATCAAGTTAATGAACACATCCATCACTTTACATATTTACCCTCTTTTGTTTGTTTGTGTTTTTTCTGGTGAGAACATTTAAGAAATCAGTGTTTTATAACAGGCCTGGGCTCTTGGACTAACTCTTCAAAGAAGCAATATGTTAGTAAGATTTATTAGGGCTAACAAAAAGAGGATAATTGCTAAATTATTATTTATATAATGTTTTCATACACAGTATATTATACTATATCATATACTTTTAAATAATAATGGCCTCATTTGCAACTTCAATATTCTTTCTAATAACTCTGCAAAATTGATGTTATCACCCTTTTACGAGAGAGAAACTGAGTCTCAGAGGAGTTAAGTGTCTTGCCCAAGGGCATACATTCCCACCCAGGTTTCTCTCAGCCCAGTGCCTCCCCACCATGCCTGGAGCCAGAGGAGATAGCTGGCCAAGGTGCCTTATATAGAGAACACACAGGCATTGCTGAAATGATCAGAAATATGGTGCCTGTTATCTCAATTTTGCCCATGAGACACCTTACATTACCGCACAATGTTAATTGTCTACTGAAATAGATAATATCTTCCAGTGGACATTTAAAAACATGCCTCCCAGGCGCCAGTCTCTCCCTGATGGTATCTTTGCAACATAATTATAGGCAACAGCACCAGCCCCAAGATCCGCCAGAGCCAGGGACAGTCTCCTAAAATCTGCTCTCCTTCAGCTAAAATCCAGAAACCGACTAATGGACAGTATCGTGCTGCTTTACCACACCATACTGCATTTTAGTACATTATCTAGATAGTCTTTTCATGTGGCTCCCAAGAAAACGACTGGCTTCGGGAAATTAAAAACAAGCAAACAAACAGATTGAAAGAAAACAGAAATTGCAGAAAAGTGAGAACAGTTTGGCCAGCCAAAAAAGATTGTTTTAACCATACTTTGAAAGACTTTATGGCAATATTCATGTTCAGTTAAGTGTGGGGGGACTAATACTGCCGAGCTGTTGGTGACATTTTTTTAAACAGTTAAAAAAAAAAAAAACACCTTATTTTGAACATTATAGAAATTATTTTCTCTTAACTCCTATCAAAGGAATGTTGAACAAGTAGATAGAGAACACGGCTTTAAGGGAGTTCCAGACTGCGGTTGGCCCGGAACAACCACGTGTTTTTCTGTCCTTGATTCTGCCACAGACTGTCACGTGTTTCAAGTACATTGCCCAAGTTGTTGACTACCTCACAAATTATTCAGAAATGAAGTGTTTGGTTTTTAGGAGTTAGAAACCTGTGGAAAGAAGTGAAATAAGTCAGTCAGAGAAAGTCAAATATCATGTAATTTCACTCACATGTGGAATTTAAGAAACAAAACAGGTGAACATAGGGGAAGGGAAGGTAAAATGAGATAAAAACAGAGAGGGAGGCAAACCATAAGAGACTCTTAACTGTGGGAACAAACTGAGGGTTGCTGGACGGGAGTTGGTGGGGGTATGGGGTGGCTGAGGGATGGGCATCAAGGGGGGGCACTTGATGTAAAGAGCACTGGGTGTTGGATGGAAGTGATGAGTCACTAAATTCTACTCCTGAAACAATAATTACACTATATGTTAACTATCTTGAATTTAAATTTGAAAAAAAAATATGTAAAATAAAATAAATCTGTAGAAAGAAAAACTAAAGCTTCAAAGAATAAATGCCCGGTCAAATATGAAATATTTACTAAGATTTCCTGATTGCCAGGCCAAAATCCGAACTGTCCTTCTGTCTGGGTTCAGGAAGGCTGGGGTGGAGGAATGTCCCCGAGGCCTGAGGCACTCTTGGGGGAACCACTGCCAAGCTTGGGGTGCAGCAGCTACTGATCCTTCTCTCCGCTAGCTCCCACGCCGTGGAGGACAGAACAAGGCATCCTGTGCCCACCTGTGCTTCTACATTCTGTATGTCTTTTTTTTTTTTTTGAAGATTTTATTTATTTATTTGAGAGAGAGAGCATGAGCAGGGGGAGAGGGAGGAAACAGACTCCCCACTAAGCAAAGAGCCCGATGTGGGACTCGATCCCAGAACCCTGAGATCGTGATCTGAGCTGAAGGCAGATGCTTAATGACTGAGCCACCCAGGTGCCCCTACATTCGTATGTCTTGCTCTGCTTAGAATCTGGGTTATCTGCTTCCTGTATCAGGGTCAAAGATGGCAGTCAGAATCCTCTGGGATACCCTACGGCATCATTGGAATTCTGCTCCCACCGGGCGCGATCACCAGGCTGCTTCTCCAAGCAAGGCAGAATCTTATTCTTTGGCCTCAATAAGTAAAATCCCCATGTCCACTTTCAGAATAAGGGAAACTTAGAAAACTCTTCCGGGAAGTCTTCCTAGTCTCCTCATGGAGCTTAATTGTTAAAATAATAATAATAAGGGTGTCTGGGTGGCTCAGTCGTTAAGTTTCTGCCTTCGGCTCAGGTCATGATCCTGGGGTCCAGGGATTGAGCCCCCTGTCGGGGAGCTTCCCTGCTCGGCGGCGGGAAGTCAGCTTCGCCCTCTGCCCCTCCCCCTGCTCATGCGCACATGCGTGCACTCTCTCTCTCTTAAAAATAAATATTTAAAATAATAATAATAACAATTAAGCACAAGCTTTAGAGGTAGACAGACATAGATTTGAATCCCACCTCTTTCAGCTGGTTGTCATAATTAGCCTCTTGTGATCCCCCAATTGTGCCATTTATAGAATAGGACAATAATGCCTTCTTTGTGGGGCCATTGGGCAACAGAGGATTCAATAAGCAGAAGCTTCTATTATTATCATATCATGTTGACTGAATTGGTGGTAGAGCAAAATGAGAAGAGAAATACTCAGAATACAGAGTTTGGGATGATAGGAAGGAACTAGTGAATCAAGAAGTTAACAGACCCAGATCTGTCCTGGGTATTACTCATCAGTGACATGGGTGCAGCTGAAGTGGGAGAAAGCTGTGCAGTGAAGAGGACCCCCTGTCTTCACAGAAACGTCTCCACTGGGTGAACACACCCTGCCCTGAGCCTGGCTTCCTCCTCAGAGGCTCAGAAACTCGCTCCCATCCAGAAATCACGTCAGGGAAGCTGACTTGGACACACAAACTCACTCAGGCCAGTACCTAAGACCAAATGGGCCCAACAGACATGTCAGCCTACCCAGCACATTCGTTCCCTGGGGCAAGCTACGTGGGAAGGCTGGTGGTCAGAAGGCACCCAGGGAGTTTAGAATCCTAACAGAGAAGTTCGTTTTATAACATGAAGATATAATGGTACCAGGTCTTGTTTCAGTCCTGTGGGTCTCCACAATAGGGAAACCTGACAGACAGCCAGATACTCCCTGAAGATTCTGGTGTCTACCAGACAAAGCCCGAAGCGGTGTGGCCAGTATACTCTCAGAGTCTCTTCTCTCTGCCTTGGAGGTTGACCAACCTCCCTTCAGATCAATGCATTCCTTCTTTAGATCTGTGTATACCTCCATTCAGTCTCCTGCCTGAGGACTTCTCATTCATGTTCGTGTTAGAGTTCAACTCTGAGAGAGCTAGGGACACAATGGTATTTCCAAGTGTCGGTGGAGGGGCAAGGGATTGTGGGTGGGCAACTGAGAATGGCCTAGAGGGACAATAATCCCTGCCTGCCTCCCCTCTTGCAGAGCTAAAAGGACATAGAAAATTAGAACAGAATCATCTGTGTTGGAAGGGAACACCTTCATTTTACAGAAGCAACTTCCCCCAGAGCCACATGGACAGTTGGGACCACACCCTCAGTCCTTTAAACAAAAATTTCCCCTCTAGCTTCTGCCCTTTTTCTATCTTCTTTCCCTGGTCCTTATTTGGGGTGGAAGGGAGGGGATCCTTCCAAGGAGGCAAATGTGACAACAAAAGTGTAAAAACTAGAGTTTGATGTTTTCCCTTGATACTCCCAGGTGCAAAGTTAACCCCAGACTCAGGGCACAAGCCCGTGGAGGAGTGAGCAGCACATTGTTCTTTGAGCCTACCAGTCTCTCTCTAGAGGGTTCCCTAGGGGACTCTGGTGTGAAGCCTTCCGCCTGAATGCTTAGCTGGGTCACAGGCATCTCACCAAGCTGCTTCCTGTGCCCAAAGCAATCACCAAAAAGTTATGATATTTATTTATTTTTAAGATGTATTTCTTTATTTAAGAGCGAGAGAGCGTGCGCATGCAAGGGGAGGGGCAGAGAAAAAATCCTCAAGCAGACAACCCGCTGAGCACAGAGCCCTACAAGGGGCTCAATCCCAGGACCCCCGCCCCGCCCCCCCAGATCAGGACCTGAGCTGAAATCAAGAGCCGGCCAGCCACTTAACCAACTGAGCCATCCAGGTGCCCCCAAAGTTATGATTATTTAAAGGAGCATGGAATTTGGGGCTGACGGACAGCCAGAGCCCCATGGCCTCACCCTTCCCTGGGCCTGTCCCTCCCCTCCCTCTGTGTGGCTGGGCCACTTGCTATGTCACTTCAGTCTGCATTTCATGTCACAAAGCATTTTTCCTCTCTATCCTGGCACAGTGGGTGGAGGCTCTGGAGACCACAAAAACTCTTCTTCTTCTTTTTTTTTTTTTTAGATTTTATTTATTTATTTGTCAGAGAGAGAGAGAGAGAGAGCACAAGCAGGGGGAGCAGCAGAGGGAGAGGGAGAAGCAAGCTCCCCAAAGAGCAAGGACCCAGATGCGGGGCTCAATCCCAGGACTCTGGGATCATGACCTGAGCCAAAGACAGACGCTTAACTGACTGAGGCACCCAGGTGCCCCAACCCTTTGCTCTTCTATTTGAAGTCAAGCTCCCTAGTGCTGGTGCTGGGTCACCTCTTCCATAAGTACTTACTGATTCATGCCGTAGGTGTCACCAGCAAACATATGCAATTAGTGACGGAATATATCCTCTGTGTAGGGCTCTGGCCAAAAAATGTTCTTCCAGAATCTAACCTTAAAGAAACAGACAATCTAGACTGTGTGAGACTGTCTACAAGACAATGGCCTGGATTCTTTAAAAAGAAAATCAATGTAATGAAAAGCAACAAAAGATTACAGATTGACGCCATCTGACAGAACTGTCTGGGATGGTGGAAACCATCACATCTGGACTGTTCACTAGCCACATGTGGCACCTGAGCACCCTGAAATGTGGCCAGGAAGACTGATGAGCTGATTTTTAAATGTATTTAATTTTAATTAATATCAGTGTAAATAACCACACATGGTTACTGGGTCCTATATGGCACAAAGCATAGTTCTACATTAAAAAAAGGTGGCTCAGGTGGTGAAGCATCGGCCTTCGGCTCAAGTCATAATCCCAGGGTCCTGGGATCGAGCCCACATCGGGGGTCCCTGCTCAGGGGGGGAGCCTGTTTCTCCCTCTGCCTGCCACCCCCCCTGCTTGTGCGCTTTCTCTCTGACAAATAAATAAATAAAATCTTGAGGAAAAAAAAGATGAAAGAAATAAAAGAATAAAAGAACCAAACACAATGCATGAACTTTGTATTCTAGATCAGAGGCAGGAAAAAATATTTCAATGGCTATAGAAATATGTAAAGGCACACTGTGTATGATAATCTTGACCTAAGATTAATTTTCTTAGGTGTGATTTGGTGTTTGGGTTTTATAAGGGATGGTCATTATTAGGAGCTGTGGGCTGAAGTAGTTAGGGATGAAGTGTGTACTACTTACTTTCTAATGGTTCCATACACACAAAGAGACAAAGCAGATGGGGCACAATGTTAGTCACTGAAATCCGGCTGAAGGATGTACTGCTATGCATTGTACTCCGCTTTTAACTTTCCTGTGGGTTTGAACATTTTCAAAATAAAAAGTGAGAAGTAAAAAGAAAAAGGAGGGAGGCAGACAGCTATAAGAAGTATGATAGTAACAAAGCAAGGCTTACCACCTTCCCCAGCTTCCAAACAACTGTGTTCCAAACATGTATATGCAAATCAGTTGCCTGGCACTCTGAATGGGATTTCCCTCCCTCTTATTTATAACTAACTGCCTCTCTGGGAAACTGCAACTTACTGTCAAGAAATACACCCGGCCCCCAACAAAGGAACTGTCACTCCTTGGATAGAAACTCTGTGATTTGGGGGGGACACCAGGAACTTGCTTAACTACCCTCTGAAATCTTTGCTCCTGGGCACCTGGGTGGCTCAGCAGTTAAGTGTCTTCCTTCAGCTCAGGTCATCATGATCCCAGGGTCCTGGGATCGAGGTCAAGTCCCACGTCAGGCTTTCTGCTCAGCAAGGATCCTGTTTCTCCCTCGCCCTCTGCCTGCCGCTCTGCCTGCTTGTGATCTCAGTCTCTCTCTTTCTCTCTCTTTCTGTGTATCAAATAAATAAATAAATAAATAAATAAATAAATAAATAAATAATAAAATCTTTGCTTCTCACATTTCTGATTTGGGAAACATCAGGAAGTTCCTTTCACAGACAACAGGGCCCAAAACCAAAATTTTCTATTTGAAGTCCTTGTTTACTTTGCAACATGTTGGTGGCTTATAAGTTCTATATTTATAAATTGGTCACAGAGGTAACTACAAGTCAAGCAGATTGTAAATGCTACAGGTTTTGAGGGCTGCAGTAATAAAGGCAATGTTCAGGGATGAGTTGACTCTTAAGTCAGGTCTTTTTTTTTTTTTAAGATTTTATTTATTTATTTAAGAGGGAGAGAATGAGAGAGACAGCATTAGAGAGAGGGTCAGAGGGAGAAGCAGACTCCCCGCCGAGCAGGGAGCCCGATGCAGGACTCGATCCTGGGACTCCAGGACCATGACCTGAGCTGAAGGCAGTCGCTTAACCATCTGAGCCACCCAGGTGCCCCTTAAGTCAGCTCTTAACAGCATTTCTCAAAGTGGAATCTGGTCTAGGAATCACGTTAGTACTACACAAAAAGACAGATTCCCCTGGATCATAATGTCCATATTTAACAAGTGCCCCAGGTGATTCTTGTGCACACAGAAGTTTGAGAACTTGAAGTGAGGAAAGAGAGGTATGTGAAGAGAAGCCTGAAGGGTATTCTGATAGGTAAGGTACCCTGGGCAAAGGTGCAAAGTCAGAAATGAAATTGGGCTTTTAAAGAGCATAAGGAACCTGACCTTTTTGAAGGGGGAAATTCACATTTGAGATCAGGTGAGATAAAGTTGGTTAGGGAGGGTGGGGCCGGTGCATAGAGGGTTTTGGATATCAGCTCAGGGAGGTTGCCAAGTGTTTGGATACTTGCTAGATAGACAGTTGAAGGAACAAACAATGATGTTTTAGGGAAATCATCCTGGTCAGTGTGTAGGATGAATTGAAGATAAAAGAAACTCGAATCAGGGAGACCAATAAACAGGTTATTGAAGATGATCCAGGTGTGAGATAATGAAAGCCTAAACCAGGAAAGGGATACTGAATATGAAGCAGAAAGTGTGGGTGAGAAATGTTTTTGAAAGAAGAATCAGAAGATGTGGTGACTGGCTTTTTTTAAAAGAGGGCTGTAAAACGATGTGTGTAAAAGGAAGTGTTCATAATGCTCTAGGCCTGTGATAGCAAAAAACAAAAATAAATCTAATAATGTGATTTAAAAATGGGCTAAGGATTTGAACAGACATTTCTCCAAAGAAGACATGCAGGCGGCCAACAGGTAGATAAAAGAATGTTCAATGTCACTCATCATCAGGGAAATACAAATCAAAACCACAATGTGATATCATTTCACACCTGTCAAGATGGCTATTATAAAAAAAAAAAGGCAACTCTCAGCAAGGATGTGGAGAAATCGGAACTCTTGCACACTGTTGGTGGGAATGCAAAAGGGTGCAGCCACTCTGGAAAATGGTATGGAAGCTCCTCAAAAAATTAAAAATAGAACCATCATATGATCCAGCAATCCCAGTTCTGGGTAATTATGCAAAAGAATTGAAATCAGGATCTCGAAGAGATATTAGCACTACCACGTTCATTACAACTCAATTCACAAATAACCAAGACATAGAAGCAAACTAAATGTCCATTGACAGACGAATAGATGAAGAAAAGTGGTATATGCCTACAGAGGAATATTATTCAGGCTTCTATAAAAATGGAAATTCTGCAGTAAGCAACCACATGAATGAACCTTAAGGACATTATGCTAAGTGAAATGACCAAATCACAGAAAGACATGATTCCATTTATACGATATCTGAAGTAGACAAATTTAGGGGTGCCTGGGCATCCGACTTGGTTTTGGTTCAGGTCATGATCTCAGGTGATGGGATGGAGCCCCCAGTCCATCTCAGTCAGGAGAGCTCAGCAGGGAGTCTGCTTGAGATTCTCTCTCCACTTCTGCCCAACCCCCACCCCCACCCCCGCTGTGTGCGTGCACATGAGTGCAAGCTCTCTCTCTAAATACATCTTTAAAAAAATAAAATAAAAATATGAGGCACCTGGGTGGCTCAGTTGTTTAAGTGTCTGCCTTCAGCTCAGGTCATGATCTAAGGGTCCTGGGATCAAGTGCTGTATCCGGCTCATAGGGCTCTGTGCTCAGCAGGGAGTCTGCTTCTGCCTCTCACTTTCCCTCTGTGCTCTCTCTCTCAAATAAGTAAATAAAATCTTTTTTAAAAATAAGATAGACAACCTTGTAGAATCAAAGAGTGGAATAGTGGTTGGCAAAAAATGGGGGAGGGAGGAATTGGGAGTTACTAATCAATGGGCCTAAGCAAGATGAGTACATTCTAGAGATTGCTGTACGATACAGTACCTCAACTGCACACTTAAACATTTGTATTTTTTTAATTGCATTATGCATTTAAAAATTTGTTAAGAGAGTAGGTCTTACGTTAAATCTTCCTGCCACAGTAAAATAAATTTAAGTCATTTGCAAAACTGTAGTTTAATGATTATTTATGAGCAACAGCCGCATCTGGGAAGATGGCAGCCAGCCTGACCTCCCATACCTGGGTAACAAACATTTTGGGCTGAATACCTTGAGAACCATGCTGATTGTCTTTCCTCGGAGGGTATAAGTTATAGCCTCTCTATCAAGAGACCTGGGCAGAGCTGTGTTTCCCATGGGCTTGCTGTTTTCTCTTCTCTTCCTGACAACAGCCCAGAAAACAGAGCTATTTTGCTTGCCAGGAAACTCATGTCCCCTTAAGTCTTTAACTAAGGTCAGAAAAGTTATAGGCTGGAAAATTTAAGTCATTTGCAAAACGGTACTTTAATGATTATTTATGAGCAACCCCAGCAACAGATGGAGGAGGACTCCCAGTGTACTCCAGTTGATTTCCAGCTCAAATGATAGACTGTAAATAGTGGAAGTGAGAATGAGGAACGGTCTCTTGTTTTCTACCTGTACTACTGTGGCCATTATCAAATGATAATAACTGACATTTAACGGCAGGAGTTTTTCTAAGGGTTAGTCTCTTGATCGAGTGTCCCTGAACCTGACTGATAATGGGTCATATGGTAAATAAAAGGGCTAGCCCTCATATTCATAAGATCCTGGGTTTGTCTATCTAATTGAAGAAATAGCAAATGGAGTTTGCTAGGAGCATGAAGGATGAGGCTTGAGCTTCTATTAGTAGAATAATTTATGGAATCTATGGAATAATTTTTAATCTTAGTTCCATAAAACCTTTAAAGATAATGAGAAATCTATCTGGGGAAGGATTTAGGCAGGTGAAGTCATGTGGAACAAAGAGCCTCCAAAGGATCTTTCTATTCCAGAATTACTTGAAAATAAAATTCGAACCGTGTAAGTTTGAAAGCCTTGAAACTCTGCGTAGATTTTTTATTTTATTTTTTTTAAGATTTTATTTATTTATTCATGAGAGACGGGGGGGGGGAGAGAGAGAGAGAGAAAGAGAAGCAGAGGGAGAAGCAGGCTCCCAAGGAGCAGAGAGCCCGATGCGGGACTCGATTCCAGGACCCCGGGATCACGACCTGAGCCCAAGACAGACGCTTAACCATCCGCGCCACCCAGGCGCCCTCTGCGTAGATTTTTTTAAAAGTAGTTCATAAACTACATTTCCCAGGAGGCCTCGCGGGCAAGTTTCTGCACTCTACTAGGTCTCTTCGCCGCGAGGTAAGCTGGGAAATGTAGTGCTCCAAGCCGCCCCGCACGTGACGCGTGCGGAGGAACGGGGACAGGCGGTCCGGGATCCCGGGAATCCACGTGTGAGCCGCTCTTTCCCCCGAATTTGGTTTGTGCCGGGCGGGGAGGACCCCATCATCTGACCCCGACTGTGAAATGAGCTAGCCCCGGGTTCAGTCGCCCGCTGGCACCGCTCCGGGGAAGTCCCGGTGAGCGAGGCACCGCGGCGTCGCGTCCCGTTTCTCGGCAGCGGGGCGGGGTGGGGGAGAAGGTGCAAACAGTCCGGGGGCTCGGAGCTCGCGCCCTGTGCCCCACCCAGGCTGCGGCCGGGCGGGGAGGAAGCGCGTAAAGGTTGAGTGCAAAGTTTCCCTTTCTGCATTCTCGTCAGAGCAGCCCCAACCGGCGGTGGGCTGCAATGCCGGACTTCAGTTTGTAGGTGCCCCGGAGCCGAAGGGGTTAAAGCAAGCGACTCCCTCCCCCCACCCCCCCACCCCGCCGCCTGCTTCACAAGCCCAGGCGGCCAGCCATGGGCGGCCGCGATCACCTGTTCAAAGTGCTGGTGGTGGGGGACGCCGCGGTGGGCAAGACGTCGCTCGTGCAGCGATACTCCCAGGACAGCTTCAGCAAACACTACAAGTCCACGGTGGGAGGTGAGACGTCGCCGCGAGGGCGGGGTGGACCCCCGCGGGTGGGGAGCCGGGGGTTCCGTGGCCTTGGGTCCTTCCTCGGGTCAGGAAGTAAGTGTCTGGGATCTTGGAGGGAGGACTTGCCGGGTGTTTGATTTGCACGTTTCTCTTGGGTTTTCCCCAATTAGGTTCACCCAGTCCGAGCTGACCGCCTGGAAGGAGATTGGGCCAAGGTGTGAAGAGGAGGAATGGGGAAAGGGAGGTTGAGGAAATACGCAGTTGTTGCGTTTCTCGGGGGAATTGGGAACTCAGGTCTCCTCCTGCAACCTTCCAAGCGGTCACCCGCAAATCTCTGCGATCAGCCGAGGCCGCTGGGACCCCTCGAGGAGGCCTGGTTAGGTGTCAGCCGGGGCTCTTGGCCTGCCTCTCACGGGTAGCTGATGAACAGAAAGGTGTTGTCCGGCCTTAAGGATCCTACCTTTGTTTTGGGGATGCCTGAGTGGGAGAGCCCCTGAGCCACATAATCTGATGCTCACCAAGGCTGAGGAGCGGTGTGCATTTTTGTCCATGGATTGCTTAAATAAAGGCAGCTAGAAATTATTCAAGGAATCTGACCTATCTTCCCACTCCCCTTTCTCTCAAGCTTGGGAGGGGAGAAAGGAAGGGAACACCAAGAAGTTCATTCATTTCTTTCTAGGGATGGCCTTGGGCTCAACCTTTTTTTTCCCCCCAGAAGTAGAAATGTCTTTTTGTTAAGGTCTTTAGTTGGGAAGAGCTGGTGAAGGGGGAGAGTTAACAAACATTAAGAGAACTTTTTTTAAGGAAAAAAACCCTGCACTAATGTAAATTTTGAAGATGGGTGCTGGTGATCGTTGTAGAATTTTTAAAAAATTAACAAGCATTAACATTGCAATGAAAACATCCTCTTGAGAACATCCAGCAGCATTTAGGGTTTGAAGTTTGAAAGACTATTTCCCCACCATTCTGCCCTCCACTCCTAAATAATATGAGGGCTCTTATTTCATGGGTTTGGTTAAAAGTGTTTCACTAATTAGTTTTTAGCAATTGCCCTAGTTTTCCTTTGGTAAGGAATAATGGCTTTGGCTAATTTTTTTTCAGTGTTTATTCTAAATTTCCCCTAGCTTTCATTTCTGTCACAGATGTGGAAAATGTACTTCCAAATCTGGGAAGTTACTCTGTTTCTCCTTCTCAAAAGGTTTTCCCCCTGGCATACTCTTTCAGGCTTAGCTCCTGGAGTCTCAGCTTCTACAGATTCGCACACAGCTCTCAAGTACCCTCCATACCGTGTCTTCTTCCTTGGAATCCTCTGGGACCTCTTCCCTTGACCCCATCTGTTACCATCCAAAATCATCCCTACAGCCTCGTGGAGCGTGTAGAATTCCCCCCAGTGTTTTTCTCATTATACAATTGGATTAGAAACCAACAGTGAAATTGAATGTGGAAGATGCAAAATCCACCACACTTACCTCATTTCCCCCTTTTGCCCTATCATCTCTTCCCCCCTAGAAAACCCCCTAGACCTTCCAGAAACTGTTTAACTTGAGATTAGGAGTTGTTTTCATAATTGCTCCCACCCACCTATCCCCAGCCTTAGAGACAAGTAGTATCAAATACATTAGTTTGTCGAGAGAGTAAAAGCTGAAGACCCCTTCAGAGAGTGGTAATGAATGATCTGTGCCGGAGGCACCTGGAGGCACCTGGCTGCCCCTGTCAGAAGACCCATGTGCATCTTGATCTTGGGGTCGTGAGTTCAAGCCCCACGTTGGGGGTAGAGTTCACTTAAAAAATAACAATAATAATAATAATGATAAAATTAGAAATGTTTTAAAAAAGAAAGAATTGTCTGTTCCACACTTAAAGCGTGCATGTGGGCTCATCTCAACCCATTGAGAGTTTAAAAATAAATAGATACATAGGACTGGAGTTGTGTGTCTCTGGGGTTATAACTGCATATTTGATCTGAGCTTATTCATGGATTTTTTTTAAAGGTAAATTTTATTCAATTGTACATGTATTTTCAGTGGATTTTGCTCTGAAGGTTCTCCAGTGGTCTGACTCCGAGATGGTGCGGCTCCAGCTGTGGGATATTGCAGGTAGGCTGGGAAGATGGGATAAGAACAAGGGAAGAAATTTTGGTTTAATCAGCAAGCTCTCAGAAAAAGTGGGGTAGCAAAACCAGAAGTTTTGTTTTTTTTTTTTAAGAGTTTATTTATTTACTTATTTCAGAGAGAGAGCAAGAGTGGGGAGAGGTGTGGAGGGGCAGAGAGAAGCAGACTCCCCGCTGAGCAAGGAGCCTGATGCAGGGCTCGATCCCAGGACCCTGGGATCATGACCTGAGCCGAAGGCAGACGCTTAACTGACTGAGCCACCCAGGCGCCCCAAAACCAGAAGGCTTTTTCCTGGAGCTGGAATGATTGAGTTGTTCAGAGGACACATAAGCTGAGTGGATGTAGAGAGTTTGTAGATATTTTTTGTAGATGTTTTGCCCTGGATAAATGTAGAGCCCTTTGTCCCTGGGTGGAATGGCTGGCAAGGTGATAGATTGTCCAGACCGTGGGTGGGTGCTCTCACAGCAGAGGGAGGGTGCTTTTTCTAGCGTTTCAGCTGACCTTGGGGAGAAAGAAGATTCCCCAGAAAATAGAAGCAATAATAATAATAGGTGACTTTTACTATGTGCCAAGCACTTTCCTAAGCATTTGAGATTCAGTGACTCGTTAATCCTCATCACAACCTTGTGAGAAAAGCTACTGCTTCTGTCCCCGCTCTACAGATGAGGAGTCTGAAGCACTGAAAGCCTCCCTTGCCCAAAGCCCTACAGATAGTAAATGACAGAGCAGGGATTTGGACTTGGGTGGTCTGGGTGCAGAATCTGGACTCAGCCACAGTGCATACTGCCCTCCCCGACAAGGAAGGTAGAAAGGGCAGGGTGTCGGAGGGGTTATGATACTGGTTCTCAGTATCACTTTCCCAAGGGCTCCCTGCTTTCTTCCCAGGGCAGGAGCGCTTCACCTCCATGACTCGACTGTACTATCGGGACGCCTCAGCTTGTGTTATTATGTTTGATGTTACCAACGCCACGACCTTCAGCAATAGCCAGAGATGGAAGCAGGACTTGGACAGCAAGCTCACCCTGCCTAATGGAGAGCCTGTGCCCTGTCTGCTCTTGGCCAACAAAGTATGTGGTCAGTCTAGGAAAATGGCCCCTGGCTTCTCTCTGTGGTCAGAGAGTAAGCATGTCTAAAACGCTCTCTGATTCTGGGCATCCATTTCCCCTTCTCAAGTTGGCAAACTCATCTCTACCTTCTTTCAAGGGATGCTGGGACTTTCTTTGGGAAGAATGTTGGCCAGGTTTTAGCTGCTGGTGTCCTTAGCCACTGGTGGAAAGGTTTTACATCCGGAAGTATTTGAGCAGTGTTCCTATTCTCCGGAAGTTTATGGTGTTGCCTTTTTATGTACTCTCTTTGCCAGTGTGACCTGTCCCCTTGGGCAGTGAGCAGAGACCAGGTTGACCGGTTCAGTAAAGAGAATGGTTTCACGGGTTGGACAGAAACATCAGTCAAGGAGAACAAAAATATTAATGAGGCCATGAGGTGAGTAGCTCATGTTGTTCTGGGGTTAGGCACACAGATTCACCCACCTGCTGCTGCCACGCCCCTGGGACCTTCTTTTCCTGTTTCTGAGCAAATAAGAGCAGGCTGAGCCACTGGAATGCCAGCTTCTGAAGGTCAGGGATGCTGTCCTTTCTCCTGAGATAATGGGGGGACCAAGGGGCATTTAAACTTCATGGCTTGACTGAATGCCATCTGGTGATAAGACAGACAGACAGTGTCCGCCGTGTCTCCCTTTCTTCCCTCCAGTTTATCGGTCTTTTGTTTGTTTGTTTTTTAGAGTCCTTATTGAAAAGATGATGAGCAATTCCAGAGAAGATATGTCTTTATCCACTCAAGGGGACTATATCAATCTACAGACCAAGGCCTCCTCCAGCTGGGCCTGCTGCTAATAGTGTCTGGCTTGTTTTCTCTCCTACGTTTAGGAGGTCTTTTCATCTCTTCCCTTCGGACGCCCACCCAGCAATCTTATTAATTTTATTAATCTTATTAAGTACGTTTGGACTGTCTCCTGCCAGTTATCCAGGAAGGAGGACCATCGCCACTAAGGAAAGACCTGGGACTTGTGTGCCTTTCTGCATCTCGCAAATTCCTACTTGTTGCCGGCTCCCATGGCTCAGTACCTTCTGTATAAGAAAGATCACCTTATCCCTCATTTTGTGATCCCAGACTCTTGTGGGGAGCATTAGAAATCAGCACCTGTATTTTAAGGATCCTAATTGCCACCTGTTTTTGCGTTTCTTTTTCCATTTGACGGATGTGGATATCTCAGTCTGATCTGACTTCAGATTTCGAGGAAAATGAGAGCAAAGGGCATTTCCCAAATTCATCATAGGTTATTGCTTTCAGATTCTTTCTGTCTTGGACTTTGAATTTAAACCTCTGATTCTGAGATGGGCAAGAAGTGGGGCTGAATATCCATGGGTTCTGGGTCACAGGAGGTAACCCAAAAGTCACTATTTTTGAAGCTTCTAAAGTCATAATTGGCTTTCTCTTGTCTTGGCTTCAGGAATAGTCAAGCTTTTAAACTACCTGTTGTGTGTGATGAGAGCATTTCTTTCCCCAAAGAAACAATTGTCCCATTAGGGTTTTCTAGTATCTCCCTACGGGTGGGTTTCTGGGTTGATGTCTTGATGCCTAATGCTGCAGGGTGACATCACTTGGCTGTGGTGCCCTGAAATAGGTCTGTTCCTTACCGCCCTGGGAGTCTGAATGGAAGAGGGAGAGGTTAACAGAACAAAATCCTGTGGGGCCACTTGCTTCTGAGCACTTTGGGTGCCTAGCACTTACCAGCCATAGGAAACAAATTTTATGTACAGACCTTTGCCTGAGTGGGGAGAGTAGATAGAGAGAAAATCATTAAGTAATTTAAGTGCTAAATCGGGTAGGGTTTTTCGTATCAAATCACTTCTCGACAGCTTCATTTGTTGAATTCTCACAGGATGGTGATTTATGACCTATCCAAAGTTATGAATATTCTTTGTGAACTCAAAGACCTAGAGTTCTTTGAAAGACACTTATTTTAAATGTGTGTCCTAAGTAAGTGGTTCCCGAATCAACTTATCAGAACCACCTGGGAAGTTTATTAAATTTTTTTTAAAGATTTTATTTATTTATTTGACAGAGAGAGACAAAGCGAGAGAAGGAACCTAAGCAGGGGGAGTGGGAGAGGGAGAAGCAGGCTTCCTGCAGAGCAGGGAGCCCGGTGCGGGGCTCGATCCCAGGACCCTGGGATCATGACCTGAGCCGAAGGCAGATGCTTAACAACTGAGCCACCCAGGCGCCCCTGTTAAAATTTTTTTAAATAAAATGCGTACGTTTTAAGATTTCTGGGTCCCAAACTCAAGCCTCCCGAATCAAAATTTCCAGGGTTGTGGTGTGGGAATATATGGTTGTTGTTTTTCAAAGGTACCCAGGTCATTTGACCAGCCTGGTTTGGAAAACATTGCTGGAGAATTTGGTAAAGATGCAGAGACCCAGGCATTCCCTGAGTAAATGGTCCTGGGTTTCCCTATGCTCTGTTTGCTCTCCAGGTGATTTCACTATACCCCAGACTTTGGAAACTGCTCTCCTAAGCAAATGATTAGAGACCAAATATCAGAAAGAGAACAGGAGCCAGGCCTTCAGTGGTTGGTTGGTTTGTCTGCTTTTAACGCCAGTGACTAACTTTTGCACAGTGTTTTAAGACCTTGAAGTTCTCTTTTGTATTACCCTTTTCAAATAGGTTTTTATTACAATGATTCTGAAGATAAGAGTGGAATAGCAAAGTCCCTTTATGTGAAAAGAAAACTGATTTTTATTTACTGGCTTAAACCTCTGCAAAGTCACAAATAAAGGCAAAATAAGTCTTGTATTTATGGGAGTTATTGGCTTTTAATGTGAGTTTATTAAAATGCTATTTTATACTGATAATTTAAGAGTGTTAGGGAAATGGAGACTTTATTATTTATCTAATTTTTTTAAAGACTTTATTTCTTTATTTGACAGCTCAAGCAGGGGGAGTGGCAGGCAGAGGGAGAAGGAGAAGCAGGCTTCCCGCTGAGCAGGGAGGCCAATGTACAACTCGATCCCAGGACCCTGGGATCATGACCTGAGCCAAAGGCAGATGCTTAACTGACTGAGCCACCCAGGCGCCCATTTTTTAAATACCTTCTTTTTTTTTTTTTTTTAAAGATTTTATTTATTTATTTATTTGAGAGAGAGAGCATGAGAGGGGGGAGAGTCAGAGGGAGAAGCAGACTCCCTGCTGAGCAGGGAGCCCGATGTGGGACTCGATCCCGGGACTCCAGGATCATGACCTGAGCCGAAGGCAGTCGCTTAACCAACTGAGCCGCCCAGGCGCCCTTAAATACCTTCTTTAAAAATGAAGGTAAATGTTACTCTATCTATTAATTTACTAGTATCAATTGCCTAATACTAATTCAGTACTTGATATGACATTCCAGATACTGCTTGGAAATGTGACCTTTGTGAAAAATTGAGTATGTTTTCTTTTCCTGTGTGTTGACTCAGGATTTACCTGCCTTTTCAAGCATTGCTAGAGGCTGGCCCTTTTGGATTTTCTCTCCTAAGCGGTGAGCATTATAGGGCTGAAAACTAAAGAAGAAATTGAAATATAACTAATTCCTCTTTATGTCCCTATCCATAAAGAAAAGGGAAAACAATTGAAGATTTAAAAAAAGGGGAAAATATTTACATGATTAGAAATACAATCATACAAAAAATAAGTACATCCTGTCATTTGGATGCTACGTCTTGATACGATTGTTTGGAACATGACTATTGTTGTAACCCTTCCCTAGAGAAGGTTCCATATTTGAGACAAGATGCCCCTCCAGCCACTCAGCTGGTCTTTGGACAAAAAGAAAACATAAGCATTTCCTGCAGAGTGTTTTTTAAGAGACCCAAGGAAGGCCTGAGAACAGAGCTGTGGGATTGTGACTGCCCTGGCTTTGGACTTTTTTTTTTTTTTTTAACATTTATTCATTTGCGAGAGCGTGAGGGGGGGTGGGGAGAATCCTCAAGCAGACTCCCTGCCGGGCATGGAGACAGATGCGGGGCGTGATCCCAGGACCGCAAGATCATGACCTGAGCTGAAATCAAGAGTCAGATGCTCAACCGACTGAGTCACCCAGGCGCCCCTGCCCTGGTTTTGGACTTTGAACAGAATAGCTGAGTGACCAAACAAGTGGAGAAAAAGAGACCACAGGTCAAGGAAGGCCCCTCCACAGTAAGTGATGATTTACTCTTGTTACCACTAATGAGCCAGCATTACTCCCAAGATGATTTCCCGAATTCATTTGCCTTAGCTATTCTAAGGTATGTTTGGGTTCCTCATTATGTCCTATCATCTCCAGGGGCGCCTTGGTGGCTCAGTCAGTGAAGTGTCTGCTTTCAGCTCAGGTCATGATCCCAGAGTCCTGGGATCAAACCCCACATTGGGCTCCCTACTATGCAGGGAGTCTGCCTCTCCCCGCCCTCATGCTCTCCCTCTGCTAGTGCTCTTTCACGCTCTCTCAAATAAATAACTAAAATCTTAAAAAAAAAAAAAATTTCTCTGTCCCATCATCTCCAGATTTAACTCTTCTTTAAGTGGTTGGTCTTCTGTCCTGGACACTGTCCCATCTAACATGAGGCTTTTCCTGTCTCTGTCCATTTGTAAGCAGTGGTCTGCTTTTGACATGATCTAAGGCTATGTATGGTTAGAAGGTGTAAATATCTCCATGGTATTCTATGAGATCCATTGACAGTTGCCCAAGGAAACAAACCTCAGTGCCCTTTAACCTCTCCAAGAAGCTTCAGCTATGTAAGTGACTCATTTATGAAAGCCAAGTAATCCCCAAGGGTGCAAGTTGGAACAGGTAGGAAGCCCCTAGAAAGTGATGTGTGTTGAAAAGTACTATGTGTATTCTTGCCTCGGGCATAAATCCCTGAGACTCGAGAATATATCTACATATGGCCTTCACTGGTAGAAAAACTCTGCCTTCTCTCTGGCTTTCAAGCATAATTTGAATCCTCTTGAATTTAATCTGCAGAATTTCAATACATAACGGTATTGCTCTGTATTAGGATTCACCAGGAAAACACAACTAATAGGAGATATGTGCATACGTAAAGGGATTTATTATAAGGAATTGTTTTGTGCGGTTATGGAGACTGGCAAGTCCAACATGTGGACTTGATGTTCCAGTTCGAGTCTCAGGGCTGGTAGGCTGGAGGAACTGATATTCCAGCTTGAAGGCTATCACCCGGGAGAATTCTCTCTCACTCAGGAGAGGGTCAACCTTTTGTTTTCTTTAAACCCTCAACTGATTGGATGAGGCCCATCCACATTTACGGAGGGTAATCTGCTTTATTCAGTCTACTGATTTCAGTGTTAATCTCATCCAAAAACACCCTCACAGAAACACCCAAAATAATGTTTGGCCAGGTATTTGGGCACTCCATTGCCTTGTCAAATTGAGTATCACCTACACTTCAAAGTATTTCGTTGTGTGATGGTAGTGTTTTGTTTTGCTTAAAGATTTATTTATTTGAGAGAAAGCATACCGGGTGGGGGAGGGGTGGAGAGAGAATCTTAAGCAGACTCCCCGCTGAGTGAGGAGCCCCACATGGGACTCAGTCTCACGAACCTGAGATCATAACCTGAGCCGAAATCCAGAGTCAGACGCTCAACTGACTGAGCCACCCAAGTGCCCCATGATGGTAGTGTTATGATACCTTTTCTTCATACTCAAATTTGATTCACACTCAAAGTCTATGTGATTAGGAATTAACTACACAGTAATGAGAATAAAGAGGAAAGAACCAGTAGGAAGAGCAAGGAGATAAGGTAAGCATTTTATGATTGATCATGATGTGAGGAGGGCAGCCCAGTAGCACTGACTGCTAATACCTAATTTGATACAAACTTCCCTCAGATTTGTGAGTTGTGTATGCTTCTTACGCTATCTTTGAAATAAGAAGGCAAACAGTTCTTCACATTTTATGTTTGAGGGAACGATGTCTCAAAATTTGAAAGGCAGCTGGTTGAATTTGTAATAAAGCCAAGACATAACTGCAAGTCTTCAAATTTCCCATCTCCATTCTGTCATTTAGGTTTCTGGGAAACATTTGACCTGAAAAACCTATTTTAGTAAGTAAGCCCAGGGGCGCTTGGCTGGCTCAGTCAGTGTGTAACTCTTGAGTTCAGGGTTGTGGGTTCGAGCCCCGTGTTGGGTGTAGAGATGACTTTAAAATTTTTAAAGAATCTTTAAAGAAGGGAAATCAGTCCAAACATTTAGAGAAACAGAACTGACCCTTTTGAGGTTTGGAACTTCTGGTTTATGTTAGCTTTTGAGACCATGTTCATATATGGAATGGAGACATGCATGTTTCCATATTAAATTTAGGGCCCCAGTAAGTGCAGTTTGAGTAGAATGCAGTGCTCTATATCCTAAGATATTTAATCAACAAGTTCCACTTTTTAAGATATGTCACCCAAATGCAGTGACTGTCATTTAATTTTGAATATCAGCTATCTTATTTGCAAGTACAGGGATTTTAACCTTTCCATTTTCAACTGTTGCTGCCCAGTAGCTAACATCTGAGTACTGCTATAAGCTAAGTATTTCCCTTAAGCACTTCACATGGATTATTTTTATTTTCACGATGACCCTATGATAGGTATATATATGGAAACGGAGGCACAAAAAATTCAGGCTTTGCCTAAGGTTAGACAGCTAGCAATTGGCAAACTGATTTTTAGCCTCAAGCAGTATGACTCCAGAAAATGACCCTTCACTACAGAATACACTGCATCTCCTTTTTTATGTGTGTGTTTTGGTGATGGCATCCTTGAATTTTTTCCATATAACAAATGCTCAGTACAACAGAAACAAAGACTAATTTATTAAATGGGTATACAGATTTTTTAATACTTTTATCATGAAAAATTTTAAGTCTCGTGAAGGAAAATGAAGAAGAAAAATCCAATCCACCCATAGTCCCACAACCCAAACAAAATCTCTGTTTACAGAAATCCACCTAACCTTAGCTCTTAACACTCTTTAAAGTAGAGAGGAAGATAGAAGTCTGGAGCAGGAGAAATATACACAAGAAAATGAAATTAAATGTTTAAATTGACTGTGGCCCAATCTTTTTCTGGCTGTGATCTGAGGGCAGAGGAGCATCCTCCTCAAACCATGAACCTGCCTCCAAGGCTACTCAGCCTCTGGGGTTGTAGAAAGATGAACCAGACTCACAGCCCTTCTGTCCCATCCTTTCTTATGAGTATGGCGGAGCAAGAATCAGCAGTTTGGAGGTAGAAGTTAAAAAAGAAGCCTAGGAGAAGTTTTCTTTAACTTCCTGACAGGGTCTTCAAAGACAGGTAGCTTTCTGTGGTCCTGTGGTCAATAGAAGTAGTGTCTGTCTTTAGATCTAGTTGGATGACTTTCATAAGGTCACAGAACTAGAAGTGCCAAGGACAGAGTAAGTGCTCAAAATTTGTTATAAATCTCCCAGCTACTATAGCATAGCCTTGAAGGAAATGGGTCTTTGTTAGGGACAGGGAAGAGTCCTCAGTCGGCCACCCCAGCACTGCCACTTCTTAGCGTCTTAAGCCCTGATGGGAGAAGGAGAAGACTGCTTCCCAAAATAGAACTACAATCCTAGGGAAATTAAGCACTGAGTTTAAAAGGCCCATTAAATCTCAATTTCCAGGGAAAAGGAATGACTGTCTTTTCTGTCTCCTTACCTTTTTTTTTTTGTTTTCATAGTTTTTCATAGTTTTACGATGTATATTGTCCGTTCAGTGTTGTCTGACGCTGCTTTTAAAGTCTAGCCTATCATATGATGTCTTCAGTTTTCCAACAGACTGGTTGTGGCTGAGACATGTGCCTACAGCAGAGCATGTGGGGATGGACAAGAGGGAACTGACCTTGAAGACTTCATTCCAGGTTCCGGTAGCCAGGGAGACAGTGTTGGAGCTCCTGAGGGCATAATTCAGTACTTGTCCACTAAAAAGTAAACTAGAAGTTCAAATAAATCTTCAGTTACTTTCTTCTTAAGAGAGAGTGTTTGTTGAAATATTTAGTGAATGAACAGGCAAATGGAAGGAAGATGTTAGCTGAAGTTGCAGTGAGGAGAGAGTAGGGTATGACCCTCACCTTGGAAGAGGAAGAGCCTTAATTCAGTGGCCATCTATCAAGTGGCCTTGAACTAAACTAGGAGGGCAAGGCCTGGAAGACCTGCCCTGAACTTTCCACCTGCCTGGACATGTTGACTATGGCCAGTTCCTTTCATTACCTAAGATATGAGTAACAAGAATATCTCTGCCTCATCTCACAATACTAAATAAAGGTATTTTCTAAAATAACAGCAATCTGCCCTAATAAAACAACCTTCAACAAAGTCACGGGTGCCTGGGTGGCTCAGTTGGTTAAGCGACTGCCTTCGGCTCAGGTCATGATCCTGGAGTCCCGGGATCGAGTCCCGCATCGGGCTCCCTGCTCAGCGGGGAGTCTGCTTCTCCCTCTGACCCTCTTCCCTCTCGTGCTCGCTCTCTCTCATTCTCTCTCTCTCAAATAAATAAATAAAATCTTAAAAAAAAAAAAAACAAAGTCACTCATGATCATTACACCACCCCAGTCTCTGCATTGGGATTTTTAACAATCATATGCTTGACAATATACTTAGTCAAAATATATTCAGACACTGATTAAGGATGCTTACTACCAAAAAAAAAAAAAAAAAAAAAAAACAGAAGTGTTGGCAAGAATGTGGAGAAACTGGAGCCCTTGTGCAGAGTTGGTGGGAATGAAAACAGTGCAGTTGCTGTGGAAAATAGTATGGAGATTCCTCAAAAAAACACAATATGACCATATGGTTAGCAATTCGACTTCTGGGTATATACCCCAAAGAACTGAAAGCAGGGGCTCAAAGAGATATTTGTACACCCATGTTCACAGCAGCATTATTCACAATAGTGAAAATTTGGAAGCAACCCAAGTGTCCACTGACAGTTGAATTGGTAAACAAAAATGTGGCTTATACATACATTGAAATATTATTTAGCCTTTTTTTTAAAGATTTTATTTTTTATTTGACACAGACACAGCAAGAGAGGGAACACAAGCAGGAGGAGTGGGAAAGGGAGAAGCAGCCTCTCTGCGGAGCAGGGGGCCCAATGTAGGGCTCGATCTCAGGACCCTGGGACCATGACCTGAGCTGAAGGCAGATGCTTAATGCCTGAAACACCCAGGTGCAACTATTCAGCCTTTAAAAAGTAAAACATTTTGATACATGCTAAAACATGAATGAACCTGGGAGACATTATGCTAAGTGAAATCTGTCAGCAGAAAAGGATAAATCCTATACGATTCTAGTTATATGAGGTTTCTAGAGTAGTCAAATTCATAAAAAAAAAGAAAGTAAAATGATGGGTGCCAAAGTCTGGGGAGAGAGGGAATGGGGAATTAGTGTTTAATGGTACAGGGCCTCAGGAAGATGAAAATGTTCTGGAGAGAGATGGTGGTGAGAGTTGTACAACAATGTAAATGTACTTAATGCCACTGAACTATACACTTAAAAATAGTTAAAATGGTGAATTTAATGTTTGCACTTTTTTACTGCACACACACACACACAAATTCAGGGAAGAAAGGGTAGAGTGACCTGGCTAAAGGGAGAATATAACTTGTTTAATGCTTCACTGGTAGACTGTGCCTTTCTCTTCCCTTAGAGAAGCCAGATTTTATAAGGGGAGATTTTCAGGAGGCAGACAGTGAGTGCTAGGTTTGTTTGTTTATAGAGTGTATCTTCAGTTGGTTATTAACAGGCTGCTTTGGCAGGCACTGAAATTTATTTTACAATGGTGGAGTAAACCTTAGTCGTTCCCATAGGATCCTCAGCTCTACCTCTGAGAATTTTAGGCGTCCAACAAACGTTCATGAGTTTAAATGGAATGATCTGAGCGGCCTTAGGTTGTCTTGAGTCTTGAGCCAACCCCACCCACTCCCACCCGAGGATCAAGTCATTTTTCAAAAACTGATTTTAACAAATACGTAGATATCGCTTACCCTGCACCGGTGACCGTCCTAGGGGCTTTTCATATTTCAGCTCATTTAATTCTAATAGTCCTATGAGGTAAGTATTTTTGTTCCCCATTTTACACTTGAGAAAACTGAGGCACAGTGAGGTAAAGTTCTACAACTACTTAAGTTGTGGACCTGAGGTTCAAACCAAAACACGCTGTGGCCCCAGAGCACATGCTTCTAATCATTAAGCTCCTGAAGTAATGTCGGAGACTGGGACTCTAATGACCCTGAAGTGGATCTCAAGGTCCAGAATGGAGAATGGAAATTAGGAATGAAGTTATTCCTTGATTATGATCCTGTCTCTCTGCTCCAACATTGGTTGGGGTCCCTGAGGGCTAATGCTGAAGCCAAGGGAAAGAGCTTGCGCGTTTAAGGTCAAAAAATTTTTGAACCTATGGAATTTCCCTCCAATTCTGAAGCAGCCCCTTAGTGACGAATCAGCTGCCCATCCCACGGATTTTGCTATTTGTGCAGTCTCTAGATGATCAAGGCAAGCGAAATGAAACATCTTTAAACTACCACTAAATGACATTGAACCCTATGTAAATCTTTTTTTCTAGTCGTTCCAAGATGCGACCCAAAACGAATCTGCAATTCCGGAGTGGAAACCAGGGGGCGGGCCAACCAGCGACCATTTTTGTTTTGCGGCCGTGCGCTCTCAGAGCATCTTGACTAACAGGACCCCCACGGAGGAGGTGGGGCCTATCAGCGCGCGGGGCGGAGTCTGGG